>NC_080634.1:105912320-106219016 GCF_027579445.1 Ammospiza nelsoni
CTTCCACCCATGGCACAGAACCCTCCCAAGGTCAGGAAATGTGAGAAATAAACCTAATGAAGAGAACACAGAGAATTTTTCTTTCTCTAACAACTTCTAAATACCTGTGAAAGCCAAATCAAAATTTGCCCCTTTTTTTTACCAGAAATAAATATTTAGGTCAAAATCCCCATTTGCTTCAGATTGTTTTGGTGAGATTTCAAGGAATCAGTAGAGTAACTGAAGCACAGAAATATCTGCTTCTAGCAGAGCCACCAGGAACCCAGCATGGATTTGTAGTCTATCATATTTAATGTTGCTGAGTGATCCAAATGAATTAGCATTGATTTTTCTGTATATTTGTCCCTCTCCAAGATGTAATCACTTATTAATATACCAAAACTACTATTCTAAGAGATATTTTTTCTCCAAATTATTGTGAGTTGTTTTGGTTTTGTTTTTTTTTAATTTTCATATTTGTCTCTTCTTTAACATGCTGTTAACAGGGTCAAAATTCCTGGGAGCACATGTATACTAAAACTGGCTTAGTAGTTCCTCCTGTAGGGAATTATGCCATAATCAGATAACCTGTCTCTCCACCTTCTCCCAAATCATGGCTTTATTCTCCAATGTGTAGGATTATTTCTGACAAATAAGTAACAGCTAATTTAAAATGGTCTACATGGCACATCAAACCCTTTTTCCATCAACATTTATTTTTCGACCCCTCAGGAACATACTATTTTTTCCTTATACAATAGTTGGGTTGTGTTTTTTTTTGTTTTTTTTTTTGAGGAAAATACTATTACTATTGCAGAGATTTTGTAAATTCTCATAAAAGCAAAGAAAAATGCAAAGCTTGTGCAGTGACACTAGCTGTCAGCTCAGCATTTAGTTAAAATGTTAAGAGACGGAGCCAAGGATAAATTTGAAAGCATAATCTCATATATATCAAGATGAATCATATCTTGAACTGCCTTACCTTAACTAGCCTGGAAGGGTGATTGTGAGTGAGTTGTAAGCGAGATGTCTGAGCCTTTTTGGAAAGGAACTACACAGTGTGTGGCAAATTTATGTGCTGGAGGAATAAAAATTTACAAGCAGCTCTTAAAGTTGGTGTGATATGTATTAATTAGCAAAGTTACAGTGACATCATTGCTAAATTTATTTTTACAGAACTACAGATATAGTAGAGATGTAGTACTGTAGGAAGCCATGTAGACATAGGCAAGAAAATCAAATAAAACTTTACTGGTGATCAAGATTTCTAGTTGAAGTTCAGAACAATATTTTGTTTCCTATAAGGGCCAGACTGAAATGTTAAAAATACTTTCTTCTGGCCATAAATATCTGTAATTCTAGGATAACATCACAAAGGTACTGGGATCTTGTATCATCATAAACAACAAGATTTGCCTGCAAGATCCAAGTATCATGAAGGCATGCAAATAATAAATGATTGAGCCACTTTAGATTTGAATAAAGCAACATCTCTTAAACTTAACATCATTGGAGCCAGGTACTTGTTCCATGCCCCATATTCCTTGCATCTGTGTTAAACCTAGTATCATAAAAGGTTAAGGGAAGAAAACCAAATCTAAACTTGCTTAAAAAAACACCCCAACCACATCTGAGAAACCTGAGGACAAGTGATACATTATAGATGCATAGCCACATTGAATTGAGGAAGGGGTAAGGGTGAAAAATAAGCACTACAAAGTGTCTGTATTTATCTTAAATAGATAGTAGAACAGTTTAAGCTAAAATGTCAGAATTTAAAAACAAAATAAACCAGAGAATGGCTGAGGGTGTTATGATCCTTTTATTGGAGAGATGCATCAACCCAAGTTCAGGTGCAAACAAGACCATAGGCTGAAGTCAACAGTACAGATTTTATTTACTCATAAATGTGAAGAAGAGAGGGAGGCAGAAAGAAATAGGAAAGATGAAGGGGGAGAGAGTGGGGGAAGAGAGAGACAGATTAAATAGAAACATACCCCCACCCATGGATCCAGCAGCATCCCTTTGTCCTTCTTCACCCTGGTCTTCTCAGCGACGGGTTTCAAAACTTCCTAAGGTTTCAAAACTTTTCACTACTTACACATTTTAGCAAACAAAGGAGTTAGTGCTCACTGGATACACAGTTTTCTGATTCTATTAGTTAAATTATTCTCTTGCTTCCAATGCTAATCAGTCCCATGCTCAGTCTTTCTCTTCTTTTGATTAGGTGGGTTCTTGGATTCTGTGGGCTGAGCACGATCTCCCTCTGCCAGAATTACCTCTGCTAGTAGGAGATTTTGGGGAGAGGGTCTGTAGTGATGCAGAGTCCCCACACAGTGCAAAGGAGAGCCACTTTAGGAGAGGCACAGGACAATGCAGTGTAAAGGCTGTGATTTATTAATAATGTATTTTATTGCAAAAACTTGACCTTTTTTAAGCAGTTAGCCAGTTATCAGTTTACATAGTTTTAAATGATAACAAATGAAATGTAACCAACCACCATACAGCAAGATGTGAACACACCATGGTTGCATAACTTGTTTTTCTACCCCTAATTCAGCTGAATTTCCCACAGTCCTTTTCCACTTAGCTGAAGCAGCAGCTCTGAGCCATGATTTTACAAGGCCTCTCCTCTATAAAGCCTTTCTTGTAGGTAACAGGAGCTGCCCTCAGCACAGTTGCTGAGGTTTCCTCCCTTGGGGATTCTTTGCAGTGTTTCATTCCTCTCCCCCACACTGTTTACCTCTCCTCTAGCCTGAGATAACACACAGGGAATGGAACCACTTTTATTTTATTTCAAGCTCCCATCAAGTGCCTTAACTGACAGTCCAAGTTTCAGGAATCCAAAGGTATATTCAGGGGCCAGGGGGACACTTTGGTGATCACAGGTGCCATCTGTCCCATACCTTGGGGTGATCTTTGTTTGACTGTCAGTGTGCTTTGGGGCAGTTGTCCCTCCACACATTTTGGCATAATTGGGGAATTTACCCAGGATGTGCTAGCCAGACCTCACCAGGCCTGGAATTAAAGCCATCCTGTGTTTATATCAGGGCAAAGTCCTTCTGTGATTTTAACAGTGTTTGAGATAGGCAATTGTGATGTCCTTACAGAGCTTCAGAAGTTTTTGGGAATTATTTGCCCCTCATCTGCACTCATCAGCAGAGACAACAAACAGTTTTGTCTGCAGTGTAAAGGGGAAGGGACATTGTGGTATTCATATGCCCTCTGAACAGAGAGAGATGGAACTTTCTCAGCATTCTCTGGAGAAAGGCTGTGAGAGAAGCAGAGAAAAGAATAATCAAAACAATTCTTTTCTCATTTGCTGCTCGTGTGTTTGTGCCCATGTGGAATGTGTTCTGGAGATTGTTTACCCAAGGTGGTTCCTTGATTGGGTTCTGGTGATGGTGTTTTGGATTCATTGGCCAACTGGATCCACACGTGTGTGTGTGTGTCAGGACTCTGGGGCAGACAGCCATGGGTTTTCTAGTTACCTACTGATAGTTCTTGTTAGTGTGATATAGTTCTAGTATAATATAGTATAATAAAGTAATTAATTAGCCTTCTGATATCATGGAGTTCTGCACATCACTCTTTCCACCCTTCAGGCATCGTAACACCAATAGGACACAGAGAAGCCTCACCCACGGAACAGTTCTGAAAAAGGAAAAGAAATATCTCCAGCTTTCACAAAGAAATCCTGTATAACACATGGAGCAATTGTAGGTGTGAAGTATATTTAAAGTTTGCATTTATTTATTTTTCATTTTTCTCTACTGTAACTTTGTTGCCAGTAAATAATCAAAAACTTAGCCCTTTGCTTTACTATTTTTTATCTAAATGCATATCTAATATTCAAAGTGACTGCAATGATTCTAAAAAAAAACCAAAAAAATAGGGGGTTTGCACTTCCATGGAGATAAGATATCTAAGCAAAGAAGCCTTCCAGAGAGTTAGGAGCCAAGACAACTTTGGGACTTCCAGGAGTTGGTTTGTTTCCAGCCACATTCCCTTTGTGAGCTGACATGAAATAGCAGGATGGAAGGAGAGATTTCCCTGGGGTGTATTATCCTGATCCCCATTGCAGGTGGTAAAAAAGACAAGGCAGGTTTTCAAGAAATTCCATATCGTTGCTGAGTGTTATAACCATCTCCCAGTATTTCTGTGAGTGAGAGGCACCTTGTCCTTATCATTTGTTAGGCCATATGTCACCTTTTCAAATCTTTCTAACTTCAACAAGCTCATTAACAATTCAGTGCCAGGCCCAAGTAATTTCAGGGTTGATTTCTGGTCGAGTTAAAAATGAAATGGTTACCAAGCAATGACTGCACATCTCAGGCTGGTGCTGCCAGGTGCTCCTTTCCCTCAGTCCCCCTTGCTTTGGACAGGACTACAGAAGCCTGCATTCCCACCTGTTTTCTCATCCTCCAGGGGAAGGTGATCAGTGCCGCAGGATGGGATGGCTCTGGGCCCTCCTCTGTGCAGCAGCAAAAAATCAGGGTGTTGTGTTCTCCACAGCAATTCAGGAGGATGCAGTGTAAAGACTGTGATTTATTAGTAATGTATTTATGAGACAGAAAGCCTTTAAAACTACTGGGGAAAGAAAAATACAACCACATGGGCAGTTGCTTTAAAAGCAGTAAGAATTCACCCTGTTAAACACGAAGCATCTACAACTTGCTCCCTTCCCTGCAAGCTCAGGACAAGTATTTTTCAGAACCAACTTCTTAAAGACTTGGTTGCCCCTGTAAAGTCAAGAAACTCAGCTCCTAGACCCACAGAACCTTTTTGCACAAGGACTGACTTATGTGGAGATAAAGGGTTTTTTTCAAATTGGTTTTATGTGTGAGTAGGAACTCCAAGACTTTTGACCCTTAAAGACCTCAGAAAATTGGGCTTCTACTGCAATGTGCAAGTCTGCAATCATCCTTTTTGTCTTCCCTGAGAACCAAGTGACAGGTACCTATAGAAGAAAAGGGGATAAAATCTGCTGTAATTTAGAAAGTGAATAGCTCAAACAATCCTCCCTGTAGGGAGAGGGGATAAGAGCAAGAACAAACTTACAGTAAGTGTTAGTTTAGTGTTAGTAAATAGAGTACAGTCAACATACTTCTGGTATCTGGTATCCTGGCTCCAGTAGTAGGCTAGGGCATGGTGCAGTAGTATCACTTTCAATTGAGAAAACAGATAACTTCTCTTCCAAAGTTTTAACATGAACTGAAACTTGGGAGAGTCTATTACAAAGCACATTCAAGTTCAAAAACTATAGGAACAATGATTTGTCTCAACTACACATACTTGAAAAATCTTCTTCAAGTTCACAGATAAATCTAAGATCATGTCCATTCAAGAATATTACACAGCACATCTAAGAGCTGTATTATAAAGCTATTTTTTAAATAGTGAGGATCTTAGGTCTAATATTAAAGGTTAAATTGACACTTTCAGATGTGATACTCATGAGGTTTAAATAAGAATATACCAATATAATATTAAGTATTTTTAATTAGAGAGAAGGGTTAGTTTTAAAAACCGATTAACACTTGTTAAGTGAACTGTCAAATTAACTAATAAAATTTTAAAACTTAGCATAACTTTGATATTTTTGTTTTTAATGGGTTTTTTTCAGTGACTAAACCAATTCTTTCTACTTTGTCTTATCCATCTGGACCCCTGCTGGGAAATGTCATTAATGTTTCAGACCCCACTGAGTGGCAATAGTGCTACTTGCTGAACAGAGATAATTGAAACAGGGACAGGTATTTCTGAAAGCATTTCCAGAACTCCTTAGAGACAGACATATAAATCTGGAAAATATTATTTATCTTCCTGCAGAAACTGCTGCAGTAGGAGGGCAGATACCGGTGCTGCTGCTGATTTGCTTCTCAAGTGCAACACAATATTTTGGTCTGGTTTATACCAGGTTTGCAAGGCTTAGACAAAGGCCAAAACTTCTTTGAAAGGCACTCAACCACCTGGAGAAGGAAAGCAATTTAATATAAAGAAACATATATTACTTATTCAGCTGCTCCATCTTTCTGAAGAAAGTGCCCTTGGTCCCAGCGATGTCTAGAAGCTCTCTGGTGGAACCATCTCCTGGCCAGCACCTCTGGAAGCCATAACTCCATAGCTGGTGTCTGAAAGAGTGGTCTGGGAGGACAGACACACAGCCAGCCAGCAGAGCAGCCAGCTCACCCTGAGCTCACCCTCTGTTTGCCACTGCTAGGTGACCACAGACCTCACCTCACCACGGCCAGCAAACACCAACTGCTCTAGGTGGGCTGTGTGTGACTTCAGAGCATTTAGGGAACTGGCAGGCACACAATCTTCTGCTGTGGCAAATGTGGGATGTGCCCCCTTGCCCAAAAGTTAGTTAGTTCTCAAGAGCAAGAGCATGATACTGCTTATCACAGGGGTCCTGTGCACCTGTCAATGCCATAAAGGTAACGGGCAGATGTTGAAAAGAGTGCAAATGGAAGACACATCTGTGGAGATGAGAGTATTTTCTATCAAGTGTCTACTTAGATGGTCAACACTTGCCATTTTCACAATGCCCTCAACAACTGGGGAAAGCAAGTGGAAGAGCCATGGAGACTGAAGGAAGCCCCTGCATACACTGCAGTGTATATCCCTCCTCTTGGGAGCTCCTGAGGACAGCTGATGCACCCAGCTGTGGCCACCAGGCCTTTTTTGCAGACCCTTCTCAACAGGAAGCCCCTTTTGAGGGATGCAGGTACAGCAATAGGTGCAAACAAACTTCCATCTGCAGAGCCCTAGCTCCATCTGCCTTGTTTATCAGGGCCTATATTCTCATTTTGTGGGAATACAGCAGCATCCTCACTGTGTGAATCATTACAAGCTGCAAACTACTTGTAAAATATGGGCACACGTACTCCAACCATGCAGTACAGCAAAGACAAATAACTTTTAACTGGCTAAGTAGACACTGGCTAAAGGAGTGAGAAGGTCTGTGGTGCCACACGCTGTGGCTGGGGGCTGGTGCTCTCTGCCTGTCTCGTGGCAGCACTGCTGAGAGGTTTGCTCAGAAAGGCCCAGCAGAAAGGATGCTATTTTACACTGCAGGTGGTTTCCAAATGACTGACTCCAACACTGGAAACAGCTCCAGCACAGCAGCACAGAGCTATGAAGCCTGGTTTGTCCTGTTTCACAGCAGCTTCCTGCATAAACAAGCTCTTTCTTTCACACATCTTTTTACTCTTTCCAAATCCCATCACATTGCAATGCAAAAGAGGCTTCGTTCAGGATATTTGTTTTTTAGCAAAACTGTTCTCACTTCTCTGTAGGTATTTCCACTGAAAATATCCCAGCTGGGTGTAGTGACAGCATCTGAAATGTGATACGACATCAGAGACATGAAAGAGATCAGCACTTAGCCTGCTTGGAGGGGGCGGGCGAGGGGGTGGTTTATCTCCTCCTGGACATCACAGTGCTGTGTGAAGTGAGATTTCTCCCCACAGCCTTGGACCATTTGAGGCTGGGGCACCCCATTGAGGGCTCTGGCTGGGCACTTCAGCCCTCTGAAAGCCATGGCCATCCCCAGCATGGGGCAGGAAGGGAGAGACTTGTTGGGAAGGATGAAAGTTTGACAAGTCTCACAGATATGTATGTTAGCAGAAAAATTTTTGAATGTAGAATCTGAAGAAGAATAGAAATGAAAGTTTTGATATAGAAGGAAAGAATTGCTGAGCCAGTCTCAGTGGATAACAAGGAGGCAAAGGGTATGTATGTTAGAAGGGGTTTTTATGGCTTAGAGCAAAGGATAGACCCACCCCAAACAAGAAGATGTTTTTACCAAGCAGAAAGATAGCACAGGCAAACAAGCCTGCTGATGTTGCAAGTAGAAAAAAGGTCTCAGAAGTTTTCACTGCAAGAAAACTGAAAAACATCTTCTAGCTTCAACTGTAATGGACTAACTTTTAGTGATTGGGGAATAGTAACATGAATATGGTAATTATAATAGTTATGATAGTCTATAGGTAATAGTTAAGGTATAGATTGGTTCTACTGTATTAAACTGCCCAGCAAATAGAAGTATATAATGCATTTGCAACCTAAACTCAGGGTCTCCAGGCCTGCCTGCAGCTGGAGCTGACAGCTGTAGGCACAGGCTCTGTCACCCACAACCCTGGACTGCTGTAATGTCTTGGATGTGATAAACTGCATTTTGAAGAGGCACCTGGAGTCCCACATCTCTCATTCAGGCTCTTTCTGAGACTGACAACTGCTCCCAAAACTTCCAGCTCCTTTCCTCCTGCCAGCAGCTTGCATGGCCACCACTCTTCCCACTCAATCTATAACCATGGGGCAGGGTCAAGCAGCTGGAAGGGTGTCAGAGAGGGAAACTTCTTCAGAAGTGGAGATGAATGGATGGTGGATCCTTTAAATTTAATCCTGCATCTTGGAGATGTCAAAGAATTACAATACTTCTTTAAAGAAGTAGTGTACAGCCTTTGGAAAACACAGAGATACTGAAATGCATCACTGAATTTCCCTTGGATTTAACCCAAAGCTGACATTTCTCTGAGTAATTCCACTTCTTTCTCCCTTTCATATCCTCAAACACAGCTAATTTTAGCAAGAAAATAATGCTCTTTAGACTCATCAAGACACTCTGAAGATTTTTTTAACAATTATTCCACTTACGCACTGTGTCAGTCCCAAAGAAAAGCACAGCTCTGCAGACCCAAATATGATATGACACGATCTGCTCCTGGGTTTCCACACAGAACATCTGTATCCCACTGCTGCTCCACAGTATTCATGGACTCCATCAACTCAGCAGCCTGGAGTTCACTTGGAAAGCTGAATGTGAGTTAAGCTCGCTCAACGGCCACAGAAATCAGGAGCAATTTCTTGGCCACAAATAGGACACCTGCATTTCCACTGGGAATTACTTTGGAATTCTTGTCCCATCATGGTAACTACATTTTGAGGGATCCCCTTTCTATTACAGCAGCTTTAGCAACTGTACAGAGCTAAGTAGAAGTGTAGAGTTACCTATTGTGGGAGCTGGCTGGAAAGAGACAGTCAAATTTGGCTCAAAATAGATGTGCAGTATTTCCACTTATCTGCACTTTTCTTTGGTTGCATCAGTGAAAATCAAAACTGAGAAGTGTCCATAAGAAAAAAAAAAATTAAATAAAAAAAAAAAAAACCACCCAGCAAACATGGGCTTTTTGATTTAAATTCCCAGGCACCGCTTTAAAATTAAACACTTTAATTATGAGTCATAGTTGAAAGTTTATGATGTGTTTCTAGTCCCATATAGGTGCACCTGTGATGTTAGCCCTAGGCAAAAAATTAAAATATTAGAATATCTCTACTATGATATCACAAAAAATTGACACAATAATTCACCGTCCCTGTTGGCAGGTCACAAAATAATGAAAATTATCAAAACTAAGTACAAATGAAAGTACCAAATAGAGGAAAACAACCCCAAACAACACACTTCCAGACTTTGAAATTAAAAACTTAGAAACTTTGTCCAACCTTAAATTTTTTGAAAGGTGGCCTTTTGAAAATCTTGGATTTTGTTCTAAGGCCAAAGTAAAAATTAATTTCAATGTGCAGATTTTGAAAGTTGACACCAAGGTGATTTCCCTGAAAGCAGTAGCTTCTACAATGCCAGTATGAACTGATGTGAGATTCTCAGACAGGCTTTAGGTCAATAGGAGAAAGGGATGTTTTACTCAAAATTACTTCTCCAAAAAAAAAAAATTCTTTAAAGAAAAAATCTGACACATTTTTAGCAGACTTCAGACACATATAACAAAGGTGGGGGAATCCATATTCTTTTTCAGTGACATAATTTGCACTTGCCTTGCAAAACCAGGCTGAAATTATTTCACATCTTATGAGAGGCATTGTCCACACAGGGAAGCCAAAAAATCTTATTATCTACAGGCGAAATAATCTGAGAGAGCAGAAATAAAGAGAATAGGCAAGAGATTTCTGTAGTGTCCCTAGAGGAAGTGGATCTGAGGGCATCAAAGAGCATGGGGAACTTTGTGAAATACATTTGAATAATGCCTTTGAAATAGGAAGAATGGAGAGACATGAGCAGTGATAGAGGAACTGCTAATTTACATCCACTCTCTGTCTGTGCAGGCAGCACACCAGTGCCCTGAAGCTTCCAAGCCTTAGTGCCTGTCACCCAGTTCTGAGAAGGCACCAGAGCAGTGCCCTGGCACTGATGGCAGAACAGGGAGCAGCAGCAGCTCAGTCACCCTCCAGATTGGGCCAGTTATTTCTCAGTCACTATCCAAATTGGGCTGATTTCCCCTATTACTGCTCTGTGGCTGTAAGTGCCCCAGGTCAGGTGGGACCTGCCTTCAGGTCTCATCCTCCAGGAGCACGAGAGAGTTGAAGTTGATTGATCTGAATGAAAAGAGAAGGAAGTGAAAACACTGGCATCTTCTATTTACCAGCCATATCCAGCAAATGCATTCCCTTCCAATGTAGGAAGGGTCACCTTATCCATTTCAACCTTTTATGTTTTGTTTTCTGTGCTGAGATTTACTCTGAACTGTTCCCCCAGACTTGACTTCAAGATCTGAAAAACATATGATGGAACCTGACCAGAGTAAACCTTGCTCAGCTATAAAGCTCACAGTGACATTTCACAAGATGACTCTTCCCTCACATATAAAAACAGCAGAAAACATAATTTTCTTTTCCTTTTGTGTCCTTTTTTTTTTTTTTTAATAAACCAGAGCTGTTTGTTTGAGAGAGGAAAGGACAAAAGAGGTCCTATTTTTTTGCCACCTCCAAATCTTTGCTCAGGTATCTAGTCAAACCTCACCCCTAAGAGCATCATCAGATAAAGACTACAAGCATTCCTTGCATCCTCACTTCTGTTCAGATATAGCCACAAAGAAAGGGCCTCCTGCACCTTTGTCATCTGGGGTCAGATTCACCAGGGGTAGGGTGGGAACATGAAGTTACCCATGGAGCAGGCAACCTGAGACCCCTGAAACCCTGACCCAGCTGGCTGATCCAGCTCCACTCGTTCCTGCCATCCTTCCTAACATAAAGGTTGGGAATTAAGCTGCCCTTAGCACGAGGTTAATGACAGAATTGCATCTGTTCACAGTCAAGCAAGGGCAGCCAAGATCTGGTCTGCATGGGTAAGTTGCTTATAGGGAGGAACAGAAAGGTCTAAACCACAGAAATTGAAACTAAGCATGGTACAAAGTTGTTTTGGTTTAGATCAAATGACACATACACAATTTTTGAACCACAGAATTTATGTGCTTTCCTAGTGATTAATATTTAAAAAGATTGTTTGGCACTGGACACTCAGTACATGTCTTGCAAGGACTTGGCAGAGAGAAGAGGTAAGTAATCAGAAATGTGCCAAAAACTTGTCAAGGAAAAACTTACGCTCAATACTAATCAAGCTCAACTCTGTGCCAGTCCTCCCACTCATCCCTCCATAGGAGAAAGTCTTGCAGCGTGAGCCTGCCCATGCTGCTTCAGAGACAACCAACACCTTCCACAGTCAGCTGACAGAAATGAAAGTTTGGGAGGCTGAAAACAGAGAAAAAATATGAAAAACACAACTCACCTTCTGCTCTGCAGCAAGGATCACTGCTGGGCGCAGATCACTACTCTGCTCAGGGGATTTCCAAGAATAAAAGACTTAATTTGCATGCCTGCAGCACTAAGAAATAAATTTCATTGTGCCCCTCATCCGGCGTGTTTTGGTCCCCAGTGCCATTCCTTCTCAGCAGCCACCATATTTTTCTGCTACGAAAAAATTCATGCTAGAGGCTGTATCAGACTCCAAACTCATTAAGAGTTGTCCCTGTCTGGATGAGAGATGCAGTTGCAGAGCAAAGTCATCCCTTTGCTTGGCACTTCTGGCATTCAGTGTGCTAAAGGGCTCCTCTGGGATACAGCCCATGCCCAGACATGGTGTGGGGCAGGGACACACAGGTGGGGTTGGTCTGGAGTGGGACAGGGACACACAGGTGGGGTTTGTGAGAAACAACTGCTCATTTTGAAAATTTAAAGAGGTTTATTGAACCTTAACAAAAATACAACGAAGGACTACATAAGGAAAAATCTGCAGCACTGGGAACTGCTCTCATGCATTCCATGTGGCCAGTTCACCTTCAAGATGGATCTTTTATACCCCTGGGGGTTGCATCAGCCAGCCCTGGCCCCTCCCAAAGTCTGTCAGTCAGCTCTTTGCCATTTATCAGTGGAAACTGCTTTCTTGTAACTGGATTGGAGGTCAAGTGTTGCCATGCCTCACCCCCTAAGCACCAAGCTTTTCCATTCCCACCTGCCCCAGGCAAGGGACACGTGCAGCTTCTTTGTACCTGTCCTAGACAGCCCAGGCTGTCTGATGGCAACAATGCAGGGGGGAAAGGGGACTATGGGGAGAACAGAGGGCATCTAAACTACAACAACATAACAGGCCACATTTCCTGCTCTCCCACCTTCCCTCACAGGGGCTGAGGGTGCCTTTCCAATATTAGTGAGCACAGCTGATGAAAGCCCTGCAAAGCCCAGAGTGCTCATCTTGCAGGATGGAGATGGAGACATTAATTATCATGCACGGGGGTGGGAGGTCCTTGTTGGAGCCACCAGTGTTGTTAGTACTCCCATCAATAATTTACCTTCTGAATTACTTGCATCCACAAGTTTTAAAAGGTAGGGCTATTCATACCACTTTTTTGCACCTGAATTAGAAAATGTGTCCACCAAAGTGTCGAAATTAAGTAAGTGCTTTTAAATATCTCTTGAATAATATTTCTATCTCCAATGACTATAGAGAGACCCCAGAGACAAGAATTTCTGTCTGAATATAGGTAGTTATAGTTAGCTGGTGTGCACCCCTGTTTCCCATACAGTTTATAGACCCTGATTTTATTTAGGCTTAAAAATAGGATGCATTAAAAATCTTCTGAGAATCTAAACCAATTTACAACTGCCTATGCACAGAAAGTTTCACTAACTTCAAAGTGTTTGTTAATATCACTCTACCCACACAGGGTACACATGTTTAAATAACTGCAGAGTCAGAACTGCATTTGGCTGGGAATCTGAACCAAATCCTCTCTTAAATTTTTGTCATTTAAAGAAGAAATATATTTAACACTACATGGAGACTGCACTACATCAAGGATACTCATGGAAAGTGAATGTTAAGACAGCCAGGGCTACATGGGCACCACTGAAACACAGGAGAAAAGACAGCCACAACTTGTGTCACTCTGGCACACAGCATTAGGAAAAGGAAATTAATCTCCCAGCTTCCAAAGCACATTAAAAAAAAATAAAAAAAGAAAATTACTGCCCTCATAATATATAATTTTTTTCTCTTGTAATGTTTGCAATCTCTTTTCTTTCACTCTCTAATCAACATTTTGAAACACTAAAAAAATAACACACATCTTTTCTACAGTGTTTATTTCCTGGAAGGGAAAGACAATCAGCAAACATGATCACCACAGTGCCAAACATGAGTCCAAAGTCAATTTTCCCAAACTTACTAAAGCAAGTCCCTTTTCCCCCTCAGTGAGAGATAACACACAAGTGTACAACCAGTAGGCACCAAGGGGATGGGGAAGAGGGGGAGAGGTGGGATAGAAGAGGCCCAAGCAGTGGAGGTACATGCACTATTTGCTTTAGATAATAGTTCAGAAACTGCTCAGAAACAATAGAACTCTTCTGGCTCTAATCTGCAGCGTTAAAAATATTAAGGTTGGAGAAAAAGTGTGATGGAGCAGCAAACATTTAAATATTGTTGTTTGGGAACATTAGCAGGAAAAGGAAATGTAGCCACTGCTGCTGGCACATTGATTTTCTCTCTCCCCATCTCTCAGCAAGGGTTCACACTCATCCTCAGCAGTCCTGCACACCAGAGTGACCCACGCGGCTTCTCTTGCTGGAGTTGGCAGTGGGGAAACACCAGTGTGCTTCAGAAGGCGTTTCAGGATCCCTGGTTCCCAGGACT
Organism: Ammospiza nelsoni; assembly: GCF_027579445.1. NCBI lineage: Eukaryota > Metazoa > Chordata > Aves > Passeriformes > Passerellidae > Ammospiza > Ammospiza nelsoni. The sequence continues at coordinate 105,926,287 of NC_080634.1, forward strand.
GGCAGGGGTCACACCAGACTGTGGAGCTCCAGTGATGCTGCTTTTCTTTCTCTGCCTGATGGATGCAGAAATCGTGGTCAGGCTGCTACAACAAAAGGAGCTCTGGCCCCCAGCTTGCAGTGCTGTACAAACTGTTCCCTTCCTCATTTCCAGATAAACAGGCCAGTCTGGCCATGAGGAAACAGTCCTCTTGTGGTGGTGGCTTCAGGTGTAAACTGTAACCTCAGAAAAAGCAAAGACAGAGCAGTGCAGAGTTAAAAACTTTTCATTACATCTTTAATTTCAGTGTAACTTTCAGCCTATTATCTGAACAATAACTTCTACCAGTTTTAGATTCTCACTGCTTTTTCCCCCTAAAATAAAAATCTTTGCAAATTACAGTTGTTGTTATATTAATCACACTTTCTGCAGCAGGACCTGTGGCATGGAGGATTAATGAGCAGATAACCAAGCACTAATACAGATAAATGAGATCTACCTACCTCTGCTTCAAGCACTTACCCCCACATACTCCACACTGGAGCAAAGAGATCAGATAATGTATATTTCTGTGCATCCTTAAGGCACCAGCCCAAAAGCCAACCCTCTCTAATACCCTCAAAGTACCAGGATCCCAGGGAATCTACAGCCCAGATAGTCCAGTGTGGTATTTTTGGGGTCCCCTGTAGCAGGAAGGAAATGATGAATCTGACTCCACATTCTTAGAAGGTTATATTATATTATATTACATTACATTATATTATATTAGCTATACTGAAACTATACTAAAGAAAGCGAAAGGATACTTACAGAAGTAAGTACAGAAGGTTTAACAAGATACTAATGACAAATTTGTGACTCCTTCCAGAGCCCCCACACAGCTGGATGGCGATTGATCATTAAGTAAAAACAATTCACATGAAACCAATCAAACAAGCACCTTCTGGATAAACAACGTCCAAACCACATCCCAAAGCAGCAAAACACAGGAGAAGCAAATGAGATTAGCTCCTGGATGTCAGGGCTAGAGGAGGCATTTGGAGCAGCTCTGCTCAGCCCATCCTTAAGAGACAGAACCCAAACATCCCTCCACAGACCCAACCAACCCATCTCTGATTAGCATTCAGAGGGGCACTCAGACTGGCTATGAAGATATCAAGGGATGGCAAATCCATAATTCCTTTCATTCATTGATTCCTCTAGTTAATCCTCTTTACTGAGAAAAAAAAATTGGGCTTCACATCTGAGTCCTTTATAATCTGTCACCCTCAAAATATGAAACTACAGTCCTGGAAGCTAAATGTTCAGGGTAGTTCTGTGTAAGTCTCTCTAAAAATATATTCTCTTGGACAAACAGTGTTTGGACATCTGACCAATCAGCCACATCTGGATGAAAACATTAATTTTAATTATATGGGCACTTTTTTTTAAATCAACTCTTCTGCCAACACTGTGCACCTGTGTCATGCACCTCACATTCAGATCAGGGTGCTGTTTCATCACAGAACTTTGCAGGGTGAGCAGGAGGAGCCAGAACTGCCCAGGAAAAGATGTGTCTTCACACACAAACTGGCAAGAGGTTTCATTCAAGCATGTGCTTTGTAGGAATTCCAAGAGAAAAAGAAAGTGGTGGGTTTTTTTGATGTAGACTCAAAGACACCATTTTCTGCCCAGTTGCCTTGTTTCATGGAATGTCAAGTAAATCTGCCCATTTAGTAGACATAGTCTGGCAATAAAACACGGTGCGTGAACAGAAAAGGACTCCTTATTCTGCTTTAAAGTATCATAAATGAAATTTGTCCTTACACACAAACTTGTGCAACAAAAATTGTGGAGTGTGAGCCAGCACGAATTTCAAGGAATTAACTGTATTTTAAAAAGTCATCCACAGCATCTGAACATGACAGCAATAAAAACTTATGCAAAAATAACTGCCCAGAGAGAGAAAAATGCACTTGGTGTTAACAGTCCAATAAAGATACCTTAGGATATCAAAGGTTAATGGAGGTTTTAAAAACATTAATGATTTAATTTCAATTATTTTAAGAACAACCATATACTTAATGCTTTACTGAGACTCCTTAGGCTTTGCTTTTCCACAGCAAACAGCAACTTGTGATTCCAACAAGGGCAGTTCACCACTTGGTATAAGGAGATAGTAGTTTAATAAGACCATAGGACAGCCATTTTTTCCATAATTATCTGACAGGTTTTTATCCACTTCCAATCAAAACCTTGTTCCCACTGAAGAATTTAATTTCCTTAAGTTGAACTTTAAAATTCCCTTGCAGCCATCAGGCTTGGAGTCTTTCTTAATATCACTAACATTTACAAAAAACCAAAAAATCATTCTATGGCAACACTCTAACCTTTTAGAAGAGTTTTCTTCTCTTCCCAGTGCCAAAGGGAGGTTTGGAATTAAGCTAGCAGCAAACAAGGAAGATGAGAAACCAGATATATATGCAGACCAGAGCATGCAGAATATATATGCAGCCAGGGAAAAAAAGTGCAATGTGTGTGTTTTTCAAATGCATTTCATTGGAGGGAGTTTATAAGAAGAATTAATGATAGTCAGAACTCAAATCTTATCTCTCTAAAGGGCAATGAGTCTTCTGCAAAGAAGAGATGCTTTCAGCTTAATTGTGGAGTTAAGTAAATAACTATATTTTTGACCAGGCAGAAGAGCAAAGATTTGCAAGAATTTGAATTGCATTTGAAATTATCTGTGATTTTAAATTAAGCTATCTCTAGAAAAAATGCTGGGTATTATCTTTCACATAGAACTGAAAGTGAAATTGGCTTCTCTACCCAGAAGGTCCTCTCTCCACAGTACAATAAATTGTATTAATCCATTAGCAGAAATGTCAAGCTCAACTGATAATTATCAGCTGGCTTTGTAAAACCACCAGCCATTCCTCATTAAATTTATTAAGAGATCTAACTGGAGAGGTCCATTCTGAGATATCTGATGATCTTTCACTTAATGTAACAACCTTCTTGCAGCACAAGACTGCCTTTGCTGCAAAATGCACCTTGACTTGCAGGCTCCAGGGTTTCACATCAGGCAGAGAGGGTTCAGAGCCTCCTGCCAGTCTGAGCAAAACTGCACCACAGCCAGGAAAGAGGGATGCACCACCAGTTCACTCCTACCATGCAAAATCCAGGCTGGAAGGTGTGTCTGTAAGCCAGGCAGGGGGATGTGAGAGCTGGGGCTTGCAGGTCACGGGGAATCACACAGTGGTGCTTGGTGTCCTTTTGGGTGGCAGCGCCAGTAACAGCTCCCCTGGCACACCCACAGCCCCTGTCCCCGTCCAGAGCAGCCCAGCTGGGTCAGACTCTTGTCCTCTTTCTGCCACAGCACAAAGTCTGCATCTGCAGGATTGGTTCAGAGCACTGAGGGAAATTCCTGCTCTGCTGAACACAGTGGTGGATTTCCCAACTGTTCCAGCAGTGCTGGTGTTTAGAAAAAGGGCTGTACAAAACAACATTGGCTTGCTGGTGAGAGGGATAAGCAAGAAAGATTGTTTTGGTTTATTCCAACCCCTCTGCTTTATTCCTAATGGCTAGATTTATGCAAAAAAATGCACAGAAATGTATATCAAACAACTCAGTTGAAGGGATTTTTTTTTTAATCAAATGTCACCAAGATAAAATTTTGCCAGTTCTGCTGAAAAAAATAACCAACCCAGAAAATCTGTTTTAATTTTAGACAATCCTAACACTTAATTTACCATAAAGACTATGGACATACCCAGGCAAATTCTGGGGATTTGCACATTGGGGTGACGCTGTTTATAGCACAGCCTCGGTGAACACAAGGAGGGAGAAGCATAATGACTTAATCTGTTCCCCCTGGAATGCAGAGCAGCGCCCTGTTGAGGCAGGGCTGGGCTGCCTGCTCTGTAGCAGCATGTATAATGGATGAGACTTTCAGGAGGTGGGTGTTCAGGTGCCAAAAACTGATGCTCACAGAACTGTTAGTCACTTCTGAAAAGCCTTTGGCAGGATCCCTAACTACATGGAACCCATCCATAGCTGTACAGCTCACAAGTGGGATGCTACAGACTTAATGGTCTGTTCTCAAGCAGATATATGGTTTGTTTTTGTTGAGTTATTGAGTTTGTTGATGGCTTCTTGGAGCAGAATGGGATTGAATGAAAAAGGGAAGGTGATTCACGGAAAAATGGCTCAGCTGACCAAAATACACCTTCTCTACTCACTGGCTGTCACTGTCAGCTCCAGCTACAGACAGCTTGGAAAGATTTTTTCCTTCCTTTCTTTTTATCTCTCACTGCACAACAACATGAGTGTGTGCCCTTCAGAATGACTGATGAAGGCCTGTGAAAGCATTTTAGGAGCAATAGGGTAAGAAGAGAGGCTGAGGAATAAGCCTGGTCCTAGTTCTGCCAGAGCAGTTCAGGGGGAGAACTATGTGGATATATCACACCAGAAGGGAAGAGCTGGCAGCACCAAGCCTTTAGCCAATTGGTTCCTTGTCAGCAGAAGACACTGGTCACCAGGATGAGAGGGGTAAGAAATGAATGAGGTTTGAAATGGCCATGGCTTATTTCCTCCTCAATCATTGGCAGTTCATTTACTCTCAAGTCAACAACTTAGCAGTTGTAGACAATGCCATCTCCTTTCTTTTATGTGATTACCCAAAAGGATAAAAAACCAGTTATTTTTACTGCCACTTACTTTTAGAGCCATTCATGAGACTGAGCTTCAAAACAACAACAAAACAAAAAAGGATGCAAAACGTAACAGGCAGCAGAGAGCAAAGATGCACAGAACAGCTCCTCAGCCACTCAGCATCTCAGCTGCACTAAACAAGAGACCCTGCTGGCACTCAGGCCAGAGGGACTGTGACAATAACAGGGCTTAGAACTGAGACACTGCCCTGTGCCACGGCAGCGCCTCCCTGACCCAGAGCAGGCACTGCAGACGCACTGACAGGGGCAGAAATGCAAGAACTGCATGTGGATTTTCCCTCTGTGTGGAGCTAGCAAGGGCTGCATGGGATGGGCAGAAAGCTGCCCATGAGAGCAGGGAGGAGCCCCCCTGGGCTGGCAGCAATGCCCACTGCACACTGCAGAGCAAGGCAGAGGAGGCACTTAGAGCTTGTGCAGTCAGTCTTGTCTGTGGCTGCACCTCTCCCCTTGAGATGACTCTGCAGTGCCCTCATCCACCTCTGAGATGTCCAGCAGCAAGTTTTAGTATATTCTATATTCTTCAGCTGAGTCTCAACCCATGCGGCTCCTCTAGCATACACTCAGACTTCTAATCTTCCAAATGTTTAGTGGATCTGAGCAAAACAGGAAGCTTGACATGCACAGAGAGCAGGGGCAAAGAGGCAAGTTGTGAAATTATTTGTGAGGAGGATATAGGGGGGAATGGCTTTAGACTGAGAGAGAGTAGGTTTAGATTAGATATCAGCAAGAAATTGTTTACTGTGAGGATGGTGAGCCGCTGGCACAGGTTGCTGAGAGAAGCTGTGGATGCCCCATCCCTGGAAGGGTTCAAGGCCAAGTTGGATGGGGCTCTGAGAAACCTGGTCTAATGGAAGGTGTCCCTGCCCACAGCAGGGGGTTGGAACAAGAACATCTTTAAGATCCCTTCCAACCCAAACCATTCTGTGATTCTATGATATCCTAAATCCTTGCTTTTTGTTCATCATGGACTTTGCAGTGCCATTTAGGCACCTGCTTATCCAAGCAAAACATTTTGCTAGATGAGTAGACCAAAACTAAGTTTAGCAACTCTGTACATGTACCCAAACAACCCAGCCATTCCATTGCAGCACACAAAATCTACTGTGCTGGCATGGCTGGTTAGCAGTCAACACAAAAACCAATTCAGACAAAATCTGACAAAAAACCCCAGCCTATTAATTTGGTTCCCATTTAACACATATAAAGGAGATCCAAGAGGATTTTCAAGGAAAAAAACTACATAAGGGCTCTGCTCAGACATCCCATGGGTCCCTCCTCCCCTACCCCAGGGTGAATTCAGCAGTGACATGATCAGTTCCTGGTCCTGTAACGGTGCAGGGCTGTCATTCTTCACCCGCCTTTCATGATCTGTGCATTTGACAGGCGTGTCACCTCTCTGCAGGGCTCAGATACAATCTCAGGCACTGACAAGGGAATGAAAACCATTTGGCTTAGGTACCAAATTGCCAGTCAGGAGAACAGGACATTAGGATTTGCCTCTTCCCCAGGCAGCTTTTGACATTTTGCAATTTGCAAGCATTACCAGAGGGCTTTTCACACCTGCCTGGAAACAGAAGTCAGGGCTTCATCATGGCAGGTCGAGTCTAACACTCTCTGTCACGATGACTTTCAGAGCAAAAGTATCCAGCTCTGCTATATAAAATTAGCACTTCACTCACAGCCTGCTTGACAAATCAAGAGAAATCAGGCTAATATCAAATGCTCTTTTAAAAGTCCTCTGGAACTTACCAGTACAACCCGTAATAGGTCAACCTGTCTTTAGGTAACTTATTCCTGGTCTTCAAAATAGAGATTATCAACTTTTAAGTAGCACTTACTGGAAGGATGGATACCTCAACTGAAAACAAAACAAAACAGAAACCTTAAACTCAAGTATTTACAAGCAGACTAAGCACCTCTCACATCCAAACCCAGTAAATTAACCATCTTAACAATTACAAACCACTGGTTTAAATCCCACTGCTATCCAAATGGCATACATTTAGAGCCCTAACATCAAATTCATTTTATCAGCCTACATCCATGCATCTCATTCCTGTTTTCATGAAGACACTTGGCACAGGCCAATATATGGGAAAGATGCAAGAAGGGAAGGGATGGATAAGCACTGCCTGGCTTGCTCAAAGCTCAGCAGCCATTGAGATGAGGGCACAGCCAGCAGCTAAACCTGGAAGCAACTCAGCTGTGTAAAGGCATTCAGCAGGGCTGACAGTTTTCTACCTGCACTAAAGCACATGGGTTTATCACCTGGTGTTCATTGATCTGTGCAAATTACTTGCCAAATGTAAACTAACTGATGCACAATTTGCATAATCAGCGACATGAAACTGAGGGTAATATAGCACTTGTGTATTTATGCCTCCCAGGAGTCAACATTGTGCTAGTATCAGTGCATAACTCTGTCCACTATAGGAACTCACCCAGGAGACAGCTCCAAAATTGTTTGTTTTCTGCATGACACATGTTATGTGCTCATCACAGATGTGGGGTACCTGCAGCCATATCCGTCCACCTTGGAACTGCTGAGCTGAGGTCAAAACAGCAGTAAAAATGCAGCCTGGCATGGCCATGCATAGCCCAGGATAAGCACATGCTGGCTGAAGCTGCAGAGCAGCTTTGCTCTTCCAGGCCGCTGCTGGCAAAGCCAAGTGGAGAACAAACCCAAACACAGTGCCACCATCCAGGCCTGTAAGCTGATTCAAGTGTGTTTTAGTTAAAATGTATTAGACAAAATGATCATTTGGCTCTTTTCAACTAAATTCATGTTCATCAGACTGCAGGAGAGGCTATTGCCCCACCTGAATACCCTTCAGTCAAAAACAAAGGTAACTTGCATCTTTTTGTTGGTGGTGTCTGCATGAGGGCATTTAATTACTTCATAAACCTGAGTGTGAAAAGGATTGATACTCCCATTTTCACCAATTACTCATAAATATGTTGGCCCACATCATACACATTTTTGAAGAGCATGTTAAGGATCTTAGCAACATTTTTCCACTGTCCTGAAAGACTTTAAGAAGGTTTCACCCACCCATAAACAAAGACCAGTATGGAGAAAATGTCTGTATGAATCCACCAAAACCAGCACTGTGGAAAATATTTTCTCTTTTGAAATGGAACAAAATTATTTTATAAACTATCCATGAGAAGCTATTCTAAGGGGAAAAAAGGGAAATATTCTTAATCTCCACATAGCAAAGGGGAAAACTGCCTGTCTCCATGTCCATGGGGTTGCCCAGGTCTAAACCATTGTTCTGGAGAGTCCCAGGCCCAGAAAGGATTCATGCAAACCCCTGGCAGTCAGGGGTGTTCTGAAAACACCAAGGATCCAGGAATAGTGTACAGATCTACTACATATGTCCAAGTGACCTTACCAGGAGCTAAAACCCAGGAGAAAGAATCTCAAAAATTACTGGAGATATGAAAAAACAAAACAAAGCAAAAACAAAAGAAAACATTCCTTGCAGTGAAAGGCTTCTTTATCTGTTCAGTTCATCCAAGAGAAGGTTGAAATGTGGCTTGATCACAATTTACTAGGGGCTGCACCCAGCTTACAGCCAGTTTCCCTCACCAGCAGGGAAATCATCCATTTTAGCAGACTTTGATGCACAGTTAAACAACACATTGCTATTTTCTAGTGCTTCTGCTGTAGGAGAATGGAGTTTGTTTCATACAAAGGCAAGGCTTACCAGGAATGTTTGATGGAATAGAAAGAACCAGTTGGATCCCTAATAAGTTTGGAAGAAGGTACAGATTACTTCTTTCAAGTACCAGTGTGGAAAGAATCCTCACATACTCAGTGGTAAGACTTCCTACAAATCCTTCACGTTTTTTAAGGAACTGTAATTCTTTCTATATTTTTGCAAATAGTGGGTTTCTTCTGTGCAGTTAACACTTGCTACTTGCTGTTGCCCACTGATGTTATCAATTTCTGTTTGAAATACAAGAAATGAACCATCATAATTTTATATGCATTTGGGAAAAAAAATCCTTCTTCAGAAAAACCCAGACTTTAACATTTTACCAAAATAGAGGAGAATTTATAGCCAGATTCATGACCAGATCCCTGTGATATCTGATTCAGCAAGTAACAGCCTGAAGTGAAAGCCAGTACTTCTTAGCAGAAACACAAAGCATTTCAGCTATTGAATTTGTCAGGTGTAGTGCTATAACAAAGACCACAGTAATTGGCAGCAGACTGATCACTTGGCTTGAATGCAAAGGCTAGACCAGACTAATTTTTATAATTAAACATAAAGTATTGAAAAATTAGATGCCTGGCAATTACAAGATGGGAGAAAACACACCTTGTTCTACAGTGGCTAAGCCCAAGAAACATGTGTGCTCATTTGATGATAAAATTCTCCACTGTTTCTCCTATAGTTTTGGAAAGTTACATCATGGGCTTATAAATTATTTGCTTCATCAGACTTTCCAAAATATTACTGATTTCAGCTTGGTAGCTATAACATCCATCCTGGTCATGAATATTTAGGATTATGCACCCATACACAGATATACAGACACACATAAATTAATGTGTATGTGTGAATACTAACACATACATTTTACACACAGACATATATTTCTAGATGTAAAAGTTTCCACTAACAATTTGACAGAGATGTAACCTTTCCCATTACTGAATGCTATTGCATTTTGGCTATTAATCACTAGCAGGGCTCAGAAGTTAACACACAGAACAGGCAGGCATTACTTCTGTGTGATGCTTGTTTGTAGATCTTGACATTTCTCTGAAGTCAGCCACTCAAGAAAGCAGCTATGGCCACTTGGAGGGCTCAGAAAAATGAAGGCTGACCTAACAAAATCAAGGAAATTTCTGATGAGTCACTGTCTGACACGTCAGTGTACCCATCACAGGATCTGCTGGGAAAGAGCACTTGCCCACCATTTCCTCAATGAATGAATTGGGATCACAGAGCAATGCTAATCAATACAGAGAGCTAGAGTAGCTTCAGAAGGATATTCAGAAAAATAATTATACATGATGCAACATTTCCAGACACCTTTCAATCCACTTGGCAGCACGATGCCCAAGGAGCACAGAAACAGCCAACATTCAACCATGCCCTTTAAACAGTTTGCCTGTAGAGACAGTGCATGACTCACAAAGCAGGGTATTCTCAGCTGAGACAGCAGCTTCTGACTCAGCAGCGGGCAGACAAATGTCTGCTGGTAAAGGTGATGAAAAGGTCACCCTGATAACTTCAGGGAAGGAGGAGCTGGTAAGAAATTGAGCTCCCTACCTTGGGCAGCACACTTGGGCTGCAGAAGCTGCAAGGTGTCCTGGTGGTGCAATAATCAGTGAAGCAGTTAGTGCATTTTGAACTGATTTACTAGTTCTCATAACTACACCTTCCAAAAAGAAGCTGTTCATTGGATGTAGAGGATGACACGTGTGGCTCTGCCTCACAGAGTCTATCCTGCAAGTTCTTCATAAAGAAAGGAATTCAAAAGCAAAACTGTTCTTGCTGTTTACAGACCTTAAGCAAAATATGTCCCAGGCTAATATTCATCCATCCCTTCTCAATAAATTGTTAAAATTTACTTTCAAGTCAAAGTATGTCTCATCAAAAAAGGAAATTAACGAGTCAGATGTTGAATCGATCCTGTGAATCCAGCAGGGAGGGAGCCACCCTGATCCCCAGTGTCTGCTGCTGTCCCCATGGAAGGACATGTCCCTGGCAGGGACAGCCAGCAGGACACTGCAAGAGTTCTCAGACACAGCCCTGGGGTACCACATGCAGCACTGTCAGTCAGAGAGAACAGAAGTTTCACAGGTAAACATGATGGCTGGCTTTTGAGAAAAGTCCCCCTCCTCCTGCATTGCCTATAAGCCAGAAATGATGGCAACTGTAAGCAAAGACAGTAAAGATGAGGCTAAATGTAAAGAAACTGCACTCAGAAAGATGCTGTGTGGTTCTGAGCTCCTCTGAACTTGGTGATGAGTTCAGAGCATAATAAACACACCTCTAAAAGAAGCAGCTACAAAAACTCATCATCACTTTATGAGCTGTGTTCATGTTCTGCAGTGGCATTTTACTTACTAATAGCCTCCTACATTACCCAAAATAGCACCATAAAGAAGACCCCTAGAAAATCTTCAGTGTAAATTTGAGAAAAGTATTACATACAAAGTGAGAAGAACTACTGCAGGGATGCCATGAATTATCCAATAGCCAAAGTTTTCCCTTTTTTGCCCAGGTTATAGATTCACTAAGGATTGTTATACTCACCTGATACTGGCAGTGAAAAAGTTTAGTTTGGCCTTGTAAACGTGGGGTGAAAACTTTCTAGAATGAAAAGACTCAAGTTGATGACAGGACTCCCATCCATCAACTCAAATGTGCTTCATTTCTTCCAGTCTTTAAGTATAGGTCTGTAAAGAGCAAATGTTGAGCCATCATGACTTTGGAAACAGAGACTCAGATTTACTCAGATGAGAAGAATTAAGACTAGATAAGTTCACTGAGAACAGAGAAGCTGGAGCATAACCTGTGGGTGTGAAGTTTGGTGTGAAATCAGAGTGCCTCTGCTATGCCATGAAGACAAAACTCACTGCATGCCTGAAGGAGGGTGTGAGAGCATGGTGGGGTGTCTGAAGGATGTCAGAAGGATGGTAGGGTATCTGAAGGTGCAAACCTTGCCAGAATAGCAGTGGAGGCCTGCTTAAAGTGCAGAGAGATAAACTTGGTGCAATCACAGCCCTGCTGCTCTTTGGAGATGGCTGCCTCTACCAGCTGTCACAAAGTGACTGGGCAGCACCTCAGAGAGCTCTGATGGGCAGGGGCCAAACCAGTCAGAGAATGTGCTGCTGTTCAGGCAGCATGGGCAGTCAGAGAGCCAGCTCTCAGGGATGCTGTGTGTTATTCTGCTGCAGATTTTCAACCAATGCAGCTGGGTTTGCACCATCCCTTGGCTGAGGGAGCACATCCCCCCTAAAACATGGCATGCCTAGGGAGGGAAAGGGGTGCCAGCTCCCCCCTCCTCCTAGCTCTTCACTTTTGGGTTTTACCTGTCCTCACAGAAAGATCCCGCTACTGCTGAGGTTGTTTCCACTCCTCCAGGACTCTTTCCATGATTACTTGCAGAGATCAAGTGTCCTACAGAAAATCTGTGCAGGTGCTACAGAGCTATCAGATGGCAGTGATTCCCCAGCTGATTGCAATAGAGTTTTTTAGTTCCTTGAATCACTTCCCAGAGATTTAAGAAGGAGTTCCCTGCAGCATAGGATATTGTCATTATGCAGCACAATCAGGCACTGTGATGAAAATGCTCTTTTTTCAACAACAGGGCTCCCATGAAGCTCTGAGAAGACACAGAGGCTTCTGACACTGATTGGGCTTGCAGATCTGGTCTTGGATTTCTCTCAGTCAGGTATCCTGAGCTCTGTGAATAAATGCCACAGTGCAGATGACAAATGGACCTTGTTCACTGCCTCAGTCAGGTATCCTCCCCTGGTCTGCAGGGAACAGGCTGTGAGGAGATCTGTGATGGAACCTCTCTGCCAGGGCAGAGCTTGGGCTGAGAGGCACCTGCAACCCACCCCGCCACACATCACATATCCAGAGTAAAAAGGGAAGGAAACATTTTGCTGCTCAGAAAACTGGTAGGCTTCTTAACAGCACAGGGGGTAGGCAAGGCCAAAATGAGAAATCTGACTGCAAGCCTGAGCACCTTGGTTTCTATTGAGTTTTCTGATCTCTAAGCATATCTGGTCATACAGAAAGCTATTTCATAGCTTACCCATGTCATTACCCTGTGCTGTGTAACCTGCAACCATTACATGTAGTATATCCCAATTTCCCACTCAGCAGGTTCACTCATGAATGAAAAGTGAATATGATTCTCGAGCAGTTGGTCCAGATGCTGTGGCTGACACTGGCTCTCCCTCCTGCTTCTGACAGATCACAGCAGAGCACTTCTGTCTGCAAAGCAACATCAGCATGTCAAGAAAAATCAATGCAAGCAAGAGGAAAAAATGCCTCTGGCTCTGCTGGGCTTTTAAAGCATAGCTGCTCTTGAGAGCTTGGGAAAAGCACAACGCTGAGGAAAGTCCCCGGAGAGAAGAGGAACTTTGGAGTCACCTCTGGAGGAGTCTCAGGTCTCACTCTCTCTTGCCATTTTTGCTGACTTTAACTAAGGTAGGTCAAGTCACATGTTCCAGTGGCTTTTCAGCTGTTTCAGTGGGATGAGGATCCACCAAGTACTGCTGCAAACCACAGTGCCAGGCATGCTTTGAACTCATGCCTCATTTTAAGAAATGCAGCAGAAACACAACACCAGGAAACATAATTTGTATCTTTTTATTTGTGCACTTAAGTGTTTTTTTCATGACCAAGCAGTAGATATGAGAAGATTTTGTCTCACAGAAATCTCCCGTGTGGCCATTGAGCACTGAATGCCCTTCAGAAGCTGGAATGTGCCTCATGCAAGGATGATGCTCTACAGAGCACTCAAAATGTAAATGCTATCCCACTGGGCCAAAGACTTGGACTGCTGTAGCTTAGGATGATGAATTTCTGGCAGATCCAAATCAGGTTCCCATTAAAGAACTTGGGACAAACTGCAGAGGTGAGCAGCCACAGGAGGAAAGGTGTGATGCTTTCCAGGCTCAGGAGTAATGAGCCAGGTCAGCATTCCAGGCTTCTTGCTGTGGACTCAGGATACCCAGGGTTCAGAAGGGCGCCTCTAACTAGAGTTCCAGAGAGCTCCTGGGTGACAGAAATACAGCTGACAAGGATGTCATCTGCTCTGAGCAGCTGGCAGCATGACTGGATTTCCCTCATTTTAGAAACACCTGCTTTCTGAAATACAAAATTTTCATAACTTCTGATGTTATGCAGAGCATTTTGAGGCTATCCCAGCCTGATTTCTATCACAACTGTTCTTCAAAAACATGATCCCGAAATTTCACTCTTCACTCAGACTAATTCCATACTCCTCATCCAACAGCTTCCTATTAGAAATCCCAGAACTGCTCCTTCTTGTCAATGCAGCCTTCAAAACCCAGGCCCAGCAATACCTCATGGACAGGTCTTTAGCTCATAGAACTATCTATCCCCAAACATTGTTCTTCCTTTTGTCCTTCTCTATATTCTCTCCCATGTGCTTTCCTGAACTCCATCCCATACATTTCATCTTTGTTTGAGCTTGGCACAATTATGAAATATTATATGATTTAGTGAAAAGTCATGTCATTCAATTGGTTCAACAAGCAAAACACTCAAATCATAAATATTAAAATAACAAAACACATATGTTCAAAATGATGCTTCTGTTTTACTGTAGGCATTTAAAAATCTTAATAACAAACAGCATTTTATTTAAACTGAAGGATGTTGAGACTTTGAACTTTTTTTGACCAGGTCACATGCACAGGATAAGGGATTACACTCAGCCATATATCCATTTCAGAGGACATACAAGCCCCTGCAAACACAGGTGGCCACGTGGTTCATGAAGTTGGCTGTCTTCCTACTCCACTGCACACCTCTGTTTATAATTTTCTGCTTATTTTCCTCCAGATTACACCCTTTGAGCTTGTTTTATCTGGCTAGCTGAATCTTTTGTTCAGTCCAAAAGTTTACACAGTGTCTATTTCACATGGCTCAGGGTAAAATAAATCTTGTTCCATACATTGCACCAATAGAAAAAATAATTATTCCTCCTATTCTTCTCCAAATACCTATCTCTACTCTTCTCCACGGTCAGACAAACTCAAAGACTCAAAGGGATCCCTCTGTCAATATCTCTGTTGCAGGGAATGAGTACAAGAGAAGAATACTCAATGGTGCTAATGCAATAAGGAAGCTACCGGGCAAGCCCTGGGCCACAGAGACAGGGCACAATGCTTGCATTACCATTTCAAGAAGATTTTTCAAATCATAGACCTTGAAATCTACTATTTGCAATTGAAATTGTTTTTCACCATCCTGGGAATAAGGGTCAAGAAAAAAGCTAATGATGGCCTTACAAATTTTACACACAAAATAAGCATCCCTTACGTGCGAAACTGCTCTCAAGAGATCACCTCATTAGCAGCTGCAGAGTCTGAATTCTTTGGTCCTGACATTTCGACAGGAATCCAAAAAGCCGCCATGAATCACACAGACATCTCAGACTTAGTTATTCTCAGTGAATCCCAGCTGCCCTCAGGGGCCATTTGGAGTGTTCCTTGCTGAACCACTCTGCATATTGTCCCTGCCATTTCCAATCCCACTCGCCACACTGCTCCTGCAAAGGCCAGGTGAACTGGGAGACCATCCCGTTCCACAGAGCTGTGGCTTCAGATTCAGTCAGCACAGGAGAAAGGGGATTCTGAGCAGAAACTCCTGCTGTAAGTCACTGGGAACTGTGCTCAGCTCTGGGGTCCTGGCCTGAAAGGGCCTTCCCAGCTGCTTTGTACACCCTGTAATGTTTCAGAGCCACTGCTCAGGTGTGACAGGGGTGTTTGTGGGTCCAGCATGGCAAGACAAGCACTACAGGATGCAGAAACTACAAGGGGAGTACTAAGATCGGTGGGAAGGCTTAAAATGGCTCTGCCATGGAAATGGATCACCAGAAACCCTCCAAGAAAAGATGCTCAAAGGAAGCGAGGTTTTCTTAATGAAAATCAAAACCCAGTTTCTTACTGAAACAAAACACCCCAAACGTGCCTTGCTACTGGAACACCAGCCTCACTTTATTCCCCTTCCACACTGGCACAAAGAATTAGACCAGGCAGCCTTTTGTCCCCCTTTTTCACTCTTCAGCCCCCAGAAGCCACACAAAGAAAGTATGCAGACACCAGATTCTTCTTTCAAACATCTTTAAACCATTCACCTCAACCAAAGCAGGTCTCAATCACCCCTCTGAGGAGAAAGCTATCAAGCCTACAATTTTACTACCATCCAGCCCAGTTTGTTGACCTATCTCCTCTGTCACTCATGTGAGCAATGTAGGGAACAATTTAGCCAGAAAAAGGCTTTTCATTCACAGCCACATGCCACCCACACAGTGGCCAAGCCTGGGCTCAGAGGTGGGGCTGAGAAGGAGGAATGCAGTGGGCACCATTCTGGGATGTACAGCCTTGCCATCCCCTCGTCCATCCAGCACCAGGGCTTCTGCTGCACACTTGGGATGAGCAATGTCACAGGCACAGTATTATTGATATTTGGGGAATCAGTTTCTGCCATCCACGGCTTTAACTTACCTCAGAAGGAGTCAGCATCCAACAGATGACAGGTGCTGTTTGTACCCAAAACATGAATGTACAAATCTGGAAAATACCCACATTCAAAAAGAAACCTAGTGGGGAATTTATAGCTCCACCAGGCACTAAAGGGTTACTCTTTTCTGCTCCTGACTCTCAGGAAGGTGACTCCCGATTTCACACCAGCTTTTCAGAATCAGGTCAGTAGTGCCACCCTTGGTTTGTCATTGCAGTGGTGACAATAAATCAGTAAATATAGAAAAGAATAAAAGCTGAAGGAGGAAAAGGCAGAGAATGTGGCAGGAAGGGGTAAATCTTCCAGGTCACTGAAGAAAGATGTGCCTGTTACCTTCTGTGTGAGAGTTTTCTCAGCACAGTCCTGCAGCCTTAGCTGTGGATTGTCTCTGTGATTCCCTGTCATTGCCTGAAGACAGAAACAGGCCCATAGGCTGCACCTGTCAGCGCTCAAGCTTCATTATGCAGAGTAGGATCCAAACAGGCATCTCAATTAATCATACTCATGTATTAGTAAGTAATTCATTAATTCAATAAACTGCTTTAGGCCATGGCATAATCAGTCATGTCAGAGATTATAACAAAAATCACAAACCACAGTGTTAAACATGAAGCCATCCTTGCTGATTCATCATTTGTAGCAATCATTCATGGCACAACAGGTATACTTTATATACTTTCAGACAGGTGACGTGAAAAATTTATCATCTTAATTGTGCAGATTTCCTCTATCAGATCTGCTGGATGAGCAATATAAGATCTAAATTGCAGAAAACTCACAGGCAAACCAACTTAGAAAAAAATAAACATTTTTGTGATCTGCTCACTGATAGCCAGTAAACACTCTGCTTGATAAAAGGCACTAACCTGTGCAGTAACTTGTAATTGCTCATCCTCTAGCCCTCAGGCACAGGGCTGAGAAGGTACTGTAAGAACCAAACCAGCCCCAGCTAGAGCTCTGAGAGCCCACACTGAGCAAGCTCCTGCTGCAACGCCATATCTCCATCATCCTAATTTCTATTGTCTGTTACCAAATAGGCCACTGCACCACATGAAGAAAATGTCAATCAATTCATTCATTTGGACCTATCCATTTGGTAATGTTTTTGTGGCAAGGAAGAAGGTCTACATCACAGAACTCAAAGGACTGGGCTTGAAGGACCTCAGACCCTGATGTCCACTGAGCCACACCTCTCTCATTGTTAGCAGATAAAAATTACAGATTTCAGATCTCAGGATTACAGATCCCAAGTAATATCATCCCCAGGCAATGTATCCCAGCCTTTCATTTTGTGTACATTTAGAAATGTTTTCTTACCATCTTCCTCACACACTTCTTGTTATGCCTACCACACACTTGGAAAAGGTTCTGCTCCCTTACTTTCTGCAGTAGATTTTCCTTTTGTGCCTCTGAAGTTTGCTGCCTTCTTCCCCATCCAGTTTCTCTTCTATACTCATGATTCAAACTGTGATATTTTGGGGTCAAATTCCCTTACCTATGCAGGAAAAAAATGCAGACTCAGAGAGAACGAGACTGCCTGTAGATTAATACTTGTGTCATTAAGTTGGTTAAGATAGGCAAAATTAAGTTAAAGCTAGAAAAAGAGAGACAGGAAGAGCTTTTTTTAAAAAATTGCCCTACATACAACAAAAGAACTCATTCCTACTGACAGACCACTTCTACATCTTTTTAAGCCCAGGAGAGGGTAAGCTACAATGCAAGGAACAAAGATGATTTCTCCTCCTTCTGCAAATGAATTAAGTTATAAGTTTTATAGTTATAGCAAGCAGAAATTGAAAAAGCTTGCTGAAAAATTCACAGTTCACCTTTTCCCAAAGAAAAGGCCCTGTTTCATCCCAAAAAAATTCCCATTTGACAAGTTGCCATTAAGTGAATACACTTTTGCTTTCATTGTCCCAGCTTGTAGATGGCATTTGGAAGTTGAGCTCTGCAGAGGTGAGTTGCTGCTCCACGTTGCCTGAATTGAAGAACGCACATTGTCACATGTCACACATGGTAGGGACATGTCCAGTGCAATGACCAGACATGACACAGGCTGCATTCACACCATAAATTCATCATTGTAGTTTGCATGATTTGCCTATAACAAAATTTGCAGTTCCTTACATATCCAAAGCTGTTACTTTTACATATGAAACAATTACACCTCTGGTGAGATAGGTCTCATGTGGTTAAGATGAACATTTTATCTGCCAGTTTACAGCCATAACAACTGGTCTTGCTCTTGGAAATGTGCTTATATGCTCTGCCTACTTATAGATCAATGCTGAACTGTTCTGGAGGTTCATTACAAGAGGTGCTTTGAGTCATCAGAAGCAACGTGGGATCACCTGTAAGAGCCTGAATGAGAGATGTGGGACTCCAGATGGCTCTTCAAAATGCAGTTTATTGTATCAAAGACATTACAGCAGTCCAGGGAGGTGGGTGACAGAACCTGTGCCTGCAGCTGTCAGCTCCAGCTGCAGGCAGGCCTGGAGACCCTGAGTTTCGGTCACAAATGCATTATATTCTTTTATTTGCTGAGCATCTTAATAAAGTAGAACCAATCTATACCTTAACTTTTATCTATAGCCTAACTATTGTAATTACCATATTCATGTTACTATTCCCCAATCACTAAAAGTTAGTCCATTACAGTTGAAGCTAGAAGATGTTTTTCAGTTTTCTTGCAGTGAAAAATTCTGAGACTTTTTTTCTACTTGCAACATCAGCAGGCTTGTTTGCCTGTGCTATCTTTCTGCTTGGTAAAAACATCTTCTTGTTTGGGGTGGGTTTATCCTTTGCTCTAAACCATAAAAACCCCTTCTAACTAACACACCCTTTGCCTCCTTGGTTAGCCAGTTATACAGGCTCAGCAATTCTTTTCTTTTATATCAAAACTTGCTTCCATCTCTATTCCTTCTTCAAATTCTACATTCAAAAATCTTTCTGCTAAGCACACATATCTGTGAGACTTTCTTGTCAAACTTTCATCCTTCCCCACAATCACCAAAAGCCTGATCCTGGGGAGGGCTGTGTGCTGCTGTCCCTGCACAGAAACCATGACAGTGGTTGGAATCACTCAGGACACGCTGAGGACTCAAAGCTCTCTGTAAGAGTGAGTCCTCCTCAAAATGGAGAAGGTCATAGGGATAATTATTTTTATGTGTTAGGCTGGGGATAAGCTCAGTAGACATTAGATGTTTTCCAGCTCCTGCCTGTTGTATCACCATTTTCTTCCAACTGAGAGTCAGTACAGTAAGGGCAAGATCCATCACACAAAGCTGTCTGGGGGTCTGGTCTACACTCAGCAGGTTTTGTCCTGCAAAGTCAGCAGAGAGAGGGGTGCCTTCCAGAGCGCAGTGAATTTTAGGATATCCTAAAACAGATTGTGGAAATACATTAAGTGGCTCCCCAAATGCCTATTGGAGATTAGACATTTAGCCTCACAATTGTTAAGATTCAGCAGTATAAATTACCCGAAAGGTAAAAATCTAATTCTTTTCCAAGCAAAGACCTGGTTTTATTTGCTTGGAATTTCCATGCTTTGAGATGGGGTTAGAGCAGCTGGGCAGCAGCACACACCATGAAGGTCAGGGTGATTCTAGTGTCCAGGATGTCAGCTGGTCCCACAGTGGTGCAGCCCATGAGTGCCTCTAGCTGGACCAAGGTGTATCCAGGTCATCCCCTGGTTGTGGTACACTGTTACACAGGCAGGCATGAGCTCCCTGGCCTAGGAAAGGAGCTGCATTTCAGGCTCTCTTTACCCAACACAACCACTTGGGACTATTTCTTCACATTTCAAAAACCAAGTAATGCAGGCTTTCTCCTGCAGGGAGCAAGTCCAGCTGAGCTGTCACTGAGATGCAATATGGCAGCTTTCCTCCTGTCTCCCTTGCCCATCGTTGGAAAGGAGAGCCAGCTCCCATCTTTTCCATCAGTCCATGGAATGAGTTTCCCTGACACAGGACACCATTGTGTAATAAAGGTACAGACTGACTGCTACCTGCCTTTCACACCCTCTGTCACTCCTCAGCACTGGGGCTGTCCCTGCAGTGGAAGCAGAGACCCTCTTGTATTCCTCCTTGCTCTTGCTGCAGCACAGCCTGTGTCATCAGCCTCAGCTCACTGTCCAGACACATGGAGCCCACTGAAGCACAAAATTATTTCAGACATTTACTCTGGAGATGGCAGAGCAGAGCTATCCTTTTGTGGGATCATTCTGCTCATCAGGAAAGCTGCTGGCTTTGCAGGCACCTGAGCACAACACATAAACATCCCTCTAAATCACTGCAGTCCAGGTTCAAGCTAGAAACTCTCCTCTTCACCTCTGCACTGCCACAGAGGTTGGAGCACATGGAGGACAGATCAAGAACAGGATTTATGAAGAGCTGCCCCAGGTACAGTGAGAAGCATGTTTGATCTTCCTTCTCCGAACCCCAGTGGTTTCTCCTGGTGAGGCAGAAAAGCACAGTGACTGTGCAGTGCTGAGAATGCAGAGTGCCCTGCTGCCACCAGTCTGATAAGCAGAAACAGCTTCCTTTTTCAGTCAGAGTTTTCTTTCTTCTTTTTCCTAATACTGCTTATTTAATTCTTTGTCCAGATGATATCTGGCTGACAGCTGTGCATTGAGAAAGCAGAATAAACTGGTTTTGCACATTTCATTATCACTGAAAGGGTAACAAATTGCTCAGGACTTGCAGGGAATTCAGGAAAAGCCATCCTAGTAAAAGGCTAACCACTTCTAACACAAACCTGTGATTTTAAGACTCAGAACTTATAAAAAAGAGTATTCAAATGCATGCTAAACAGTCTCAGTGTAGTTATCTACTAGAAACCTTATTGACAATATTTACAGCTACTAAGTACATTAAGGTAAAAGGTTCCCACAAGTGATTCTAGAATATCAATTTTATTTTTTTATATATTATACATATTATAGCTTAAGAAACTAGTAATTCTACATTCAACTGAGGAAAAACATTTTGGAAAGAGCAGATAAGGTGCAAATATCAATGTTACAATGCAGAGCTTGAAAAAAATGTCAGAATGGGTTTTGGTGTCCTCAGAATGAGCATCCCTGGATCTAAAGTTATTTGATGTCAATGGGAAGGCTCCTCTAAGTAGTCTTTTGGAGGCTTAGAAACTCTTTATAGTCATCAAAATCAAAGCAAAAGTCTTTCCTTTGGACAGAAACAGCTTGGAAGTATATATTTTAAAAATGCAATAAAAATAAAAAGCAGGATGGTCTTTCCTGAACAGCAGGAATTTCCTTTTAACTTATGTAGCCTTGGATTGGTGAGGAGAGGTGGAATCCTTTGTGGATGTGTGTCCATTTGCCTGTATTTTGATGTAAATATGAGTATTTTGTAGTAACTTTAAATGGAAAAAAAAAAACCACAGCAACAGAGAAATATTAAGAGTTGTATGAAATGGTGGAAATGCGCACAGTCTACTGACAGACAGCTAAAGGATTTTGCCCAGCTCTAGATAAAAGCTACAGTTATGTCACTGAAATAGTGCTTTTACAAAACCACAAATTCCCCTACAAAACAGATAATTTCCTCTCAAATAAACCTCTTCTAGGTAATTAAAAAGACAGAACATTAAAAAAAAAAAAAAAAAACACACTTTCCTAGTGTAATTAGAGTTCCTCAAACTAATGGTCCAAGGAATTCCCAAATACTCAGATGCCCTCCTAATTGCAGCTGAGCAGCTATAATGGTAAAAAGCGGTTCCAGATAACTCAGGGCTGGAGGGTAGACAAGCTGTAAAACCCATTCTTGCTGGAAACCCTGCCAAGGCCAAGCACTGAAGGTGGCAGCTGCATTCAGCATCATTTCCCCATTCTGCAATAAAGCTGACAAATTAAGTGACATTTAAAACAAGAAATCTTGCTTGAATGTATGTGCAAAAGTATGCCACACTTCACTCTTGGAAGGGAATATCATGCTAATACTGAGGAAATGGCTCTATCAAGGGACAAAAAGCCCAAATATTTTAAAAGCAAAGGGCTGTCTTTTCTGCACACATCCCTATTCTCGTTAAATATGAAGGATGAAGAATAATTCTTCCACAGTACAAACACATTCCTGACTTTAAGCAGATTTAACTAGACGGCTTCACTGGGATACTCTCTCCATTAGGCATATGTTTAAGCACCTCAGTAAGCCCAGGGCTGATTTTGCAAACAATTTTATCACACAAGTAAAGAGCAATAGAAGGAAATTGAGAAATAAAAGTTGAAAGAAAATCCTCATTAGTTTCTAGATTTTGAGGTTAAAACAAGATTTTCTCCCAACATAGGGTGTGAAAGTGGACACATTTTTCAAAGGGGCTTAGAAGGCAGCTCCTTATTGCAACCCTAAAACACCTCTGGCCATTCTGAGGAGGTGGTCATGTGGGCATTGAACTGATTTGAAAATGTGCCACATCTATTCATACTTCCTGACTATTACCTTTAAGTGACCAGATGATCTTTGCATAACATTCACATGTTTATATGTTGAAACTATATTCACAAATATGACCCGTGACCATCTCTCAACAAGTACAGAAGTGCCAAAAATTGCACATCAAGGCAGAAAGGTCAAACATTTCAGGGCTTGCTACTCCAGGCTGGTGCTCAGTAAATTTTGCATTAAACTCTTATTTCAGCCAAAACTGAGATTTTTTGTGTCCAGGGCTCAGAAGGGATGTACTCATTGCCACAGCTGGTGGCTGCACAGCACACAGAACCAAGCTCTCATCAGGGGTTAACAGCAAAAGAGCAAGAGGAAATGGGCACAAGTGAAATCCAAATGGAGATAAATTCTCCATGAGAGTGGTCAGACACTGGAACCAGTGTCCAGAATGCTCAAGGGATTACCAGCCTTGGAAATATTCAAAACTCATCTATACAAGGCCTAGTCTCAATTTTTAATGTCACCCTTGTTTAGTAGACAGGATTAATCATACAATCTCCAAAACACCCTGGCTGCCTGAAAAATGCTATGACTGCATGATCCTCTCTATACAAGGATTTAAATGCACATACATTTTTGGCAAATATTATCAAAGCATTTTCTGGTGACATTTGTATATGGGTGTTCTCCTTTGCATACCCAGAAATTCCTGGTTATTCAGCAGCATACAATATTCCCTTTTTTCCATATTTACTGGGTTGTCTGACATCAAAATGAGAAATAATAGCAGACAAAACCGTTTTCTTTTATTGCAGCTGAGATACAGAATGGTATTTCCCCTCAAAATATCTTTTCCCCCAAAACCACTAAGATTGAATATTTGTTCTTATATGACTATACTATAAAAAGAGAAAAATATGAGCAAGCATTATGACAGACAATTTAAATATCAATAAATCTTTTCAGTGCCATGACTGGAGTATAATAAACCCATAACTCAGTTTCATGTATATTGACCTAAGGATACATGAACTTTTTCAGAACAGTGGTACTTTTTTAAGTATCACAGGTTCAATAGATCTCATTTCTCTTTTTCTCCAGACACACACAAAGAAACCCATTAAATGTTTTGGATTTAGCCAATACATTTGAATATAACTTTTTCTGTTTCCTCTGAAATCTCTCCAAAGTGAGAAGTATTTCTCAGCGGCTCAGACAGTGAACACATTAAAGAGGGAGATTTTTGAAAGCATAAGAAAACAGAAGTAACAGCAGTCCTGTCTCTGACTGATGGTCAGATGCTAAAATTCTGTCTCCAACAGCAGCCAGAATCAGACACCTAAAGTGGAGTCTAACAGTGAGGTGAATAAACTGCTTACCCTGAATGCTCCTCCAGCCTCCACCAATCTGCAGCTCAGGGACTTTCAGAGCCTGAGGTGATTTCCATGCACTCAGCAATCTCCACAGAGTGGTGAGTGCTAATGGCCAGATTAGTCCATCATTCTTATGTATGAAGTCAGGATTGTTGATGTCCAGTATGTCCCATTTTAGATTAAATTTCCTTTTTTTCCTATTTTCCTGCCCAATCCCTAGGCATGCAATATTTTTCTGCTGTTCTGCACAATCAGCTTTCAACTTTACTACTCTGAAGAATTTAGTATCATCAGTACAAGTCTGTCAACAGTCTATATTCATCCCCTTTTACAGAACATTGTATATAAATTAATTCATAAATTCATATTTTTAATTCCACAGGGCTTGGCACAAAGCATTCTGGATCTCTCTTCCCTGGGAAAACTTTCTCCTTTTACCCTCTGTTACCTATCTTTTGAACAACTTTTTACTGTTTTGCCTTCCTTCTTCTCCTTGGATGCCAGGGCTTGTAAAGGAATCTTGGGGAACTCAACAAAGAGAGGGGCTGATCACTTCCCCCTGGTGTCCACTGGCAGCATCTGCGGGACTGGTTCAGAGCTGCATTGTCAGGGGAGGTTTAGACTTGGTTTAGAGACATTAAGAAGCATTTCTTTACTGAGAGGGTGGTCAGAAGCTGGAAGAGGCTTCCCAGAGAGGTGGTGGATGCCCCAAGCCATCACTGTTTGAGAAGCATTTGGACAATGCCCTCAACAATGTGCTTTAACTTTTGGTCACCCTGATGTGGTCAGGCTGTTGGGCAAGATGTATCCTGTAAGTCCCCTCCAACTACTCTAGCCTAGTCTAGTCTAATCTAGTCTATATCTAGTTTAGTCCAGTCTATATCAAACAGCCTGGAAACCTGTGTGGGTGGTGTCTGCTGCAGCTACATGCAAAGAATACCAATAGGAGACACACACACCTTTCCACTACACAGCATGTGGAGTGACATCCTCCAAACGTGATATTCATTCTTACTTCCATGGATTATACTCTTTACTGACCCAACAGGCCTGCTCAGTACAGATGTTTGGCACCAGATTTTCCCTAGTCACCTTAAAAATTAACAACCCATTTAATTCCTAAAAAACTGGCAGAAACCAAGGAGTTGTGCAAGAGAGTCTCTACACCACAGGTAGCAGCTGAGCAGTTTTATCCTCATGTTCCTCTGGAATGCTGGGGTAAACACCCTCTCATCACGGTGACTCGCTGTTTTTCACTCGGTGTCTTTGCTCTAAAATTAGTCACATACTTTTGGTGATTCAAAAGTTCAAAGCTGAGCTAAGAGCAAAGCAGATTATATTCCAAAACTGTATAAGTGCCTCACTCCTATTATCCTGTAAGAAACAGTTATGAACATGATGTCTTTAGATGAACTACATGGATAGATTCCATAGATATAAGTATTTTCTAAGTAAAAGTATCCATTCAAGTAATTCAGGTAAACCTGTTGCTATTCACTCAATCCATGTTTACAGTGATGAAGTTCCAGCTGCATAGTCCTGCCCTTGTCTTGAGGCACCCATTTACCTTCAGTACTTTGTACATTTAGGAGTGTTCAGTCAATGAAATAGAAATATAAAATATATAAATATACACATACAACATAAATGCAAATATATATTCTATATAAAGATATATTTATGTTATGTTATTTTTATCTCAAATGCCTAAGCACAGCAGAAATGCCACTGATGCAGGTCTACACCAGGGAATTTCATTTCATAAGTTGTCATCTTCTGTAAGTATTTAGCACAAAAGCACACAAAAGAAAAAACAAAGCTGAAAAAATAAAATTTTTCATCCATTGGTGCAATCTCCTCTCCCAGTTAGCACATTTCAGCTGGCACTTACTATGTCATGGTAACTGGTTCATGGACTCACTTTCTTTAATTTATCAAGAGCTCAGCTGCACACCATGGGTTCCAATAGACCAGTACAATCCTGATCTATATTTTTCCACAGTGGGAAAAAATATGAGCTCACTGTTTCAGAGACTGGAAGTTTTTGTGCAGCAATATGAAATTTTAAGTAGATCCATTATATATCCCTATGGGTTTAGAAAGAATGCACTTCCTTGCCTCTGGAATAATTCTTGGATGCAAAAAACCCAAAGTCTCTCCTTCTAATCTGTCTTTCTGGCAACAAGGCCAGTCCTTTATCATTACCCTAATGTTGTCAATTACTTTCAGCTAATGCCAGATCCCTCTCATTAATGTCAAGAAAACATAAACTCCTCTCCTTCCCTGAATTCCCCTTACGGAGGCAAGTGTTGCCTGTAGTGGAATGTGTGCCCAACTGCAGTCAGTGGGAATTGCTGTGTGAGGCTGTAAACACACTGCCTGCCTGATGCTCATGCTGCTTAAGACCTGAGAGGATGAATAAAAGAAGTTTCATCACTGCATGCCTCTTTTCTAACTCAAAGTAGGGATTAGGAATTGTGAACTTTTTTCCATTTTGAATTAATAGGCATAATAACCCTATCAGTGTTTGCATTTTTGCACTGGTAAGTGGCTTTGTTGAGCAGTCTGTATCTACCTTAGACAACACACACAAAAAAGAACTTAAAGCATTCAGCCAGTGCAGGATGTGTGTCTGTGCAGGGACCCGCCTGTGCCCCCACCCAGCTGCAGCAGTCCTTGCAGACCCACCCTGGCAGCCCAGCACTTCACCAAAACCCCCTCCCTTACCTCACACCACCTCCAGCATCTCCCAGCTGCAAATCCTTCCCACCACTCGTCAGCACCAGATTTGGCAGAAGCTTTTTTACATAAATCTGTAACAGAGAGACCCACGGTGTTGAGAGCGGGGGGACAGCATATTTATTGCTTCTGCAGGGCAGAGGGGAAACTCAGATTATTAAAGCTCAGTTTTCACCACTGGTGGAAAAAATAGGACTAAAAGAAATGGTTTTACAAAGTGTTTAAGCTGCCCACCCACAGCATGTACTCAGCATGCCTATTCAGGTCAGCACACTATTTCCTATGAGTCACGTTCAGCTGTGCCTTAGCTGCATATTTTAGTCAGAGTGATCTTAGCTGAAGCCTGTGCTGTGAGGAGGCTGGCAGTGTCCAAATTTGTTCTGGTATCCTGGAATTTGCTCCTTTGAGTGTTGTGAGTCATTATAATCCTACAGAATTAAACTGTTTCTGCGTACCATTCCCACTGAGCTAATGAAATAGTTAAAAACCCCATCCATGGTAGAGAACTGCAACACAATTGTTAGACAATTAATAATACAATATGGAGGTGGGTTATACAGCTCAAATGCAGCTACACCAGCATTATCTAGCTGAGCATGCTGCTGAGGGAAAAAGCCAAGGCTTCTTTTCATAATGCAGCTGCCAGCTTCAAGTTCTTATTACTCCTCTCTCAGCAAGGAGCGTGACTATCATTTTTGGCTATACAAATGTGGGTAAATAGTCACAGAGCTGCTCTCAGGAGACCACTCAGCCCACAGAGGGATGGTCTCCCAGCCTCTGATGTCTGCTGCAGGCCATGGCTTGGGTGCCACATGTGAACCCCCAGCCTCCCCAGGCAAGGTAACCAACAGCCATTGTTAGAAACAGAAGCTCCAGCTCTAAATCCTCTATCCAGAGAAATATCCATGTTGTCATTTTCCTCTAACCTAGCCAGTCCTGGTCCCATGAGCACTATGGAGTACATTTTGCTGGGAGTTAGAGTTTTATGGTTCCTTAAGGCTTGCCCAGTCCTTTGAAAACCCCAACCCAAAGACATCAGTGCTCATGGTGCTGCAGCAGCAAATTGCATTGCTGAGATGCTTTTTCTCATAAGCAAAACCCCTAATGGTTTTAGGGTGACAGGTGCCACAGCCCCAAGGGATGAGGAGTCTCCAAAGCTTCTTTCACAAAAAGTGGGGAAGGGGAGCAGCCAGGAACAGCAGAATGGAGCAGAGGGGAAGACCGAGCAGTTTACAAGATGGTTTTGTTTCCCCTGTGAGCAGTGGGCTCAGCCCAGCCACTGCTGGGATGAGTCCCTCACCCAGCCCTGGCTGCACACACAGGGAGCAGAGGCAGAATGACTCCCCACACCCAGCAACCATTCCACCAGAGGCAGAACAATTTACTGACTTTGTGTTAAATGGGCAGGCTCGTCACTTGGGATTACAATTAACGCTGGAAGGAGATCCAAGGAGTTGTAAAAGTTTAAAGGCATGCCTGTCATGTAATATTCTCTTCGACTTAAATTATATCAAAAATCTGGGGCACATGCTTAATAAGTAAGAGTAGAATTAATCCCCTAGCTGTCAGCAACAGTGCTCTGAAATGGTGACTTACATCTAATTACATATTTTTTTTAAGCCTGGCTGCAATCAGTTGGTTTCTGCCCCTCCTCACAAAGAGAGGAGCCTGGCTGTGATGTGAGATTACAGGGGCCTTTACACTTGTGTTCAAATAGTTAAAGCTGAATGGGCTCAACACCTCCAAACTCAGAGCAGTGCAAAATGAGAGCTTGCAACCAACACCCTCCAGCTCTTTGTGCCTGAGAAAGGGCACAGGAAACCTTCTGTGTTTAATGCATAGTTCAGACCCATTTCCTTTTGATGCTCACTCCAGCATCCCTGCTGCCTGGCCAGGCCATGCCACACCACTGCAATGAGAGCCAGGTAAGAGGCTCCAGAGGCTTGTTTGGGGGTTTTTTAGGGAACCTACAATGCCTCCTAAAAGAGAGGTTAAGATAGGAGGAGTGACTAGAAAGCACAAGCTCATACATTTTTATGGTATTCTTAATAATGTTGTGTTTCCTAAGACATCATAACAGTGGAGCAATCTAACCAGGTTAGAAAATCCTGTTCTGAATTTTCTTGCTTTTTTCTCCTAGAACCTTATTTTTCTAGCTTGATGTCTATTTCCATACTGAGGCTGATATCCACTGTGGGATAGAAGTGCATGAATCTTATTAGCTCTGTTTCCTCAAATGAAGGTCAGTAGCAAATTTGTTATTTGTTGGAGTTAATATTGCAGTAAAACAAGAGAATTTTAATCTGTAGGAAATACTTCCTACAGCAAGCTAGTATAACATTTTGGGCCTGCAGTTTCAGACTAGTTTGTATCAACCCTGAAAATGGGGATTGGAACTAAGGAGCTACTGATGAATGAAAAGACCAGTGCCTAAGCAAAGAGAAATTAAAAATTAGTCAGCCTTTGTACTGAGATGTATTAACTCAGCTTTATGTTAATTTCTAGTGTTGTAAAACCACATCTCACGGCTGACTTGGCCCACTCTGCACCTCTGCACACTTGCACGCCCCCAGTAAAATGCATTTTTTCCAATAGGGCCTGATGAGGCCCACATTAACTTTTGACAGTGCATGAAGCAAAGCTGGTGAGAGCAGCCTCTCTCCCCAAGTCACACCAGACTACAATAAAGTTTATATTCTTATTGAAAAACCTGTCTCATGATTCCCATCAAAAATATGTTTTATTAAACCCCCTCTAGACACAACTGCTTGGGACTTTTAATAATGTATTCAGGTTTTCTCCCATCAATCATCCACCAAATTGTTCTTTTTTTTTTCTTCCATTATTATTGAAAGATTAGCTCCACCATGCAGCACTAATTAGGAAGGAGGATTGATTGAAAAGGCAGCATTGCATTGAACAATTGTTACTCCATTTTTTTGCCAGGTTAAGGCAGGCTTCTGCCATTATTTTTACATAACCCAGCCCTTAGAGACAGAAGCAACATCCTGCAGAGAGCAGAAACTACTTGCTTAGGAATACATCTATAAACCTGACAAGAATCAGCATCCAGAGACTGCTCCAGCTCCTGTCTGCAGTCTCTGAAGTTTTCAGCTGAAGTGTAGTGAAAATGAGTTTCTGCAGTGCTGGATCCCAACCAGAGAGGAGAGTGGGTACTGCAGGTTTTCACTCAGGAATCTTCAACAAAAAGCAACAACAAAAAAACCCCATCCCTTGCTTTTATTTGATAAAAGCATCTGTAGGAACTGTCTGTGTGAGGAGGGTGAGAAACTTGTTATTTTCCCTGGCACTGGGAGAGCAAATGAAAGCTTCCAGCAGGCAGTTTTGCTAATAGCAATTTATTTAGTGGTAGGAGTGGTTCCTGTTCCATCCTGGGGATGCAAGCTGGGGAGGGGTCACTGCAGCTGAACTCACATCCCATCCCATCCCATCCCATCCAGGTGGGTGGAGAAAGGAGAACCCAAGGAAGTCAGACCAGGCACAGACATCCAGCACCCTCCCTCTCCCTCCAAGGTGACAAAGCTGGAGCTGAAATCACACAGCAGCAGCATCTTTGTAGCAGATTGAAGTAATGCTGGAAGAGACTTGTCTGCTCCTTGGTATGTGCCATTATGCTTTTACAATATTCATTAGAAAGAGGCCCAAATTACAAAATATGGATATCAATTTGGCCTGCCCAGTGGGTTAAATGTAGATGTACTAGCTTGAGAAGATGAAGTTAGACAATATAAATTCCTGGGCAGGATTTGCATTCACTTCAAGGCATCTGAACTTGGAGCTGGTTGGGAGGAGGGCTGAGGCATGAATGAGAGATTTCCCTAAGAAATGGCTCCTGACAAACACAGAGAGGGCCAGAGGAGCTGCTCCAGCTACAGGAGCATCCAGCAGCCTCTTCTGGAGTGGAGGAATACTGAAAGAGGAAGAAAAAATTCATCTTTCTGGGAAAGGAGGAGAGTTCATAAGGACATTTCATGAGGCCAGGTAGCTGAAGGGGTGGCCAGCTTTGATCAGTAACTCTGATAAACTGTACACAGTCCTAACAGCATCCTGAAAAACCCCTCACAGGTCCCTTCCCTTGACTCAGTGGGTCTTCACAAAGAAAGAGAAAAGCCTGAGCATTTCTTGTAGCTTCATTTCAGGGTTTAGCCCAGGCATGACTGCAAAGCAGCTTATTGTTTGTTCAAGAGCACAGCAGGAATTTCTTTCTCTCTCCAACAGAAAGAAGGTAGCTGGGATCCAGGAGAGGAGCAGAGATATTCTAAATACATAGGAAAGGGATAAATGAAAAGATCAGAAATATTGTCTGAAACTAGGTGTTGAAAGGAGCAGATATACTGTCCTCTGTGCATGTCCACTGCTGAAACCACAGCAGCCCAATTTCCAGCAGGACTTTCATAACACTACCACAATAATTAACCATTAATAAAAGCAATTCCTGTCTGGATTGGTGGGAAAATACCACAACACAGATGATTTCATTGATTCTCACCTTAAGAAAAGGTGTGAAAATTAACCTCATCGGGGTCAAGGAAGAGCAACTTTTCAAGCCTCTCCTTATTTGTCCACTTCCTAAAAGCAAGTCCCTTCCCTTGGTCTCACCTCCTGCACGAGTCTTCTTTTCATCTCAAACCAAACCAAACCAAACCAAACCAAACCAAACCAAACCAAACCAAACCAAACCACGCTCGGCTCTCGCTGGCTCAGAGGGGAGCAGAGGAACTGAGGCAGTTTCTGGATCCCTGAGGATCCTGAGCTCTGACTCTGTCTGTAGGCAGTAAGTAGAAGGATGCTTCATTTGGTTTTCCATCTTTGCAAGAATTTAAAAACCTGCTGAGATCACAATTTGCCATCGTCTGACATTGCTCTCTGTCTTCAATGAATCCTGGCTCAGTCATCCAGTGAATCAAAAATTCTGTGCCATTTCTCTCCAAACCTCAACATCTCTCCCCCTTGGCAGGTAGTACTTCCCAGAGCTGTTTCCTTCTCTTTCTCAAGGAATCCCAGCACATCAGCTCCACCCCTCTGCAAGGTTCCTCAAGAAAGTTCTTTTGTATAAAACATTGGCCCCGATAACTGCAAATGAAAGACAAATTCAGCAGATAAATGAGCTCAATATTATTTTATTGTAATTTAAACAATCATTTTTGAAGTGTGTAAGATTATATAGAACCTGTAATCAGAGCCAAGAGATGTCACTGAATAATACATGACATGATATAAATTAAGGAAAAAATTATTATATGTAATAAAAAGAATAAGAAATTTCTTCTTGCAGGAAGGATAGGAACCACATTATTGCTGAGCAGAGAGTGATAAAAATCATCTCCTTATGAATAAAGCAATGGGAAAAGGAAATGCCAGGGAGAATGGAAACGACCAAGGAAGGCTTGGCCAGGACTTAGTAAGCAAAGCCAGGGGCTTATAACTCTTCCCAACAGAGCAGTGCAGTGATGGCTCACAAATAATTTATTCCACCACCAATGTATAAACTACTGATGAGTATTTTTTGTTTTTCAGAGGGTTTTGCTTTCTACAGCTTCCTGGCTGATAAAAAAACCTGGCACAATGGTGAGCTGAGTCGTGTCTGGAGAGGGAATTGTGAGCCAGCAGGAGAGCAGCCTCCCTGTGCTGCAGCTCCCCTGTGTAACTGGGGGGTCCTGGCACAGAGCACAAAAACCTCTCCAGGCCTGATGTTGTGCTGTTCCTCCCACAGATTTACCTCATTCTGAGTCAGCTGAGGGGTTAAAAGTGTATTTATTCCATGGAAATTCAGGCCTCCGCCATCTCCTGTATTGAGCAGCTATACAATGAAAGAAATTGCCTGTGTCCAACCACCCACAGCAGGCCAATCACTCAAGGCAGGATCATCAGCCACCAGGGTGTGATGAGACCTCTAAGAATGTGGCAGCCTGGCAGCACCAGCACTCAGAAGCTTCCAGCTTGTAAGGAAAGGATTTATTACTGCCTGGCCCTCAAAAGCTTGCATCCCCAAAGAAAGCATGGCAGACTAAAACTTGTACCCCTTAAACCAGAATTAGTGATGGTTGAATAGAAGTTCCTATAGAGTTGAACAACTTTTCACCCAGCTTAGAGGACGAAGATGAGAAACACAAAGAGGTGCCATGCTGAGGACAGAGCAGCAAATAACTGTGCCTCCTGTCCTGTGGTCTGAACCTCCACTGCCTTGCAGAATGAAAAACAAAGGGGTGCCCATACTCCAGATAAAAATTCTGCCACAAAAGTGAATTGCAGGGTCAGATTTGGTGGACCAAAGAGGTGTTTTCTGCAAAATCTAGTGACTACCCATAGGGGGAGGTGGCAGAGAATCAGACACTCATCTACTGGGCTTGAGAACTTTTACTGGAAATCAGACAAAATTAAGTTCTTGTTAAAAACAAACCATGATGTTTCCAGGGTAAATCTGTAGATAAAGATGTGCCTTCAGCTTGAGAATGAGCAAAGTGCAAGACTCACTTTTGCATCAATTTAATTATCTTCTTAATCTACGATCTTCCTATCCCATAATACATCAGCCCTACACAAATATTCCAGCACAGGTACAAAACCCTTCCAATTGCTTTCTTCCTGCAGCCAGCAGGAGAAAATAACCTTATGGTGTTGCAGCTTGGGCTGGGAGTGGGAAGCAGAAGGGCTGCAGTGCTGACTGAGGCAGAGCTGGGTCAGCAGCCTGAGCTGGCACCACACAGGGCTCCAGCTCTCCTGCCTGGTGGAGAGAAGATCCCCAAATCCCAATACAGCAGTTTGCAATAAGAAAAGGGGTTTTGCCTGGGATTTTGGTTTTTTCCAGTGCTGTGACTTCTGAAGAGGGAGAAATGCCCCGTTAATCAGGAGAGAAATTATGTTACCACAGCAATTTAGCATGCAGGATTGATTTCTAAATGAAAAAATATGCAGCCTTAACATCATGTCTGGAGACATTTCAAGTACAACACATACTTCTCCATACTTTCTTCATTTTAAAAATTAGTTCTTTCAACTTCTCCAGCTAACATCCTGATGGTTGCATATCCATTTCTCCTCCATTATCTGTTTACAGTGCAGCATGTCCAGCAGACTGTCTCATAATGCTTTTCCAATAAACAAAAACAAAAAAATTAGCATTAACATCTGCACCTTGCTTCATAAATTCATCAAGTCTCTAGCTTCTGCTGCGATTTTCCTTGGTATCTGTGAGTTTGGGGTCAGCTTTCCAGCTGCTCTCACTTTCTTGGGCAGCCATTGCAAAACCCTCCCAGCTGGAAATGGTGTAAGGAGAGTAATGGTCAGTTTTCAGTGAATGAAACTTCAGAGTTTATAGTTTATTATTTTGGACAGAATTTGTAGTTTGTTAGTTGTTACAGAGTAGTCTAGACAAAAACAATTCTGACTAAAAATAATCATCTTCATTAGAAAATTCGATTCCATTTAGAAAATTCAATTCTATGAAGGTGATGCTGCACATCCAAGAAGGAATTTCTAGCAACCAAAAAAGCTTTTTTGCCTATTCAAGTGAGGACTTACAATCTTTAACCTTACAGTCACAGAGATTCAAGAGCTCAGAAAAGTACCTTGCAAATTCTGCTTCTTCTAAGGTGACTGAAACTTTCCTTTAAAAGACTTGAAGAGTGTTTGGAAATTGTCTTTTCTTAGCAGTATTTACAGATCTTTTTTAAACTCTATCTCTTTCTTCATGGTTGGCTTGCAAGTTAGAAACATTGAGAATACCTTGCTGAATAATAAATATTAATGCAAATATTCATTTATTTAAGCTGCTTTGAAAGACTCTGTGTCATATTCTGCCTAAAGAGACCTATTTACCACTTCTTGAAATTTTGAATCTTTTTAAATACCCATGATCTTAACAACCCTCTCCTGGTTTTCTCCATCTCCACTTCCTAAAACTTTTGGATACAATTCTGTTCATAAAGCCCAGTAGATCAAAGAGAGAACAAACCAAGTTTAATAGGTGATTTATCCTTCTAATTTTTATTTTGCACTTACCTGGTCTCTTTCAGCAGAGATCTCAAAATATTTTATAGAGCATTAGGTGATAGATAAATTGCACCTAATAACATGCCAGGAGGTAATACAGTAAGATAAACACAAATATAGAAAATTTAATTGTCAAAGGTCAAATAAAAAGTTATTTTTAAAACCAAGCAGGTCCACTAAAGGGTCCTACCTATGGTTCCTGCAATTTACTGTATGAAATATGCCAAGCCTGATTTGCAGCTGCCTTCATCTTTGTGTAATTATTTAGTGCAGTGCAAGACAAGTGTAAAACAGGAGTAAAACTGGTGCCAAATCTGAGTAGCACAGGTATGAAAGGATGAACAAGGGAGAAGAAAATGCAGAATCCCTAAATTCTTGCCCATCATGACCAGCTGGTCTCTGGTTCATTAACTCTCTTGTTTGCCTACCAGCATAAATGATAAATTTTGTAGTGCTCTGTTGACAAAAGGGCTGGCTAGTTATCATTTTAATGATGGATGGCTCTGCAGCAAATTAAATCATTATAGGTGTACTCTAGGTGTCATATCACCTTTTTCCTTCTGGTTTTTCAGCAATGACATGTAGGTAGAATTAGAATTCAGATTTATTTTTTAGTGTGCTGTATATCAGGTAGCCAAATCTGGGTCTTAAATTTGACAGAATTCTCTTAACCATAAGTTTATATCACATACATAGATATCAAAACTCTCAAATCTTGTTGCATGGGCCTCATTTGACACTTGTATCATGACAGACAATATTAAATGCAACTTAGTTTGAACAAATTATAGAAAGTGTAAGGTAACATTAAAATACCTCTCCCTGAAATACAAAGTTACCGATTTAGCAAACTGCTTCTCATAACATTATCCCTTCTTGTCGCCAGATGTTCCCCACCAACACTTCAGCACACGTTCATTCTCAGTAGGGACTGGCAATTTTATATTGAAGCATTAAGAGGCACTCACTAGACCCACTGTATTTTGGGTCCATCCTACCTAGAAATGAACTAGAAATGTTATATTGGAAAGATTTTATTTTTGGCTAATGCATAAGCTACATAATAAAACTCTGGTGAGGAGGAGGAGATCTGATGATACTTTTTTTTTTTCACTAACCACAAAAACTTTTAGCTGTGTTCCAGTTCCAGAGGCCAATATTTTATTTTGACACAAAATACTCAAGTTTTGAAGCAGTTTGGCTGGGTTTCTCTGTAATGGTACATTCCCCTGCTGTGAGATTTTGGTCCATGCCCACCTTTGGTTGGGATATTTTTCCTGAGCAGTCCCACCTCCCCTCTTACAAAACAGCTTTTTCCCACAACTTGCAATACCTACATTTGGCTCCAGCTGGGGTAAATACTGACAGTAACATTTCCAACAGCCTAAAAAAAATTAGAAAACATATCATTCAGAAACTGTATTTATGCCCATTTCAATGCTTCCCTATGAGAATTATTTCTTTAATGTTGATTTTTTTTTTCTTGACAGGATAAAAGCCCATATTAGGAAAAAAAAAAACCTTGAGGTCTAACCTTATGTCTCCCAAAAATGAAATCAAAATAGAAAGACAAAATATTCCTTTAAAAATAAAAAAATACCAACAAGCAAAACAAAGCAGGCATTTTTTTAAATCACAAAACCAGAAAAGACAATGCAAGTCACTTTTAAATTAACGGCAACACTAGCTCATTCTTCTGAATATGATATTAAAAAATCTGTTTGAAAGTATAAATGGTGAGATACCAGGCTAAGTGTTTTTACAGTGATTCTGTGACTAAAGTGCTTTTCGTGGTACTGTCCATGCAAAGACCTCCCAGCAATTTTCCAGCGCTGATGCGCTAACTCCCCTGACATTGACAAATACACTGCTGTTCTCTTTAGCAGTTGTGGGAGCTGAGTCACAGAATATAAAGTCCCTCACAGGAGGCTTTACAAGAAGCCAAAGTTTCCTAGGTGTGTCAGTTCTGTAACTCAACAAGCAGGCAATTTCCTCCACGCTGCAGGTGCCAGGTTCAAAATCCCCAGCTGAAAATCCCCAGCTGTACCTTCAGCAGTGTGGGTCTCACACACCCTCCCTCCCCTCTGTGACATGGACTTTCTGCAGCCCCCATCACTTCTGCCTTGTCAACGCCTCCAACATAAATATCCTTAATTTCCCACTATAAAGTGTGCCTAAACACAATTCTAGAAAGGTCTAGATGGAGGATTTTGTGTTCTACTTGAAAGTCACCCTCAGCTGCAGACCTACCCTAAGACACCCGACTGCTGTGTCCTCCTTACACCTGGTGCTTCTTCCCAAGCTGCTGTGTTTGCTCCACATGCTCCTTTACATCCAGTTCCCTCCCAAAGCATCTCCATGCCTTCACTCCAATTCCCACTGAGTCTGGAGAGGGCGTGGGAGGGTAAAGACAGGGAGAAAAAAGAAAGTCTGCAACTCAACAGACCCTGAGATACATTCATGCTGCAGTGAGAAATGGTGTTATCCTTGCTTTCCCCACCTCCCCTCCTCTCCTCCCTCACATCTACTCCCCTGCCTATGATCAGTATTTGTCTCACAAAGATGTGACAATCCTTTCTCAGGGCAAGAAGCGGAGCAGGAGCAGGAGAGAGTGGTGCAGGAGCTCACAGCCCTCTCTCTCCCCAGCCCCAGGCCAGGGCTGCTCCTCCATGCCCTCCCCAGGCAGGGGCTGTGCCTCTCCTCCTGCACATCAGATTCCTTGTGTGTTTGGGAGCACATGGGAAAAAAACAAGCTAAAGAGGAAGCAAGCCCTTCAGCTTGGCTCAAATGCAGTTTTCAATGCTTAACCTTTTTAAATGGCATCAGCATTGCACCACAATTAGATTTTAATATATCACTGCCTGAAACCATGTATCTTCATTCCAAGTATTATTTACTGTAGAAAACATCTTATGATGACCTGCCACCACAGCTGAAATACATTCACATCTGAAATACATTCCAGAATTAATTAATTTATTAATTATCATAAAATTTCATAGTCAACTCTTTTAATCATGCTGTCAACGGCCTGTGTACACGAGCTGGGGAGTACACACACCTTCTTTGAGGTACCACTGCTTCGCATAAATGACAATTATGCAATAATCACAGTGAATAATAACCAGAATTCACAGTACAGCACATTCATCTTAGGGAAAATGAGAGTGACCAGGGTGGGAAAAAAAACTCCAAGACCAAAGATCTTGCTTGTGCTGATAGCAGAGGCTGGCAGATGAGAAATACAATGAACCCAAAAGGTAAAGCAACTAAATTTACCATTGGTTCTTGTAAGCAATGTATGATAAGTAAAACCCCATTGGAGACATGTTTGAAGCATATTAGGAAATGGGGAGAGGGACAGCTTCAATTAGGTGAATCTTCCTGGTCCATGCCTTGTTTTCCACAAAGGCAGCTAGAAGTGTTGGAAGTGAGCTGTGGAACAGCCCTTCATACCAGAAAACCACAGAGCAAAACAATGTTTCTCACCCCCTTATTGAAAATAAACTACAAACCAGAGCTCCTCCTCAAGGCTTCCTAGCAGGGCTGGGAGCTCCTTTTCTCCTGCTCAGTTTAGCAAAACATGCAGGGAAGGGAGGTGATAATCCCCTGGCGACATTTCACTTAACACTTCTCTGGGAGGCAATAATTCCTGTGTGCCACAGGAACCAGAGTAATGGAAGCAGGCTCTGTCTCAGAGAAGTGTGTTAATGCACTTGCAGCACATAAAGGACATTATTATGAGCTTAATCCAAGTTTTGATGAAAGCACTGTAAAGCTCTCCTTGGTGACATTAGGCACTTTCACTTAGAGCAGGTGCTGTTTGGCAGCCTTGAACAATGAGAGGCTCCAAACCAAAGGAAACCCAGGGCTGACCCAGGGATATCCATATGGAGATGGATTCCACACACTGAGGTAAGTG
The DNA here is from genome assembly GCF_027579445.1 of Ammospiza nelsoni. Taxonomy (NCBI): domain Eukaryota; kingdom Metazoa; phylum Chordata; class Aves; order Passeriformes; family Passerellidae; genus Ammospiza; species Ammospiza nelsoni. The sequence continues at coordinate 105,964,681 of NC_080634.1, forward strand.
AGCCACATCCTCCATCCCTTACCTTCAGGGTGAGCACAACAGTTCTGGCTTCAGTAAATAAGCAAAAATAAGCACATAGACACAAACACAAAAGTAATAAAGAATCACATTGGAGCTTTTCTATATTGGGGCTGTACAAGGAATTTAATTTGCTAATTCACAAGAGAAGGCTAGGAGCATAAAACTGAGGAACTGAGCCCTATCCCTTCCTTTTTTGAAAACTTATGTTCTCCCTAGAAATCCCTTGGCTCATCCACCTTGTAGGCCCAGGTTCTCTCCACCTTCTTTGTGCACCTAACATCAAGTTTTCTTCCAAGCTGGTTTATCTTCACCACCAGTAACATGCAGCCCGCATGCTAACATATCCTTATACATTTTTAAGGGCTGTTGTGGACTAAGAAATGTTTCATGAAGAGATGGAGAAACTAGGAGAGAGCAGGAAAATGAGGCTAACCAGAGCTGAAAGTGTTAATATGAAAATGTATCTGTAAATTATGGCCTTTGCTATTTTTAGCTGTCATTTTAGAAAGAGCAATAATGATGGGCACCACCTTTGTCCTCAGCTCCTCAAAGGCAACTTGTCCTCACGACTTTGCCACTGCTGCATGAATAGGAGATGCTCCCTAAGCAGACAGGGAAGGCAGAGCAGCTCTGCATGGGACTGTGCCCAGTGATTTAGCTGCAGAGCTGCCACTCATTTTGCCATGTTGCTGTAGAGAAGCTAATTAGCCCCACTGAGAGTCAAGCTTTATTAGCCTCAGTGCATGTTTGTTAACCTTGTCTCACCATCAGGGACAACACTTGGCCAGCACAGGACAAGGGTCTGTGCACCAGGAGCCTGCACACAGACGCACCACATGTTCTGGCTCTGTCTCTGGTGCAGTGTTCTGCCCCAGGGTCCCCAGTGCCATGGCCAGGTGGGGAAAGTGGGGGCATCATTCACCCTGCTCCCCATTTCTTTCCCACCACTTCTTCTCCCACAGGCAAACATTGCAGAGGGCCTGCTCCAGCTCAGCAGAAACAGCACTCTGCCCTGCAGCTGCTGCCCACCACAGGAGTAACCAACACACTGCTGGTACAGCTGGGCAACTTCAGCTTTGGAGCTGAGCTGATGCTCATTCTCAGCGAACACTGTCACCAGGTGTTTGGCACCTACACTCCTGCTGCTCCAGCTGCACTTCAGGCCCAAAGGGCCAATGTTACTACAAGAGGACTGGGGATACCTGTGATGGACCTGGTGATGGACCACGCCTTGAGGCACCTTGGCCTGAGCCTGCCTCTCCACACAGGATATGGAAGGATGCCACAAGTCCATGTCAAGGCAGCCAGGGTGCTCAAGCTTGTGGATTGCTCAGGGCTGCAACTGCCTGATTCTGAATCAAATGTGGAATGTGTATGTGCATGGAGATTAGGTCAGATGGTGACTTTAGGCTCTCATCCTACAAAGGGAAAAAACAAAATAAACATCCTTAATCTGAAGAGAAGAAAATAAGGAAAACAAATTGGCCAGAACCACACAGAACCGCTGGGCCACAGACAGGAATCAAAGCTGCCTTGAGTCCTTGCTTACCCCTTGTATTACAATCCCAGCCTTCCTGCTCCAAGCATCCTTTTGGTTACTACTGAGAATATGAACTAAGGTTGTGCATTATCTTTAACAAAAATGCCTCAGATAATCCAAGGCATTGGGAATTAATTCCTTGAGCCTTTTGGCTGGACCCCATGAGCTCGTTTCAGTTGTGGAGCATTTCTGGAGTGTGTTGCCCTTCTGTACTGAAATAGCTACACAGATCAGAACCTGGGCACAAAATTCTCTCCGTGCACCCCAAGCCTCCAGGTCTGCCCATGGCCTGCCTTCCCCAGCCATGCCTGGGCTCCACTGAGCACATCTCTGCAGTGCCTCTAGCAGGCACACACTGTCTCTATGGCAATGAGAGACAGGAAGAGCCTGGGAAAGATGCTGCAGAAAGGACTGTCTGGCACCAGGAGGAGACAGCAGAATGTGCAGGAGACCAGAGCAAAACATTCCCTGCAGGCTTAGGAAAGTGATGTGGCCACGGGATGACAATAAAGGATCCAAAGGAAAACAGCAATAAGTGTCAGTTTGCTTCAAGTCAGGTTTTCCTTGCCATTAATGTTTTCATTACCTTTTATTTATAATGGATTAAATTTTAACCACACAGTACTGTAAAAAGTGCTTACTGTGCACCACCCAGCTCAATCTCCATCAGGCTCCTGAAAAGTGTGAAATGTAACCTTTCCAGCTCTCTAGTGCAGAGCTGCACTGCCTGTTATGTACCTTGCTGTGGCACAGGAAGGGTTATTATGAAATAACAAGTACTGCATAAGAGCACTTTCAGGTGCTCTCTGTATTTCTGTCAGGCTTTTCCCTCTTTGGAAGAACTGCAGTTAAAAGGCATTACATTAGCATAAAAACCATATTTAACTAAAAACATAACTACTATTATAACTGATGATTCAGAACAGGAAAGGAAGGAAAGTAAGACTTACAATTCACTCTTAACTATTTATTGTTTCCTTTTTAACACTTCATTCAGACAAGAGCAATGAAATGGCCTTGCCAGGCTCAGTCTCTATTTATAGCTTCTTTTCAGTACTCAGGTACTAGTGCCTTCCTGCCTCATATACAAGAACAAGAGAAGTATATTTAAAAATGTACATGTTTTAATTTTGTCAGGATTTAATGTGTCACTAGAGAAAAATGCAGCAAAAGTCTATAAGTGTCTGCTTCTGCTATACACCAAACTACTGATCGTGATCAAGACAATATGACAGGGATTATTAGTCACATTAATTGTTACAACTCATACTCACAAATTGGTTTTAAAGCTGCATGTAGCTATTTGCTTTCAAAATCCAATAAAACAGAAAGGTCAATTTTTTACTTAAATCACTAAAAAGAAGTCACCTACAAAAGCTGCTGAATTTCATCTCTGTAATTTCAGAGGACAGATTAAGAAATTGGGCAAATTTTTACTTGCACCAAGTAAATGAAGAAAAAATGCAGCATGTATTTGCAGGCTTATTCACCCGTGCTGTACCCCTACTGCATGCTCTTTCACAGCCACCTATTCTCTGCAAGTGGGTAGGAGTGAGGGAGAAAGTGGGAAGAATGAAATATTGGGACAAGTATGTAATCCTGAAGTCACTGGAGAAATCAATACATTGGTAGTATATTCAAGTTCCATATGTGTGTGCAAACAAAAGACCAGGACGTATATATAAATCTGCATATGGTATATGGGACTTCTGAAACAACTCCCTGAGACATATATTGCTGCCCTACTGCTGTGCTTTTCAAAACCCACATCTTTTCTGAGAGAGAAAATGTCTGCACCTAGCAGATTCTAACTTTGTGTGGGTGTGTAACTTACTTGGTTACCAAAGAAACTAGTTCATGTTCTACACCACTGAAAACTAATATTACTATCAGAATAAATAATTGGAAGGAGAGGAAAGGAGAGGGAAAGGGGGGAAAAAAGAGAGAGAGAGAGAGAATTACTGCACTGCAGATTTGTAACAACCAATTAATGGCCAGGGAGAGAAATGCCATAGCCTCTGTCACAAAATTTTCAGTCTCCCTACACCAACCAAACAAGCCTTTGCTTTCAACGCAAATATTTCAAACCCAAGCCTACACTGCTGTGTTCACGCACCACTGCACTGCCTACACGACGTGTTTTCTGCATAAGTGAAGGAAAGTTGCAGACATCTTGTACTGTTGCCAAGACACTCTGACACTTGCTCAGAGACTCTGCTGCTGCCGCTGCTGCTCAGGAATCCTCTGACTCCCTGCACTCCAGTGCCGCACCTGGGCACTCCCCGGCTGCCTGCACCTCCTGCCTTGCTCTTCCATCTGTGGAAGGTGAACAAAACCCCAAAGAGCAGAACCGGACCTTTTCTTTGGGGCAGAAATACTGTATTAGTTCATGCTCGCTATGCTGGCAGGGTAACACCCATATGCTTCACGCAGCCCCGCGCCAGCCCCACCAGCGGCTGTTTCAGGGGGTTTTGGCCGGTTTTCCCAAAGCGCCACACCAGTGCTGTGCCCGTGTCCGGCGGCAGCTCCTGCGCGGTGCCGGTCCCGGCGGGGCGAGGCGGGAGCGCCCGGCAGCGCTGCCCGACACCGCCGCCCCGCGGCCCCGCCGCCTCCGGTGTGCCCGGAGCGCCCGGGGTGCTCGGTGTGCCCGGAGCTCCCCGGTGTGCCCGGAGCGCCGGGAGCTGCCCGGTGTGCCCGGAGTGCGCGGAGTGCCCGGAGTGCCGGAGCTGCCCGGAGCTGCCCGGAGTGCCCGGAGCTCCCCGGTGTGCCCGGAGTGCGCGGAGTGCCCGGTGTACCCGGAGTGCGCGGAGTGCCCGGTGTACCCGGAGTGCCCGGAGTGCCCGGAGTGCCCGGATCTCCCCGGTGTGCCCAGAGTGCGCGGAGTGCCCGGTGTACCCGGAGTGCCCGGAGTGCCCGGTGTACCCGGAGTGCCCGGAGTGCCCGGAGTGCCCGGAGCTCCCCGGTGTGCCCGGAGTGCCCGGAGTGCCCGGAGTGCCCGGCGTACCCGGAGTGCCCAGAGCTGCCCGGTGTACCCGGAGTGCCCGGAGCACCGGGAGCTGCCCGCTCCTCCCTCCCCGCGCTCCCCTCTCGTCCCGCGGGGAAGGCGGCGGAGGAGCGCTGGGAGCCTACAGCGGGTCTGGGGCGAGGGGAAAAGGGAAACAGGGCGGAGGAAAGGAGAGCAAGGAAGAGCGGAATGTTCGGGATCTGATACGAGCGTAGGACACAAGTGCACCTTGTGCCCGGCAGAGGCGGGGACGTGTCCCCGTCCCACGGCCAGCTTTGGCCGAGCGCTCCCCAGAGCCAGCGAGCCCCTTGTAGGCTCCTTCCAAGAGCTGGAGGCAAGGGGACCCCCACAACATCGCAGTCAGTGTAAATGGAAGGCGCTGTTTTCCTTACAAGAATTAATCGACTCCTTTCCTTCCCAGGTAATCCCCTGTTTACAGTCTGTGGCTGATGCATCAGCGGGCTGGTGGCATCCCCCAAGAACGCTGAAAGCAGCAGACACTCGGCAAATGGAAGAAATTACAAAGCTTTACCAGGAGACGCTGGAGCTTAGCAGCCACTCTCGACCCTCAACAACACCTTACTGAAGGTTTCCCTTTTTCATTACCTTTTTTCTCACATCTGTGAGTTTGATTGTGCTAAAGCCTGGCCACTCTTCATATCCTATTCCCTTTTCTCTATCAAGCTGCAGCTGGTTTCACCTTTGTCCAGGTCATTCCATGCCACCTGGACCTCTGGCTACAGATTAGTGACCCAGGCATTAGTGTCACTTATCTTGATTTTCTCTTTCACTCAGAGTATCTCCCAGCCCTGACAAGAAAATAGATAACAAATTTCAGAAGCCAAAGCTGAGTTCACCCACCTTACTGCAGCTGTTCTCCACTCAAGCCCTTTCCTCCCATACTTTTACCCAGACAAAACTCTGCTTCCTTGCTCTCAAATATGAGTCTTCAGGCAGCCAGACATAGCAGTGAGAGGCAAGGACAAAGTCTGATGTGCAAGAGGCTGTACAGCTATGTGACTCCTGAGTCTTTTCTTTAAATCTTCTTTCCTCTCGTTCCAGTCACAGCAAGATTCCAGCACCTACAGCAAAAGACACAGGGCCTGGCCTCCAGGGAACAGACTCATTCCATATGCAGCTCTGATTCCTTCCTTAATTGACCCTGGACACCGAAAATGAATGGCTTAATCCTAAAAAAAGCTAGTGTGTCAGCACGCAAGTAAAATGTATATTTACACTAAGGCCAAATTAATGTAATTTTGGGACCTGAATTTAGGTCCCAAATGGAACATTTCAGTGCCTGACTCTGCAGCATGAATGCTCCTTAATACATATCTGCATATAAATTCTGGAATGGGGCTGGGGATGGGGACAGATGTCTCTATAGCAAATGGTTTCCCACCCCCTACATGAGTCCCTGAATGCATTATTGCCTGAGGACCCACTGAGAGATCTGAGACTTAATATACAGGCTTTGACCTCACAAGCTGAGAAGGAAACTTTTCAAGGGAGAATAAAACTCTCCCTTTACTGTGATTGTCACCAGTCTTCTCTGGCAACAGAAGAGACACAGGAGCACAAAGAGGTGTGATGTATGGTGATGGGGAAAGACACTTCTCCCTGTTCATTTTCCACTCCTGTAAGTAATGTGTTCCTCAAGACCAGGATTCATCCTCTCACTGTTTTATCCCATCTGCTGGTCCCAGATCCCCTCTGCACCATTATTCTCCATCAACTGCCTAAGATTTCTGTATCTTCATGCACCTCTCTTCCTCTCCATTTCAGTCAGGCTAATTCACCTTCCATCATATCAGAGAAGGATGCATTAAAAGAAAAAGAAACCCAGGAAAACAATCTCCCTGAACCTCTCAGAATTGCCAGGGACCAGAGCAGCCCCTGGCTTCCAAAAAAAGCAATTGCAAAGCCCCAAACTGAGCATGCTAAATACAGTGCGGTTTAAGCAGCCATCTCTTAGGAACCATCTGCTTAGCATGTGCAAATAGTGACTTTGGAGATTATTATGATTTACTGAATTTTGGAAGGATTTTACAGGAACAGCAAGAGAAGGCTCTAAGTACTACTGTGACATAAGTATTACAGAATAATGAAACATTGATTTTAGTTTTAGAAATAGAATTCATCTGCCATGAACCAAAATGTAAGCTTGCAGCAGCCTTGAGGGAAAAAAAAATACTCTTAATGATTTCCTCAAATGTACAGTAAATTTCATTGAAATATAGAACAGTCTTTCCTTGTATGATATTCCCATGCAGTCAAAATAAAGTGTGTGCTCTCAGGTGCAAAGCCAAACTCAATTAGTATTATACACAAACCAGAATATACCCTGAATGCTGATCAGAGGCAGGCTGATGATTCATACTGCCATGGTCTGCACATTCGGATTTGCAAGGAAAGCCAGTGTACAGCTTGATAAGGGGTTTTGATCCAAAAATAGGCACAGATGTGATTTTAAACATTTGCCTTAGAAAATTAGGTTTAGACACTCTGCTTTAATTGTGTGTCATCTAATGCTGATGGGCACTTACCCAGGTAGAACACCAGCTCCTCAATTAAAATGTAAAGCAACATGTAACATTTACAGTAATGTAATTCTATATTCATGAGCAGAAAGAGCTGCTTGGAATGCAGCTTTCATAGAAAGCAAGCCCAAAAACCCTATGAAGATGAAATATGCATCATACAGTAGGATAATTCCCTGCTTCTCTTTTTATCCCAGAAACATCAGGAACAATTGGAAAATCAAGCCAGACCCATGAAAAGCATGTAAGACACAAAGGAATCCAATGTTTTCTTATTTTCAATACACATCTGCTTAATCATCTGATGGTTCTGAACTGAAAATATATGCCTTAAGAACAACTGATCTCTCTCAAAGATTGCATGCATTTCACCTGCTCATAAAAGGTACACCTGTGAATTACTAATGTGGGTTTCTTCCAGCACTGTACAATCATGCTTTGTCATGAGAGACTTTTAGTCCTAAAAAATAAAAACAGGCTTGTTTTTTTTGTTGTCTTACCCTAAAGGAGAAACCTTCTCCTACTGTCCTGCATATTCTTTACATGGCAGTGTGGGGTAAGCAAGTAATGGGATACTTTAGGAGCTATTTTAATATGGTTGTGGTAGGTTTTTAGTGAACATGTGTTAATATAAGGGGTGTAAGAATGGCAAATCCCTTGCATTATGATAATGCGGCTGTTTTGTTTTGTCTTTTGTTTTGCCTCCTGAAGGTCCTAAGAAGCTCCTCTTCTATTTTTCTCCTGATGATAGCCAGTTCCTGTCTTCATCCATGGGTACTTACAGCAATGCAGGGGAAAGATGAGTTTGTGACAGGCAGAAAGGACAGCAGCACAGAGGTACATCCAAACTGCTGACAAACTCATCCCTGGTGCATTTTTCTGGTGTTTGTTGAGAGAGCACTGGTGCAGGGCTGTAACAATGGCCATCTGGGATCCATGTTTGTGGGAAGTCGAAAATGGGCTGGCTAAAGAGTAGGCAAAATTCACTTCCCCTTTACAATTCATTCTATTTCTTGGCTCATGACAACATAAAAAAAAAACAGCGATAAAACATAACAAAGTGTAATGTTAAGGATGATCTTACAGTAAGGGTTCTGAATAAAACTCTGCACTGGTTTATCATACTGTGTTTCCTAAATGCTGTTAAACTGCAGATTATGGTCATTCCACTCTCTGTAAGAGGCACACAACCTTTATCATCCCAGTGTTAAAACCAGGGAAACTGAGGCAAGGAGAGAATAAAAGTGAATTTCCTACAGCAACACAGCACTTGTAGAACCTGATTCCAGCAGCTTTCAGTCCTTGGTCTGTCATCTCTGCTGCATCCTATAAATGATGCAAAACCCCTGTGATATTGTCTAAAATCTACTCAATCTGATACCAGTCCATAAAGATATTCTGAAAGACTGGAGAAAAATTACAGGGTTTTTTAAAATGTCCTTTACCAAAGGTCTCTTACTTTATAGCCAACAACACTGTCAATATGACTCAATATGCAATCTAGATGCAGGTGGAATAGTGTGACAGAGCAGTATGAAGACAATTCTGAGTCAGTGTGCTGTCCCAAAGCTGTACATCTGTAATATGTATTTAGATAATTGTTTTTACTAACAGCTTTAGAGACACAAAGCCTAGCCAAAGGCTGTAAAGGGGATGTAAGTCAGAATATAAAGAAGTAAAGCAGGGGAGAAATGGGTTGATCAGGCCTGTCTACACAACTTGGCTGCTCTGCCAGGGACTTCCATCAAACCCACATTTTCTCTTGAAATACAGAGTAGATGAGCTAAGAGGGAGCTGTTCACTGGGCTCAGTAATGAGTCTCTCTGCATCCACAAATCACAGGCTATTTTTCTTATGCTTCATCAGATGTGGAAGTGTGACATCTAACCTATTCTTTGCTCATATCTTGGAGTCACAGAAAATAATGCTGTCTGACAGAGTCCTCCAAGATTCCTAGTCCATTCTTCTGCACCAAAGTGGAATTTGCAATACTTATGTCAAACCTTTTACATTTATCCAGCTTGCTCTTAAAACCCACTAGTACTGGAAAGGCTGCACCCTTCTCCACATTACTATTAGAAAAATGTCACCATCAAAAAGCATTTTTAATGTCCAACTCAAACATATCCTGCTTTTACTTAAGCCTCTGTAAATATATATAAAATATATATAAACAAGTATTTAATATGTTCCGTAAATACAGTGTGTGTATATATTCACATATACATGTGCATTTATGTGTGCATACGTATGTATTCATTCCTAAATCTGAAATCAGATGCTAACCTATTTTAATAGCTCCATGTGTTTTCTTCTGCTTTCACTTGCAACCTACTTCTTTTGCCCATTTTTGTATGAAAGCATATAAACAAAAAGAAGCATTCACACTATTCTAGGACTTGCACTCTGCCAAAAATCCCAGTATCTCCAGACATATTTACTAAACTCCCAGTTAATGTTTTGTTTTATACTAAAACTTGTCTCTAAAAGCAGTGCTTTACCTTTAAAGTAGAGATTTTATACACTTAACTGTGATAGTTAAATGAAAAATACCTATTTTCTTAAAATAATTTACCCTCAAATGAAACCTCTTTTCTATTTTGGTCCCTTGAACCCTGAATATTATAATTCCTTTTCTAGCAGTATTCCAATATCAGAATAATCAGGGCTATTCCAGTAAGAACTTTGAATTGTGCACCCAGGGTAACACATACATAGCAATGCTTCTTCATTGGCACACAGACATTTTTCCCAAAGGATACGTTGTTTAAGTCTGTCCTCTTATTTAGACAAATTCATGCTCTTGATAAAATTTGTGCATTTCCTATTCTTTTAGAAAGCTGCATCACCCAGTTATCTAATACAACTCCACTCAGTTAACATCAACCAGACCAAGACACCAAGCAGATTTATTGTGTTGTCATCTGTTTGTTTTGTTTCCTAAAATGTAATTTGAAAGCTGTAAATGGACTCGTCTGCTTATATTAGCTGTAACATTTCACTACACCAGGACCATTCAGACTGCAATTCAAAACAAGAACTTAATCCATCTTCCTGCAAGGAAGGACTCTTTTTTATCAGGCCATTATTATTTATGGTGAAGGAAGGACCTTTCCCTAGGTCTGGCAGAAGTGTCAGCAGACACTCTTTTAAAATGAACAGGGGAGAGGCCACGATAAATAGTCTGGTCAATCACAAATATCAGAGAGTGGAGTCAAAAACATAGCCAGAGAGAGACCCAAAGGTTTCAGCTTAAGAAACAAATCTGGATCTAACAAAATATGGGGGAGCTCAAATAAAAGCAGAGCTGTGGGTTTGTGCAGGCTATGCCAACATGCAAGGGAACAGATCCATCCTTCCCCTCTACTGATCTTTCATACAAGCAGAGGGAAAGAAAAAAGAAAAAAAAAAAAAGCAATAAGAAAAGGAAAAAAGAACAGGCTCACTGGCTCCCTGTCACATTCCAGAGGTTTTTTTCAATCTATTCATATTAATGGCACAACTGGGGATTTCTAGTTTTTGTATCATCACTGCCGGGAGCAGGCTAATGGAGCATCTCAGAGACAGACCACAGCTCCAGCCACACAGGGCACTTTCCTCCTTTTATTACACTCTGTAGAAGATGTCACACATGCTTTCCTTTAGCAGCCCTCATGAATCAGCAAAGAGCTGCCAGAGAGTGACCACCAGGGCACTTGGGAAAGAATCAGGTGCCAGCTGTCATATTTCTTGGTGATTTACATCATTTTTGTATATCTCTCTCTCCACTTGGAGGAACAGGCCAGAGAGGAGCATTTACATATTTGCATTTTACAGGACAGACTGCAAAGAAGAGATGTTGTCATGCAGGAGCAGGAGGGAAGATTTCTTTCCTGTCAGCAGATGCAAAAAGATATTTCAGTTGCTGTGAATTCTCCCAAGATCTGCATTAGCAAGTGCAATGTGTGGAGGGTGTGTGTCCTGTCACGGGTGGCAGCACGTCAGGGCGCCAGGGAGAGCAAAGGGCTCCTCCACAGCTCCTCTTCATCTTTGTCCCTCTCTTCCCTTCTGTTTGGTGAACATTAGGGGCTTGAACACACTGAAGAAAAGCTTCAACGTGACTGATTTTGTCAGCAGCCTGTTTGAGGGAGGTAATAAATCAGCCATCTTGAACTCCAGCAATGAAATCTGTGGATGCAGACTGCAAAAAGTGTGGCCATCCCTCGCAGGGTATTGTTCTGGTTTGTACACTGGGTTAAGAAAGCAGCTGTTCTTGAGACAGCCCCATCCTTTAGGACCCAAAGGACTCGTGTAGAGAGGGAATACACAGCCTGTGATGCTGCTTTGTTCTTCTACTTAATTTCTTCTTTCTCTGGTAGCACAGTTTAAAAAGTCACCTTAGTTTTGGGGTTTTTAAGCTCTGAGTATGCTGTTTGTGCCCATGATGCCCCATTCCTTGGTCCCAGCCAAAAGAAGGTGGGACTGAGGAGAGGAAAAGAGGCAAGTGAAGTTTCATTGATTAAATATAAACTACTAACTGCACTGAGACCAGCTTGCAATTTCCAAGGTTTCTTCTAGAAAGTCCTTTTTAGTATAAGAAAATTGTCATCCTTCTGGGAGAAATGCAGCACATAAGAGCAAAAAGAGTGATACTTTTGTATAATATTCCTACTGTGATGGAACCCAGCTGGAAATAAGGAAGATGCCTCCTTCTGCTTCATTCTTCTGCTAACTGCAAATGGACAAAAGTTGCAAGTTGAGAGGATCCCTCACCAATCAGCAATGGGAGATTAACTTTATCATTAACCTTGTCTGTGCCCTCACCAATTTAATTGGCATTGGCCCAGGTCCCAGACCTGAGGCCAAGAAATATAGAGCAGAGTTTGGTCGGGTGATGCAATGAGAGCCACTTCTCCTCTCCCCAGTCATCCTGGACTGGCTACATGTTGTCTTGATCCCTTGGCACAAAGCACAGGGTCTTTCCACATCACCAGCAAGACTTTCAGCCAGTATAAATGAGCACGACATAACCAATGTCAATAAAAATAGTTTTGCAGCTCTTAAGAGTCTAACCATAATTATTAAACTCTCCTTGAAATTTTTCTTCTTAGTTCCCTTTAAAAAAAAAGCCTTTGTTACCCATCTCCTCACTGTGGTTAACCTCATTGTCTCCAAGCTCCAGCTGGAACCTGCATTACATTTTGCTCAGTGCCCTGTTGCAAAAAACATTCCCCACTGGCAGCACTAAATCCCCTGCACATGCTCCTAAAATATCTTCTGTGGTTCCTCATGCCTAACTAAACAATGCAAAACCCTGATTCTCTGCATACCTCCCACAGCCATCCCAACTGCTCCTGACACCTTTCCTTTCCCCTAGGCCCTCTTCACTCATCTGAAGTTACTCATCAGGAATGCCCTCCTCCATCACTTCTCTCAGTTTTTTCTTTCATTGGACCACTTTTGGGGAGTTAAGAGAAAGAAGTTATTTTAAATAAAACCTTGTCAACTTCTTCCTCTCTAAAACTTCCCATCATAACAAGATTTGAGCAGATGCATAAAGATATGCTCATTTCTGGATGTTTAAGTCATTCTCAAGCCCTCTGGCCTGGGCTGCTGTTGACCATGACACCATGGCCTCATGCTAATTTACATTACCTGTTTGTCCTTGAGAGCCTCTGAGCGTGCGTCAAGGCAGTCTTTTTGCAGGGATCTGAGAGTCAGCAAATGCTCCCCAGCAGACAAATCTGCTCTTGAGAGCAGACTGGAACCCTGTGCAGATGCTGCCTTTGAGTCACATCTTCCCCATCTCCCTTTTATACTCTGTCCCCAAAAGTAGCTACCCTGAGGCGTTTGCTTTGAAAGGACATAATCATATTGTTCCCCCCTCATTATCCCTATTCCCAGCATCTGCACCTCATTGTATGGCCATCTCTTCCCATCATTCTCTCTTAATTTAGTTTGGGAACTCTCTGGAGCAATGAGACATCATTATCTATTTTGTAAAGCGCCATTCAGAGCCGTGGCAGAGTGGCACACATACGTGACAGAAATCCTACCTTTCCCTTTGCTCCAGAGGAGATGCAGAGCAGGGGAAGCTCAGTGCTCACTGTGCAGCATGTGCTGCCAGCTCTCCCCTACAACACAGGCAAGAGCTCACCGGGCTTTGGTCTCCACAGAGTGCTGTGGGAGGTGTCCAGCTGTTCCCCTCCTGACAACCACAATCCCACAGAACACATTTGGATGGCAATTTCTGGAGTGCCAGAGCAACGATGCTCAGTAGCAAGGTGATTTCACCACCTGCAAAGTCAGGAGTATGCAGGTTTCCCTGCTGGCTTGGGAACATGCACAGGGTGCCTGCAGCATTGTAATGTACTCAGTGCAGCTCCAGAACACAGCTGAGCTCCAGTAGCACATGTCAACATTCCCCTGTATGTTCCTCCCCACAGACAACCCCACAGCCAAAGGCAGGGCAATTCTTTGGGCCAAAGGGAGGAAGAATTTTGTGGAGTGAAATCCTGTGACTCTCTTTGGAAAGACATCATTTCCACTGTAGCTAACATTGCAGCCTGATGCTGGTTACAACAGGCAGTAAAACTGACACTGCTCTGGGAAGACAGGGGAACCTCCAGCAGAATTGCTGATGCATCAGTTTTTTCCTCTATGCCCCTGCAAAAATGCATATATATATATATTGTTAATGGTTGGGTTCATGTGATTCTTTGAGTCTTCCTGGGGTCACCTATAGCTTACCCAAAGTTAATGTGCTGAGAACTGGGTTAGATGTCAGATCATCAAACTAGTTTTCCTGAGATACCCTGGAGAACTGTGCATTGGCCACTGGATGGTTACTGAAACAATTAATAATCTCCCTTCCTTTTTAATAATGATAAAATATCTTTAATGGAGACCCAAAAAAACCAGCACAGATGATACTGCCTGCAGCAATGACAAAAGTTCTTTACTTGTTGCTAATGATGTAGAGCACCAGGAACATCCTGACGCTCCCCTGACACACAGAGGTGAGTAAGCCTGTGTTCAGATCTGTGCGCAGTCATGGCAGCGACGGGAAAGTGCTGGACTGGGACACAAGAGACCGGGGCTCTGAGCCTGACCTAACAGTGAATGGTCACCTAAACTCGGGTCCAGTCCTCTCCCATGTCTGTGCTTCTACGTCCACCTTTGAAATATTCTTTAAAATATATTCAAATTAGATTTTCTTTCTTAAACTTACGTAGGACTGATACAAGCAGTGGGGACCCACCTCTGTGGGAGTGGAGCCAGCAGGGGCAGGATCGTGTTACAAACCCCAGCATCCCTGCACAGGGCACTGTGGGTGCAGCTGCACTGACCTCACAGGCAGATCACTCCTGGAGGGATTCCTGGCCTTGGGCATGAAACCCAGAAGAACCAGGAGATGTTGGTTCTGACCTTGGCCGTGCTCAATCAAGCCACTCGCTTGCTCGCCACATTACAAGTGAAACATGGAAAGAGTTTAGCATTCAAGCTGTGTGACCTAGCTGTGAGGAGACAGGAATGATGTCAAGGTTTTGTACATGAAGCGTCCATGACAAAACATTAGCTTAGGTCATACACTACTGAAATGTAAAAGGGAGGATGACCCTAGGTTGTCAGCCTATCAACAACCAAAACAGGGAGGCACTGCCGTTTTATGCAGCAATACATGTAACAGCTATCAAACAGAAACTTCCTTGCCTCAGATTTGTACAACCACCGGCCTGGGGAGTAACTGGACTCCCATTACCAACACCTTTGGATTGGGAAGCAGCAGCCTGGGCCAGATAACAGGAATCAGCTAGGAATCAGCGTGCCCAAATACGCCAACAGCTAGAGCATTTGTGCTCGTTTCTGTTATTTAGATACAATTTGTGTTTAAAATCGAGGCCGTGCCCCCGAATCGCATCCGGTCTGTCCCTACACACAGGTGGGCAGCGCGCTCACCCACCCGCCGCCGGGGTTGCGGTTCGCGCTGCGGGGAGCGGCAGGGGAGCGCTGCCCGGGCACGGCATGGAGCGGCAGGTGCGGGGCTCAGGTGCGGGGCTCCCGGCGCGGGGCACGGCCGGGGCAGCTCCGGAGACGATGCCGGGTGGCCGGGGACCGTGAGACGGGCAGGGACAGACCCGCCGCCGGCACCTGCTTTCCCTAATGGGCATGTGCGGCGCTCGCACATGCCCACTCGGGCGGCGCGGGGCCGGCGGGCTGTGCCGCGCTGCCGGCGCCGCCGCGGTGGCCGTGCGGCGGGACCAAACGGGGCGCGCCGTCGGGCACCCCGGGACGCGGCCGGCCCCCGTGGCCGGGGGAAGCGCCCGGGCGTTTCTGGCGGCGGGTCCCCGCAACAAAGCCCCCCACGAAACACACGCGACTCCCCCTCCACCGGGGGCGGCCGTTCCGCGGCCCGCCACCCACCCGCCCGTCGGGGCCGCGGGCAGCCCGCGCTGCTGCCCCGTCGTCCCGGGGGCGGCGGTGCCGGCGGCGGCGGGCGGGGCCGGGCGGGGCGGGGCGCGCCGCGGCGTCCCGAGCGCGGCCGGCGGGCGGGCGGGGGCCCCGGCGGGAGGCGCGGCGCTGCGCCCGCCGCCCCGAGCTCGGCGCCGCCCGGCGTGGCCCCGCGCCCCTGGGTGGAGGGCGGCGGCGGCGGCGGGGGCGCCGCGGAGGGCTCAGCGCGCCCGCCCCGCCTCGCCTCGCCTGCCGCGGCCGGGGGATTAGTCAGCAGTCTGCGGGCAGCCCCGCTCCCGCGCAAACTCCGCGGCGGGGGCGGGGAGCGGCGCTTGCCCCTTCCCCTTCCCGCGGCGGGGCGGCGGCGGGGCTGCCCCCCCACACACACCCCCCGGCCGTCCGCGCCGCCGCTCCGCGGCGAGGGGCGGCGGGTTGGGAAGTCGGGCACCGAGGGGCTGGGAAACTCCTCTCGGGCACGGCGGCGTTGCGGGAGGACGAGCGCCCGAGGCGCCCCGCGCACGCACAGGGGCGGGCGGGCGCGCACACACACCGCACACACACGCACACGCGCGGCGGCCGCCCCCGGCCCCCCGCAGCCGCGGCCGGCGGGGAGGCGGCGCCCGGCGGGGCTGCCCCATGGTCTTGAGGGGGCCGTGGGGGAGCTGCGGGGGCCCCGGCGCGGCGCTCGCTCTCCTGCGCGCCCTCCGCACTAGGATGTTGCGGCAGGTCTTGCACAGGGGGCTGGGGACGTCCTTCTCCCGGCTCGGCCACTTCGTCGCCAGCCACCCGGTGTTCTTCGCCTCGGCACCCGTGCTCATCTCCATCCTGCTGGGCGCCAGCTTCAGCCGCTACCAGGTGGAGGAGAGTGTGGAGCACCTCCTGGCCCCCACGCACAGCCTGGCCAAGATCGAGAGGAACCTGGTGGACAGCCTCTTCCCGGTGAACCGCTCCAAGCACCGGCTCTACTCCGACCTGCAGACGCCTGGGAGGTACGGCCGGGTGATCATCACCTCCTTCCGCAAGGCCAACATGCTGGACCAGCACCACACCGATCTCATCCTCAAGGTAACCCCGGCGGGTCCCCCGGCCCCGAGCATCGCTCCCCGGCCCGGCCCGGCGCTCCGCATCCCGCCCCGCTCCCCGCACCTGCCGCCGGCACGGACCCAGCCGCGCATGCCGTGCTGTGCCCGCCCGGCTCGGGCGCTGCCACCGCAGCTCCCCGGTCACCTCCCTGCAACAGTTGGGACGCCAGCCCGCCGCGGGAGCCGGCACCGCGCTCCCCGCCCGCGCCGCGGGATCCGCGCTCTCCCTCCCTTTTTTTTTTGGTTTTTTTTTTTTTTTTCACCCCCACCCCCCATCTTTTTCTTTTTTCCCTGTTTTGCTTTTATTTGCTTTGGGTGAGCGAGAAGGGCAGTCTGGCTGGCTTAAATAATTTTTTGTTGTCTCTCCACTCGCATGGCAGTTGTGCTCCCGAGTTAGGGCATCTCGGGCTTTCATAAACTCAAACTTCAAAAACAGTTAGGTACCAGTCTATCAGGCTGCCGAGAATGGTTTAAGGGGCTGCTGCTGTGTCTGGACTGCACTTCTGCATGGAGAGGGGTACTACAAAACCTTCTTCTCTCTGCTCATCAAGGCAAATGACATAACTCAGCAGCTTATTTTTAGTGGGTAGTGTTTTTTTCCCCTCCACTCCCAGCCCACCAGCACCGGTTCCTTAGGTGAAGAGAAAATCCAGCCCAGCTGTAGACTGCAGGCATGGTGCAGCCTGTGCTGCCTGTTCAAGTTAGAGCGGGCAGCATCCTCCCACTTGAGCAGCACGGAGTGTGCAAGTCACAGTCTGACAGGACATCTCACTGTGCTATAGATCATAACATGTCAGAAACCTGCCTTTCTTCAAGCTGGTGGCCTAGTTTATGCCCCAGTAGTTTTGAGCAATCCTGGAAAGAAAAACAGGGATGATAGATGCAAAAACTTGAGTGTTAAGAGGGTCAAGTTCACTCAAGAGAAAGGAAAGGAACATTTTAATATAAGCAGAGGTGTGGCTAGCTCAATCCTGCACATTTTTGCTGTTGCCTTGTGGAAGCCCAAAAGATTTCAGCATTGGTTTGGTTTTTTTTTCCCTGAATGTCAAACTGTCAGCCCATATAAAAGCCAATGTTAATTCTTCTTTATCGCTTCAAGGAGTGTCTCTTCTAAAATGAAAAAACAGATGCAAACACCTATTGTAAGAGATTTCAGGGAGACCTCTCTCTTTACTAAACAATGAAATAACTGTTACAGTGAATTTATTTATATTTAATTTCCACTGTAGGCACATACAGAACTGTGGTACAGAGCCACAGAGTATTTTCTGTTATCTTTTTGACATATTACCCAACAGTAATGAGCAAACATTTAATGAGTGTCAACTCACTAACTACAGTAACAGCAATGTTACTGGTGAATGAGAAAACTCCAGAGAAATTATTTTCATTCCTTCATTTTCTTGCACTGTGAATTGCATTTGCATCCAGTATATGCACATTTACTCAGTCATAGGACAATAATGATAATGGATTTTTTCTCTGTACTGCTTTCTGTGGAGATCTGTAGTTTTATCAATAGCAGAGTGACACACATAAATGGTACTCAGAATCTTTCTGCAGGCAAACTTCTGCATGAGATTTATCATGTCAGCAAGAGAGGTATAACTTAGAAAGTTCTGTCAGTATTTAACACAGCCCCATTTTTAATAGACAAAATTCACGAAAAATATTATTTTTCTTTTAGTGAGATAATGAACACCATTGCCGTTTGATTGTTTAGACATTGTCAGACATGTCTGATGCATTATTTCCAACTCTCTACTTATCTAGTTAATTCCAGTATGTTTTGTGTAGAATGGATTAAGTTCCTGATGATGCTTCTGTTTGTGGGCAGAGGCAGGCTCAGGCAGCTGCCTGTCCAGCCTTGGGGATGGCCCATCCCATGGGCTGCAGAACAGCAAACAGGAGGGAGGGCTCCTAGCTCCCAAAATTGTTCTGTCTGTGGTGATCCAGGCCTACATCATCTGGAGTTAACAGGGCCCACCAAGGGAAGGAGAAAGGAAAAGGTGGCCATCAAGGCTTTCCTATACACCTTTGGTTCTGTGAAAGGGAGAAGGGAGCAAAGGCAGCCCCAGCCGCAGTCCAGAGCCAACCAGCTCAGAGGACTGTGCTTGTAAATAAGTGTCCTGGGTGAAACCACAGAGTAAATCCCACTCACGTTTCTGAAGCTGCCATGGAAGCACAGGCAGGGCAGAGAACCAATACGGCAGCTTTTGCATATCTTTCCTTTTCTGGAGGATGACCTCCCCAAGGGAGAGGTTTTGCTTTGGGATAAATGTCAGGTTGGATGCTGGCTCCTCCCACATGGCTGTTGCTGCATCTCCACCCACAAGCAGGAGGATGGGAGACACAGGAGGATGGTTGCCCCAGGCAGATGCTGGATGCTCTTGCAGCACATCTTGTTGGTTTCCTTACCTGCCATATCCCACTTCATCTGCCAGAGAGGGAGAAGAATGAGCCTTGAGCAGCTACAGCTTCCCCAGTCATGTGCCAAGGAAAGGGGATTTTCCCTGATCTAGGCAGAGGAAGAAGTCATCTTCTGTTACTGTTCCTGAGTAAAGGGATACAAAATTTTGGGCTCTGAGCGGTGGAAACTGAAACGTAGATGGTCCTGTCAAAAGTTCATCAGTCTAACATCCAAGTCAGTTCATTATTAAATGAAATTACTGTTATGGTGACATCTCTAACACACTCTGGTTAGCTCAGTGCGGCTCCTGGTGGGCACATGACCAGGCTGACAAGTCACCATGGCCAGTGCTGCACGATCCCTTGCTGCTGGCTGGGAGGGGGTTCTGGGCAGGCTCAGCCCCAGGACTGTCTCAGCCCAGGTCTCAGGCAGAGCTCCCAGAGCAGGAGCTGCTGGAGGGCTCCCACTGTCAGTGCACATCTGCCAGCGCCACACTGGCTGCTCCCAGCACAGCCCCAGGTCCTGATGGACGCACAAGCTGCTCCACACAGGGGCTCTCCTCCTTAGCAGAGAGGTGTGTGGCTCCCTTACAGAATAGTTTTGCTTTTGACATGATGCCAAGTACTCTTTTATTTCTTATTTTTGTGTAAATCTCTATCCATCGTTCTCATAGCTCCCTGTAAGTGCTTACACCATTCTAGGCCTGCCATCCCAACATTGCATTTCCAGCTGCCATAGTCATTTGCAGAAGGGAGAAATCTAAACATATCCTGTCTCGGGTCTTGAATAGGTGTTCCAATAAAAAGCCTTGGTAGAATCTCAGATATGGAAGAGATGCATCCTGAGACTGAGATATTGTGGGAGGACAATAATGAAATTTTACTTGCTGCAGTACCTGCTCTATAGCTGAGCATAGGTAACTGGCATCCTGTGCTGTTGTTGTGCAGGACGTTTCTTCCTCAAGATTTGTCTTTTGAGAGAGAGAGGTAGGAGATAAAAACCCCTAACTGAAGAAAGTGTGCTTTTACCCCTGCATTTCCAATGAGCGCTTAGAAAAGCAAAAATAATTGGGATACTTGATGTGGACCATCATGCAGAGGTTCAGATGATTATATAAGGTCTGTAGAAATTCTCTAAAAAACCTAGAATCCCACCTAAAAATAGTGTTACAACAGCCCCCCTATCATTTCATGGTGATATTTTCACTTGCAGCGAGAGACTTGTTAGGTTAAAGTTATACAAACTCGTGGGAATACAGACCTTGACAGATTTTTGAACCTCAGAAAATACATTCAAACTTAGAATTTGACACACCGATCCTTCTGATTCTGTTTATTCCTGTATACTTACAGTGAGTTAACTGCACCGTACTAAAGACTTTTTTGAATTAAAGATTTACCCTTTTTTGCAGAAAAATATTCTCTTTCCATTTCCATTACTGTGTTTATAACAATAACACAGTACTAATATTTTTTTGGCAAAAACTCCGCTTAAGATATCAAGACATAAAGATGAAAAGGGATTGAAATGTAACACGCCTTACTGAAGGGGATTGTATTTGCAGTTTCCTTCTATAAAAATCTGTAGATGACAAGGGGTTTTTTTCTTAAAGAAACCTTTACTAACTACAGATTTGTAGTGCTTATAGATTGCTTCTCTCCTAAACCAGGCATTATTTGATCTAGGTAACTGACTAAATATGTATTTGTACACACAAATAAAGTAAACTCAGTTATTTCTGTTTAAGGACACATTTATTTAAGAACTTCAGAACTTCTGATTGCTGCAGAACAAAACAGTTTAGCTCCAAAATCTCGCAGACCTCATACTTGTTGGGGTTTTATTTCCTCTCTCTGCTCCCTAATTATTCTGTTCCTGTTAATGTGTGTGTTGGCACGGTCTGTCTGTGGTCCTCACGGATTTCCTCACTTACTTTGTACGTGTGAGGAAATTCGTGGAGGAAACAACCCTGTTTAGAAATAACCACGTTCCCTTGTCTGTGGTATTCCCAACTGCTTTGCTGTACAAACACGGCACACTTTAACCATTACTTCCAAAGTCGGGGGAAGGGGGTTGTGATTGAAAGCTGGGTCTGTTCCAATCCTGAATAACACAAGGTATCCATTTTTTAGAAACTTTTGGCTACTCCTGAATGCCTGGACACAGGCAGTCAGCTGTGGATCTAGCAATGGATGTAGTAGGTCTCCACCTTCTCAGGGTAGCTCGGGCACTAAAAACACTTCTTGAGAAACAGGCAATAGAACACACAGTGCATTCTGCTGAAAACAAAATAAAGGATGAAGTCATGTCTTTAGAGCAAGGCTGTAAGATGAGGGGAAGAGTCCTAATACAAGAAAAACAAGGGTGTGAAAGCAGCAGAAGTGCAAGCCTGTTGTCATAGCAGCACAATGCTGCAGGGCTAAAATGTATCTTATGCGAAAACAGATGAGAATTAAGATACGCAGGTAAGATCCAGGCACAGCCAAGGAAGAGGGAAGGTAAATAGCACGTTGCAAGGACAGTGTGGAAGTGTGTGCAGAAACCCCCCTGAGCTCCAGTGTCAGCAGCAGCTGCTCCTCCGAGTGATTCCTGCAGGCAAGAGGGTTTGGTCTCTCCCGCAGGCGCTGGGCAGCGCCTGGAGCAGAAGTCCTAAAGTTGCCTGTGCCTGGGAGGATGATCACATCCCCCTGGTGCCCACCACCCCTGGCCCTGCTCCAGTAGCACCAGCCAGGACAGGGCCCCTCTGCTCTCCCTCCTGCGTCACTCCATGGTGTGATGCTCCCTGCCAGCCAAGCAGCCCGTGCTCAGAATGCCCAGCATCCCGTGTTGCCTTGCCTTTCCTGCCTTGGAAGGTCAGACTTTGCTTCCCCTCTATCAAGCAGAACACATGGAGGACAGGTGTTTTCAATAGCTGGCTGGATGTGTTATGTGTGCTGGGGGATCACCCCTCAGGGAGAGCCCACAAGGAGGCCAGGGACATCTGTGCATCACAGCCACCGAGACCAGGCCACCCCCAGGCAGTGCCACAGGGCTGAGGGAGAGCTGCCAGGGCTCCCCACTGACCACACTTGTACTTCCTAAAAGCTGGGACAAGGCCCTGCCTTTAAATTGGGGTTTGCAGCCAGAGAACCCCCTCTTTCTTATTGAAAGACAGAAGGAGGAGCCGAGTTGTTAAGTGAGACCGTGGGCTGTGAACCTGCAGCTATTAAGGTTTCCCTGCAGCGCAGAAGGGGCTGTTCCTCAGGCTTCTGCTTGGCAAGAGCCCCCTGAGAAGCAGTACAAAGATGGAAGGGTGTTCATGGAGACATCTGAAGCGCATGGAGAAAGCCACCCATGGTGGAACTGATGCAAGATCAGACAGAAGAGAGAAGTTTTGTTCTTTTTTCCCCATCATGAAAAATTGATCTTGTTGCCGCACACCAGGCTGCGCAGAGAGGTTTCTGCTGCCCAGGTGTCCTGTCAGCCAGCAGCAGTCAGCCCAAAAAACAAGAGTGGGCTTCTCTCGGTGGAACAAATTCAGGCAGATTTACAAGGTGTCAGAATTAAGATGGTATTGACTAGAAAAGCTTCTCCACTTCAGATTAGAAAAGAAAAATCATATCTAGCGATTTTCTGTAGCTACCAAGAAGACAGATGGAAATGTAAATGTACGCACATCTGCTGCTCCGAGCACTAATAGTTGTCCCTCAGTTGATGACTTGTAGTTGAACCATTTTTAGATTTTATTTTTCTGAAAATTGTTCGGAGAAAAGATAAATCCTTGTGGTTTAGACAGCTGAAAAAATTAGTTGCAAAAATAAATCCCGTGCATAATTAGTATCTTAGCGTCTCTTCAGGAAACCTGATTGTAGGACTGAGAAAAAGAGCCAAACTACTCAGAGCAATCCTTGCTGCTTGCTCTCCAGCTGTGACTTCTAATGCTTATCCCGAGCCATTAGGATCTGTTGGCTTCCTCTGCTGGCTGTGTGCAGGCTCCTCATCCCTTACTAGGCTGGCATGGCCAGCAGGCCACTGCCACCACCCTCTCTGAACCCCTGCCCTGGACCCACAGTCTCGGACTGACAGCAGGGCACAGCCTGGCCAGGGGCTCCCTTGCCCTCCCTCTCTGCACCTTCTGATGAAAATGCACTCTTGAAGGTTTAATTCTGCCCCTATCTGCAGAACCCACAGTGGAGATTTTTTGTAAATTAAGCTGGAAGCTGTGCAAGTCTTTTCCCTCTCATAACCTTTTTACGTTTTGACTGAGGCCACCTCTTGATGTGAATAAAAAAGTACACTGCAAAGGTATGAAATGCCAGAGATTACTGAGATCATAGAAGAAGTGGAGAAATTTATAGCTATCCATTAAAGGCATTTTCTCCTCTTCATTTTCCTTGGCACAAGTTACCTGTAAAAATTACTAAAAGAGTAAACCAGCATCTCATAAAAATGAAGTGTATATTTTAAATTATTGTCTTCATCCTGCTTTCTAGTTTTTCAGTCTTGAATCCAAACAGTAATAAAATTTTAAACAGTAATAGGTAATGAGTTCAGAGCCTTCCCAGTCTTTCCACCATAATCATGAGTTTAGACAATTTTTTTCTTTTTTTTTTTTTTTAATGAAAGCTGTGATTAAAAAAAAAAAAAAAAAAAAGGCAATACTTCAGGCTCCAGGACTCAGAAACAACAGACTTGGTGGTGAAAATGACAGCAAAAATATTCTAAGAGTGGCAACACTGAAAAGCAAAGCTAATATTGGATTTGAACCATCAGATGGAGACTGCAAGACTAAATAAGTCAAATAATAGCAGCAACACCAAGGTAATACGGCTTTGCATACGTGCTCCTGAGAGTTAAACAGTCTGCCTGCCAGATCACTGGCAGTGCAGGAGGACATTCATATATCTAGCTAGTTTTGTCTCATTGGCCATTCATTGACTGTATGTCAAGCACAAAGTATAGTCAAGTCCTTACAATGAGTTATGTCCTCAATAAACACCACATATCACTGCTCAGCAGCAAAACCAAACATATCTTTGAGGTATATATGATAAGCAGGAGGTAGCTGTACACATCCTTATGATTAGAAATGGTGTCTGTGGCTGACCCAGCTTCCAGGAGAGTCAGGATGTGTTTTCATGAGCTAGGCATGGGAGCTTGTTAAAGACTGAATGGTCCCACTGCATTTTGCTGTGGCTGTCACTGTGGAGTTTCCCTGGGAGCAAAGCTGTGCCACCAGCAAGATGAGATCCAACTGGGACACTGGTGGTTGGGTCCTCATCCCCTTTGCCCACAGATTTGATCGGGGTAGAAAATTATGTAATATGAGTTTAAAGGATTTCTGGGATTGGACCATTGTGCAGATGAATCAGCAGTTTCTAACCCATCCCTGCTGGGAAGGGATCTGTTTCCTTCACAGGGAGGCTGCAGACTTCTTTGTTACCTGATTAAATTAACAAAATTCTGGAAATACCTTCTCACTTTTGAATTAAAGGATTTTTCGACAAAGCAAAGGGGTACAGGTTTTTCTCACCCCTTCTTGTAGCTTCCTGCACCTTTTGCAGGGACTTAAGAATAAAAACAAGCTTTCCTTTCTGTCCTGACCATACATCTCCAAGTACAACCTTTTGCCTTCAGGCTCAGCTTTGATGGCACTGCTGAAAGTTGTGCCAAGCTCAGTTCAGAGGAGAGCTGGCTCATAGAGCCCAGTGTGGGGCTTGGCTATCCCAGGGCCCCCAAACTGACCCTACTGAGGGGCTCTGGCTCCCAGCACCTGTCTTCCTGTGCTGGTGGCAGAGATAGGAGGACCACCAAAAATAAAACAGTTGGAAGAACTTCCAGCCATGGCTCTCAGGGCCTGGTGCAAATGGCATAGCCCAGGATAAGTGGAAGGATTTTTGCTTCCTGGCGTCCTCCTGGGCCCATGGACAGAACCAGCTGGCAGGGAAGTGCAAATTCACCACCTCTCATCTGTCAGCTGTGCCACAGGCTTAGACATGGCTTGGTGGGGAGGTGTGAGACCAGTACAGCCCTCACCTGGAGATATTTGCTGCAAGGGATTTGTCTCCGGGTTGAAACCATCATTCTTCTCTGTCTAAAATAAATAACCAAGGGAGCATGGGACTTAAAGTAAGCAAAGACCAAGACCAAGATGTTACCAAATGCAAATGACTAAAGACTAAGGGAAAACACTGTTCTAGAAATCTCTAAGGTGGTGCAGGACACAGAAATACCATTTTCAGAAGGGAGAGGGGAAGTCCAAGGAATGATCACTGTTTAAACAATGGCAGAAGGAAGAAGTGGATGTTATTATTTCGTGTCTGAACACTTTCAGTGTTATTATTTCATGTCTGAACACTTTCAGGGACTGTGTGCCACTGTGGTGAGGGAGCTTAGGTGGTGCTGTGCAGTTCTCATGCTGCAGTGCTCTGGCATCTCAGCAGTGAGCTGCTTTTTGGTTCCTTGCACTGTTAGCTAGCTGAAAAAGCTGGGAGTGATGAGCAAGCAGTGCATGTCTCCCTTCAAGAAGAACCATTCATTCAGATTTCGTTATTCCTTTAAATTTCCCTTTCTCCTAATAGGATCAGTAAGGAGAACAGCTGGCTCAGTGAGGATCTGGTAGCCAGTCATTTGTCCCAGGATTAGGTGCCAGGTTTATTCCAAGTTAAATGGTTACTTGCTATTAGAAACCTCTGCACTGAGTAGTGCAATATGCATTATGCATTAGCATATTGCTGATGTTGTCCCCATCACACAACAACCCTTACCATCAGACTGAAGTTTCGTGGGGGACCTCCTGGTGTACCATAGGTAAGCCAAACTGCAGACTGTGCAATCCTGTGAACTCACAGGATGTGCCCTTGTAAGCTCTTGGAGCTTCTGTTTTCTGTGGATGCCATTCACCCAGGGTTATGGCTGTGGCACAGCTGAATTCCCAGCATGGCAGCAGAGAGAAGAGTGCCATGGGACTGCAGCTCTCCTCAGGGAGGAGGCAGCACCCTGTGGCTCTCGGGCTGCCACAGGCAAGCAAAGGCAGAAAGGAGAGAGAGGCTGCACCATGCTGCAGCACACCCTGCCCTGCGCTGAGGCAGCAGAGGGCTTTCCTAGCATCAGGTCTGAAAAAAAGTGCAGATAAAGTGTTTGTCTTGAGAAGGGAAGTCTGGGTCAGAATTCCCAGTGCTGAATCCCTGGGCATGCTGGTGCAGTTCTCAGCACCCTTTGCTGGGATGGAGGGAATGGCAAGCTTTCCTCTTCTTTGGCTGTTTGCCGCCAATTTGAGACCAAACATTGTGGCCATTGGCAAAGCTCAGAATATATCTCATAGCTACTCTAAACTGCACAAGCTTGCAGCCAGCTCCAGGAGCTGCTCAGCTGCCAGGATGTGCCAGGACACAGAGCTGTCTGCCTGCTTCCCTGTGCTCCCCAAAGCCCCGTTTCTGAGAGGTGGGATGGGCAGCACCTGCTCCAGCCCAGCGCGGTCTCAGGAGCACCAGGCCACTGCTGCAGAACAAGCTCCTCTGCCTGGAATGATCATTTGCAAGAGGGAAGGAGTATTTTAGGTATGACATTTCGTTTCTAGCCTTTCACTAAAGATGAAGTAATATCACTAAAGATGAAGTAATAGATGAGGTTATTTTATAAGCTGAATATTAGAAGAAAGTGCTTCAGATGTGGAAGGAAGCAAATGCTGCAGTGAGGCAGGGTGGGTAAATAGTAACACACACTGTTTGATAAAAGTTGCATGTCAGTTTAGTTTCTTCTGCTTTGTGTCACTCCATAGATCCTCTCTGAAGGAGTTGTATTGTGAATCTAATAAAGGCAGGAAATTCCTTCTATTCCTCCTGGTTTCCCTCAGCTGTGATCCTTTATGTCATGCCTTGTTTTATAGCTGTTGTCAATGAAAACAATTCAGTAGCTCCCACTGCAAAAAAATTAAAATCAGATATCTGTCTTTGATTTGGTAAATCAGGGCATTTTCCCCAAACTGTAGTCACATACAATAGAATTTGTACCCCAAAACAGCAGAACTTTGCAACTCCAAACTGAAAAGATGGGAAGTATTCCCCCATTTCTTTGTCATGTTTCTGCAAATATTTTATTTTGTTTTGCTTTAGAAGAAGTTGTGCAAAAGACTCTAAACTGTTGCACAAACAATTACATTTTTTCTCCCACCACAATGGAAAATTTTCCTTCTCACCATGGCCAGGTATCATGTTCTCACAGAACTATGAAAAAATTTGTTAGTTCAGTTCATTTCTCAAACTTATGTTCCTAATGTCAGTATTGAACTGTTATTTCTGTCAAAAAAATTAAAACTACTCAAAGGTGGAAAAATACACCCCCAAGCTGCTAGAGAAACAAGATGAGAATATAGGAATGTTGTAATCTTTGTCTGTATGATGTCGCTTTATCCTGTGGAATGGAGGCAACATAACTAAATTTATACCCATCACAGAGTGTGCAATGGAATCACAAAACAATGAGGTTGATGGTACCATATAAATTAGGAGGGGGAAGGGTGGCTGGGTGGGCTGCTGCAAATAAGTCTCAAATACCACACAAAAGTCACTATGATACAGGGGGTTAGCCAGGATTATTAGGCATTTTTTCCTTTGCCCTCAGAAGAGTGTATAAGCTTTATTGCTCTCCTGTACACTATCTTCTATTTTTTAAACAGTGTTTATCATCAGACAGAATGATACACAATAGCAAATTCAATATTTTTTTTTTAAACACTGTAACTCTAGCCTATTTGGGCTATTCTTTTGCCATATTTTATATTTCTTGTTTCTTCTATGTTGACTAAAATGGATTCAGAAAGGGTTACAAGAGTTTTCTGTATTTTTCAAGAAGAGGTGGTAATTTTTTCTGCCTTTCTCATGCTCAAAAAACTGAATATTTTGGGGATCAGAGCTCAGGCATGGCAAACTTGAGAAGGATGAGAAACAAAAAGGAAGGTACACTAAGACCTGCTACACCTAAATAACCTACAAACCCTAAAGTTAGGGGACCCTCACTAATTACCAGAACCTCTCAGAGAGAGCAAGGGAAAACCAGTGTCTGTCTCTGCCATTGCTTCCTGCTCTCAGACTGCTGAGGATTTGATGGGGGAAAGAGAGAGGAGAAAAGAGGGCAAATTAGTTTTTGCCAGATCTCTTTTCCCTGCTATGCCAATAGTCTCTATAGGTAGGACATGCAGCTGTGGTCTGTGCTGGTCCCCTGCACTGCCAGGCTGCCAGCACATCCTGCACGGGTGGCACACCTGGTCACGGTGCTCTTCTGCCTTCTGTACTTCAGGTTGATCTCTTGAGAGGGTAATTGGGCAATTCTGAGCACAACAGTGTCCCTGGACATGGTTGGGCTTTAGCTGGACCTGTTGAGTTTACTTATTTAGAGAGGCCAAACAGCAGCTGCATGTGGCCCATATGCACATCACATTATGTCAGAGTTACCAGCAAAGGACACTGGGGAATAATACTGCTGATTTGATGCATGTTTCCTTTTTTTTTTTTTTTTTGCAATGAGTGTGCTATTAATACTGCAGTCACCAGAACTTTTGTTGTTGTTGCTTAGATCAATAGCAAAGGGACGGCGGTGAGGAGCTGCTGTGGTTCTGGCTGCTGCTGCACGAGATGAACTGGTGAATAACGTGTGTGATTTCTCTTTCCCTTGTAGTTGCACTCTGCAGTGACCAGGATCCAAGTTCAAAGACCTGGTTTCAATTACACGTTTGCCCATATATGTATCCTGAACAATGACAAGACATGCATAGTGGACGACATAGTGCATGTACTGGAGGAATTAAAGGCTGCTCGTTCTTCTAATCGAACTAATTTTGCAATCACTTACCCGATTACTCACTTAAAGGATGGCAGGGAAGTGTACAATGGGCATCAGCTCGGTGGGGTTACTGTGCACAGCAAGGACCGGGTGAAGTCTGCAGAAGCCATTCAGCTCACCTACTACTTGCAGGCAATCAACTCCCTGAATGACATGGTGGCAGAGAAGTGGGAGTCCATTTTTTGTGACACTGTTGAACTTTTCCAGAAATCCAACAGGAAAGTCAAAATGTACCCTTTCACTTCCTCTTCGCTGAAGGAGGATTTCCAGAAGACGAGCAGGGTGTCAGAACGCTACCTGATCACAAGCTTGGTCCTTGTGGTCACCTTGGCCATTCTCTGCTGCTCCATGCAGGATTGTGTCCGCAGCAAACCCTGGCTTGGCCTGCTGGGATTGCTGACAGTGACCCTTGCCACCCTGACTGCTGCTGGGATCATCAATCTCACTGGTGGGAAATACAATTCCACCTTCCTGGGAATCCCCTTCGTCATGTTAGGTAACTATCTCCTCTCTCTCTTTTGTGTGTTTGTGCCTCCCTGATGCATTTCCCAGCAAGCAGACAAGCATCACTGCATGGTTCCTGTTGTCTCATTCCTGCAGCACTGCCCCATGCCAAATCCACACTGCCTCTTTTCCTAAACAGTTTTTATGGTGCCTGGACATTAAAATCATGTCTGGGGCTCTAGTATGGCACAGCACAATGCTGTGGGATGTGGAGCCTGTGCAGTAGCAAGGAACTGCTACTGCAAGGCAAATGCTTTGCCTTTTGCAGTGAGGGAGCCCAGCTGCTCCTTCTCTGTGGATGTTTGATTCTGGTTTTGGAGGGAGACCTTTGCAGTGGTCCCCATGCACCACTGGCAGCATCAGCTGTGCTGGCAAATCAAAGGGCTGCCCATGTTGGGCATTTAGGGAGTGCTGGCTCCTTTGGAGACCAGAGTGATGCTGTCCTGGCTTGGCAGGTCTCTCCCTGTGGGATAAGAGTGGTAGTTGTTTCTGGGTTGCATTTCTCCAGCAGTCCTTGTGTTGGCTGAGCAAGTGTAGGGAGAGTTTCACAGCCCTGGGGTGAGAACTTTGGCAGCCCTGGTCAGGGATGGACCTGCAAGCTCAGTACCAGCACATCCCACGGCAGAGGGTTATGGAGGGAAGGGGCACTGGCTGCTCCCTGGCTCCTGTGCCAGCAGAGATATCCTTATCTCCCTGGGGTTTGTTCCACCTTCACTCACTGTGGAGTATGGAGTGGTTTCAGTTTGTTTTATTTTCATTGAGGGTAGGAAAGGGGAGGACAGCAGTCTGGCCATCTTGTTCCCAAACCAAAGTCAGAGCCCTCTCCTGCTGGCACCAGGGCATTTGTGGGAATTCTGCATATTGTACCCAAAGAGGCAGGAGGACTTCCCAGGAGACAAAACGAGAGCTCTGGAGAGTTCACAGCCTCTTTGTTTGTTTTTGGTTCATAACCAGTGTGAAAAGCTTTGTGCACTGTAGGTGTTTAATATGTCCTTGTTCACGCCATTATTCATCTGTGGAGAATAATACATGCATTGATTTGATCACAGCTTCCCCAGCTGAAAATCAGTGTTCAGTAATCCTTCAGGTTTCAAGTGTAAGAGTGTCTCCACTGACTTAGTCACATCATGTAGTGATATGACACGTTTTGAGCACAGCTATTTTTATATCCAGCACCAGGTTCCTGTGCTGTGCTGGTACTGTGGTGCTGCTGCACTGTGGTATTGTTTCACTTTAATTAAGGACTATGCTTCAGTGCATCACACTACCAGTTAACATACAGAATATATTCAGTGACAAACAGAATCCAGCTACATTACATCGGCTCTCATTTCCAGATGACATCCGTGAAAATTAAACTACATTGTAATCTAGAGGAAATGCAGTGCCAGAAAGTCAGAGTCAAAAGAAGGGTATCTTTCTAACCTGAGTCTCTGGGGTTTTTTGGTGGGTTTTTATGCCTATTCATGTATTATGAAATTCAATTCCTCAAACTAAGTAGGGTATATTAAGTGTAACTTTAGATAGG
Organism: Ammospiza nelsoni; assembly: GCF_027579445.1. Taxonomy (NCBI): domain Eukaryota; kingdom Metazoa; phylum Chordata; class Aves; order Passeriformes; family Passerellidae; genus Ammospiza; species Ammospiza nelsoni. The sequence continues at coordinate 105,995,559 of NC_080634.1, forward strand.
AGGGGATTTTCTGGTGTGTTACAAGAGTAGCAGAAAAGCAGTCTAAAGTCCAGACATATGAAGTGAAAGTACGTGAGAAAACTGACTCAAAAATATGAAATATTAGCTTTGTTTAGGGATCAAATATCTGCTCACTGGGACAACCTTTCAGATCTTTAATTTACTAGTAGTGACAATGCTGAGACTTGAAATCCTCAAAGACTTACAGATAACTATGAAAAGTTTCATATGTCTATTTTAGTGCTCCTTTAAGTGCCAAGCTGTATAGTCAATTCTGCTTTTCTTTTAGGTTTTTTTTCTTTTTCCTGATTTTTTTTTGCTCTTGCTTGGTTGAAGTATTCCACTCTTAAAAGGGCAGCTCAGGTCCCACTGTGAATGAGTCAAGGTAGAGCAGCCAAGTTCGTGTAAATCTTGCCCGCTTCCCCAGCTGCATAAAATCTCCCCAGGGATGGGAATATCAACAGGTGAACAGAAGGCTCTGAGAGCATTTTGGAGTTTTTAATGGGAACTGTTTTAAGCTGGCAGATAGCTAGAAAGGCAGGTTGGCCTTTTTTTTCTTCTTCTTTAAGTACAAAGGCAAGATTCATGTGTTTTGAGATGTATTTCATACCTAGATGTTGTTTTGCTTATAAAGGATGTTTTAAGGCAAGGCAACTGAAGGCTGGAGACACCCAGAGCCTCCATTACAGCCTGCTGAACTGCTTCCACTTAATTCCAGTGACCGTCAGATTAGATCATAGATTACCTGACCTTTAGAAAGCCAAAGGATTTCTGGCTAACGACATAGCCCTGTATCTATTACTCATAATCTCATGGCTAAAAGCAGAAATGAGATAGAAAAAATGATTACACCGGACACATTTCAGGCACAGCCCCTTTACTGGTATACATCATTAATGAAGTTTCCCTGGTTTACAGCAGCTGAGGATTTTTAACTTTTCATCAGCGTTGCGGAGGCGGGGGGACACTCTCCAGACATCATTTGACACAGGATGAGATTACATCTTTCATAACAAATAGTTTTCATCATGCACTCTGTCTCCTCCTTGGACCACTTCCTCCTGTGTTTCACTGCACAACCACTACAGCATTTGCATCATGTCTAACCTGAGTTCCCCTTTTGTGACTTAGCTGTCCTCCTTATTTATCCATTGCATCTGGAAAATAATTTATTTTCTTTGTCTTTGCATATTTGGTACCACTCTCACTTGCTCGGTCTTCTTCCTTTTCATCCCAGCTTTCCTCAGACTCACGCAGACTGTGTTTACCAGACTTCCAGCAATCTTCTTACTTTTGACCATTCCACATCTTCCATGGAGTGTGGTGCCTAAATCCAGGCACAGGATTCAGACTGAGGCTTTCAGCAGCACATAGAGTAGGAGGAGGATTTTTCACATCTTGCATATGGCACTGCTGTTCATACATCGCCATATGTCATTCATTTTTTTCTCAGCAGTATGAAATGGTTGGCATTTGGTTGGTGGTACATGGTAATTCACAGATTCTTCATGTCATTTTCTACCCTGTTTTCACAGCCATTTATTCCAAACAACATGCAGAAGTTTGCCCCTGTCCTTGCTTAATTATAGCTCGTTTATCTCTCACCATTTCTCCTCAATAAGTTTATCTGGAGACCATCACTGTCTCCAAGATGTATTAGCTGGTCAGCAATGTTTTGCAATTATCAACCTTTTCATATTTTCAAGAATTACTTTCTGAATAGGTTGTCCAGTCACAAGTCCAGTCTAAAAATATAGGCAGTATGTCTGGAAAATAGTCTGATCAAAGTGCTTTGTAATACTTCTTCCATTCATCCTGTTTTCTTTGACATCCCTTATTCATCAGCCATTTCCAAGAACAAACAAGCTACAGTGAGGAGTACCAGCCTCTGTAGATGTTGAATCCTCAGCTTTTGCATCAATAGGGAATTTAAAAAGTTACTAAATTACCACAACTTACCAAATTACAGTCTTAGGCTGTGTAAGTGTAGGCAGCAGGAATATCTTTTGCCTGCTCCACCTGTTAAATATGACATGCCAGTTTAAACACGTCATACTCTGGTTTTAATCTTGGTAGTTTATTCTAATTTATTTTACTTTTCATTAAGGCAGATAATTGTAAGCCATCTTACAAAAGATGAGTCTGCATAGCCTGAGTTTGTCACTACTGTGATGACTTTAATGGGGAGGCAGGTTTCTTTCTTGTTGTCCCTGATTTCTAACTCAACGGCAAAAACTGAAGCTGGGAGAAATATTGCCAGAGACCCCCTTGCCCAGCAGATACTAAAGAGTGAAGGTTCTCTCTGGTGCCTGGAGGTCCAGCTGTGAGAGGCTGTGGCTGGGGCTGGCCTGAATCCCACTGATGGCTGTGGGGTGAGGCAACAGAGTCCAGGCTGGCTGCAGCCACTCTTTTCTCTGGGATGTCTTGTCAAGTCAACTGGGAGCTGCTCTTCTCCAGTTATAGGTTAACACAGGTACTTCTAACCTGAAAGTGAAGCCTAAAACCTGGAAAAATTAGCAGGCTCCCACCATTTGTCTGGACATAGTATGAATTAGCTTATGTCTCTGTAGTTTTTTCAAATTGCCATCCACATCTATCAGTGTGCAAACAAGTAATTTAAGTACAAGTTTGCTGACATGTCTAGATCTTGTGAATACTTTGCCGAATTAGGGATGTTCATTTTTGACCACAAGAACAAAAAAAAAAAAAATTCTACAGTTAGGTTGTGTTTAAAATAGCTGATTTATAGTGTCAGCTGAAAAACAGAATTCAAATTCTGATTTCCTATTGCCTTCTTCATTAAAAACTACAGATGTTTGGTCTGGCACAGATGCTAATATATCCATCATAAGTTTCCCTTAGACATTTAATGCTGTTTAAAAACTGCCAAACCTTTAAAAATTATGTTTTCCTCAAAAACATCACAGCGTTACCAAACAAATCATTGGACAACAACCAGCGCTGTCTGAACAAGTTTTTGGCGTGACTTTTTTTCCCTTCCCAGAGGCAGAGTGGAAACCTAGGCACTCAAAAGAAAATTGCAACATAGCCTTTGCACTGCAAGCTAGCAATGTGTTTGCTGTTCCTTCAGAAATGGATACAGCTTACTCGGGGAGAAGTGGCTCTCTGCAGCTGCCAAGTTCGTGAAAAGCATCGGCTCTGTGAAACCGCGCTGGAACGCCGGGCGCTGCCAGATATGGGCAGGGACACAGGGCCAACTCCCTGAGCTTATATTTAGCCTCCAGTGCTGGCAGGGGAAAGCCAGGTAGAAGTTATGAGAGTGGCTTCAGCATGTAGCACACTGTGAAAGGAAATTATAGGCAGCCGTGTGTGAAACTCAGCAAAAACGGGTAAATGAAAACCCCTTCTTACAACCCCCATGGCATCCCGCCCTGCAGCATGCCCCTTCTGGGATGAGAGAAAGGAAAAGCAGTCAGCAGAGAGATCCAGGGAGGGATGGGTGGGAAGGAGCAGGTGGAAATGAAGGCAGGACCCAGGCAGAGTTCCCCTGAGGTTCAGTCTCAAGTGGAGGAAAGTCAGGGGGAGAAGGAGACACCCTTGCAGGGCTGCGGAGGAGGCTCAGGAGCAGGTGAGGTATGGAGCACTTTGGAAGGTACCTGGAGGAACCAGGGCTCATAGTGGCACCTTACAGATGCAGAGGAGTTCCAGTCACTTCTTAGAAACACAGATTTGTTGGGGGCACTCCTTCCTCATGGCTTGCCTTGGGGAGAGCTGTGCTGATGGAGAAGTGAGCTCAGATACCTGTACGGGAGCTTTACAAATGCAAAAAGTTGGAGCACCATAGATGGGATATGAGGTCAGAGACGGTTGGGAAATAAAGTTGGAAGGAAAAAGGCAACAGAAGAAGAGGGGAGATCAATGTGTTTGATGATAGGAGTGAAAATCACAGGAGGGCAAGTGAGAGGACTGCTGAAGGTTAGAGACCATGAAGGCAACAGGCAACTAAACCCAGCAGGGCAGCTGGCAAGCAGCACAAAAACCTGAGGGTGTTGAGGCCAGCACACAGCAGTACATGGGGCTCACTGGTGCTGTGCCTCAGTCCAGTTAGGCACCTGGCCTGGCTGCTGCTTAGTTCTCTGGAAGAACATGCTGGTAGGGAGTTGCAACATATGCCAAATTCATACATCCAAAAAGTATCCATTATCCTCCCTATCAAGCATCCAAGTGTTTGCTATATTCAATAAAATTGAAAAGTCAACATTGGTTACATATAGAGAGTCAAAAACAGTGAAGCAGCCCCTCCACAGGCCCCCCCAGTGCCCTTCAGTCCACACACAGGAGTAACACACACCCCCAAATGTTTGACTTCGTGTAGTATTTTTCCACCAATTTTCCTGCTGTCAGCTAATAAAAATGTGACACTTACTGAGTCTGTTTTTTTATTCCCCAGCTAAGCTTTCTCGTTCTACCTGTCCAACTGTCCCTCTGCTGTCCTTTCATGCTGTGAGGAAGCATGACCTCTTTCAGCTGGCTCAGCTGCTGCCCCCATGTCTCTTTCTCCCATCTCATCCATCTCTTTAGCAATATCTGGCGGCCTCCTCCAGCAGGACTCACCCATCTTCCTGCTCCAGGCAGGGCATCTCCTTCCTAATGCCTGCACAACTCTCAGCATCTTTTGGTCTCCCTAAGCTTCCTTCATCTTTTCTGCTGTTTTTCACATTCCTGTCAGTGTTTCCCCTCTGCCATTTTGGTTGGGTTTTCTTTAAATTTCTCCTCTCTCATCCTCCCCTCTCCTCAGCCACAGCTGGGCCCATTGCTCCCACCATTTTCCCTATATTCTTCACAACTTCCTTGGCACTCAGCTAGGTCCCCACTGTGCCCTGCAATTGTATCTCAGCTGCTTGTGGTTTCCACCATTCATCCTTTCCTTTTTTCATGCTGCCAAAGCACTCCAAGTACACTTGGTTTTTTGTCACTCCATCTGCTCAGCTTTCCCAGTTCAACCCTGCACAGCTCAGTTACAGTCCTAAAGCATTTTGTGGTTTGTTCCTTTCATCCCTCTTCTAAGAAATGAATAAAATTATCTGGTTTTATCTACCCTGAACAGACAGAATCCCAGGGTTGTCACTTTCCACATGATGCTTTTTTCTTCTCCCTTTTCTGTTCTCAGTCCCTCAGTCTTTTATTGTGGATTCTTACATTTTATGACATCTCTAAGCAGCCATGCATCTTTTGCAGTCCTTCAAGCATCACATGGTATTTTTGTTTCTCATGTGGAAGAGGGAGTAAGAGCAGAAGTAGGTTCCCAAGCCACCCCTCCTCATTCAATGTTCCAATTAGTCTTCTCACCAAAGTCAGCACTGTCCACCCAAGGTGGAGCTGATTAATCACCTCCTTCACCTGCTGGTCTTCCCCACTCCAGCTCTCCTGAAGGATGATGTCTCCAACCACTTAAGGAACCCAAGCACAGAAGCCACTATTGCATGGGAAACAAATAGACTTGAAAAACAAATGGTGCAGACTGTTTTAGACAGCAGCCCTTTCCTGAGCAGTTGGAAAGCAGCAGGCAGAGCTTGCAGCTGGCACACAGGACAGACACACAGCCAACATGGTGCCCAGGCTCCCCCTTCACCAGCACAAAGCCCAGAGAAATCCCTGCACACGGTCGTGCTTCTTGGCTTCAGAACACTGCTGATGACTCAGATAATTTACAATGTTTTTTGGAAGAGAGGAGCTGTATCCATAGGAAGTCAGTCCAGAGAACATCTTAATGTTGAAACCAGGTGCTGTACAGCCATTTCCTCTTCATTTTTGGTGCCCCAATATCCACTTGTGAAAAGTATGTTACAGGTGATGCAGCATGTTCAGTGAACATTTATTTATGCAAAGAGGAACAGAAAGCTGTTCCACTTTCACTGTCCGCATTCTTTTAACTGTGAGGAACTCAGTGCATGCAGGGGCTCAGTGGAGCCTTTGTCAGAGGTGTCCCAAACAGTCAGAAGTACTGAGAGTTTGGCACTGACATCCTGATTTTCTTCAAGCAGTGAAGTCCCTCAAGAGAAACTTTCACATATATGAGAATATACTGGAAGTTCAGAGGTTAAAGAAAGGAATCTTGTCTCTATATCTACATCTACATGTAGAATGTGTGTATGTATATATATATATATATATATATATTTGTTTGTGGTACACTTTATATACTGGGCCTGGGTGGTCAATGAAGACCTGGGGAACATCAGCAAGAACTGATATGACTTCATTTTAGGTCTGGCTGCAAGAGAGATGGTGCACATTGTGAGCTTCAAATAAATGACATTCCCCAAATAGACAGTAGCCTAGAGGTATGCAGGGAGGGGACCAGTCATTTTCAGGTCATGAAACCTCTGGCAGAGAATCCAGAGGTGAATTAACTAAATTGGAGTAAGTCTGGATGCTTTGTGAAAAGCCCAAGTTGAGTTCCAAACTTGTAATTTTTTTTTTTTTAATCAGTAAAAATAGTGAGTTGGATGTGCTTTAACTGAATTTTTGCAACTTTCTGAACATTGTGTTTCACATATGGTTGATCTATATATTATGAGTAAGAGTAGTGACAAACATCACTAAAACAGGAGAATTTAAGTGTATGCCTGAGATGTTGCAGTTGTAGCTTTCTCGCCAGAAAAGGAGAAACTTGAAGAGTGGTAAACAAATTCATATTCCATTGGCCCATGTTCCACTGGGACAGCACTCCTAGAAGCAAATGATATTTTAGCTTGTAGCCTTAGAAATTTAAAGCAGATTGAAAACCTGGTTGCCCCAAGTGTACCCAGTATGCCTTACTCCATCTTCAGGAGGTTTGCCGTGTGTCACTTGGCTGCTCTGTAACATGGTAGATATTAACCTAGCACGGGTGATTGCAGGAGGCTCTCACTTGTAAGTGCTTCTTTTCCACAGCATGCATAAAATCTGTCCAAAAATTACCTAGTGATGGAAATCAGTTTTCAGTTCTGTCTGCTGATATGAGTCACAGCATGTCATACATGAGACAAGCCCGGGTTTCTTAACAGACTAACTCCACGTGTGACCACATCCTCCGCTAGTGAGGCTCGAGCTTTGTGCACCATGGGGAAATTCATCCTGCCAGCTGTACCTGTCCTGTCCTGGCACTCTCCCACCATGTACGGCTCCCCTGGTGCACAGGGCGAGCTCACACACCCTGGGGTCTGCACCCATGCCAGCAGCAGTGGTGAGCAGACCCTGCCCTCCTCCCTTGTTTTCCTCCTTGCAGTTTTCTCCTTCTCTCTTCAAAAAACAGCTCACCCAGGGCACTCTGCTTCCTGGGAGATTTCCTGGTGTTTCTGAGCTAAAGAGCATGAAGAGGCATTCCTGGGAGGACTTTGGGACAGGCAGATCCTTTGGAGGCCAGACAGAGTCAGGTGCTTGCTCCAGAGCACAGACTTGCATGTACGGCACAGGTTTGGCTCAAATGCTTTTGGTTCACATCTACAACAGGTCTGGGGGTCAGTAGAGGAGCAAGCCATGCAGACACAAATATTCCAGCAGCTAAAACCAGATTTTGCTAACACACATCTCCTTCTGTTGCACTGAAAGAAATATGACTTTTAACTTTTGCCATGTCTTTTGTGAAGACATAGGAAAGCAAGTGACACGTTTAAATAGAGCTGACAGCCTGCTATTTAAATGCCAAAACAACCCTTTACTGATTTTTAAGTGGAATAAAAGTGGATTTTGAACTATAACATAGTTTGCTTATCAAAATACAAGATCTGCTCAAGTTTTGTCTCAAATGTATCTCTGTTTTTAAAATGTGTTTATATGGCATTCTTGCTATCACTGTAACAACAAAATCTCAAATATTACATTGTTTCAAAAGTAAAAAATACAAGAAAAACATCCATCTTTCTCCCAAAACCTAATCAATAATTTTATTTAACTGAAATCAATGGGTCTGTTCAGGATTTACCATGTAAGTGCTGAATTGCATGTATAATCATTATAGTAGGAGGTTGTTAATTTAAACAGAATTTGGTATACTTTAAAAAATTATTTTGAAAATGCAATATTAAATAGTAAGATTTTTTTTAGTAGTAAATAGCTCTAAAATACTCCAAAAATAAAAAGTAGTGAACCATGTTACCACCATCACTGATTAGGGATTGTGGTGAGATCTAGGGACTATGAATATCAAGACATTGTTTAATTCTACTTAATTAAAATATTTCATTCTCTTTGTTTCTTTCCCCCTTAAATAGATAGAAAAATTACAGAATGTTTATCTGTGTCTTGTGTATGTGCATGTATTTCTTCAAAGATAGGGATTTATATGTAGAATGATTTTTCATTTCAGTACTTATATGTCATCATGGTTTATATATATGTAATATGTGATCATAGTTTTAAAATTAGCTTGTGACTTGTACCATTTTCATAAATATTGGCTCATTTTAATTTGTTTGCCATGATAAAAAATTGTACTGAGGAGTTTATAGTGTGTGTGCTCCAGGCACCCCAAGCATTGCTGACTGTGTCCCCACAGTTCAGGTGAGAGCGAGGGGGTGATTTCATATTGTCTGTGCCTGCTTTGTGCCCATGTGTACTTTTTAGTACAGGTCAGAAAGGGCTACACCTGACCCAAACAGACTGTTTCACAGGACAACAGAGAATTGACTGGGTGCTCCATTTGCAAAAGCTCAGTTTAAAAATTTAGGATATTATGGCAGACCCTCATTGCCAGAAGGTTGGGATCTAAATTACTATGGTGCAGCAGATCCCTACGAGTCTTAGGAGGAACCTACTCCCCTTTTGTGACTGGGAGTGCTACACAAGACTTAAATGAGGCCTCAGCCTTGTGCTGGGTTTCCAGACACACTCCATTTTCCTGACTGTGCATTAAGCAATTTCAGTGCAGGCTTAATGGCCCGGAGAGTCTTTCAGCAGGATCTATGACTGAGAACATCATTGTGGTCTCCCAGTGTGAAGCACTGAGCACCAGTTGAAGACATCTTCTCTGCAGGCACCAACCGAGGCAGCGTGTGCTGCACGGGGACACTTTCTCTTCACAGTGCATTTCTGTGGGCACAGCCACCCACAGCTGTGAAACACAGCAGATTCTGAGAGCATATTATTAAACATTTTGGTTTCTCTTACTTTGTTGCCAAGAAGATACTGCACAAAACACAGCTCTCTCTGCAGAGACTGAGGCAGATTTTTATCTGATGTACATGCACCAAGATACTGTGGTTTTGATGCTGGTAGTAAGTTGAGGAATACTTGGGCATGCATGGGGCTTTGTGACTGGGATGACCAGTGCTGTTGTAAACACAGTTGGAGAGATCAGCCTGACACTTGAGGATGAATGGCTAATAATCAAATGCAAAGAAAACCAGAGATTGATCAAATGGTTTCATGCCTAGATACCTAACAGGCTCACCTACCTAATTTCAGTATGTGTCTCTCTTGGGAAGATCCCAAGTCAGATGTTAGTACCAGCCATAGTACATCTCAGGTGATAATATGTGTTAAATTTAGTACCCTTTAAAACAATAGTTGCAAATACAGAACCTACCCAACAGTGCTGTTACCATCTTTCTGAGGTGTGTTGTCATGCCTGGAATGCAGTTACAATCCTGACATGTGGAGTCTGTGGGACAGCAGGTGGATAAAGCCCTGCAATATGCACAGCCTATGCTTATACCAGTACATCCCATCCCATGTTGCTCTTCATGTGTCCCGAATTCCTGTACCATGCCTACTCATAGCATTTGGGTTTACTTGGCCTTTGAACCTGTGCTTGGAGGCATGAATGAGTTCAGCTGAGCTTGTGTGGCTTGTGTGACTTCGATGACTTTGCCAAAGAGGATGCATTTAATGCTTCTCAACTGTCCACAGCCTGCAGTCCCCTAGTCACAATTTCCCTGAAACAAACACTGCTGCCTGGAAACACAGTTGTTTAGATGATACCTTACAGGATGTTAGTATCCTCCAGGATTTTACTCTACACTGTGAACTGGGCTCCCACAAACAGGCAAGTGTAGGAAAAGCAAGTAGGATTCACAGTGCATTTCTCAGCTCAGCACAAATGTTTGGGACAGACAAGTCTGCACTGTGGGATGTTCAGCAATACACACCCTCCTTCACGTCTGACATTCATGCAGCAAAACTGAGTGTTGCACCATTTATGGACCACAAGGTTGGACATTGCTTGGGGTTTGTTACAGCAGCATGCTAATGATGGTATAGCTGGTCAGCTCAACCCTTGCCAGTAAATCGTTATCCACTCAGTGAAAAAGTGTTGTATAAATTAGGCTGATTCTGTCTGCATGCTGAAGGATCTCGTTTAGCTGCAGTATTGCATTATTTCAGTGAGAACAGGCTGTGGAGCCAGATGTTTGCTTCAGCTGGATGCAAGTATTCTTGCTCTGCCTGTCACCTTCAGTAGCAGTTTGAGCCTGCTGTATGTTCTGGGCTGAAATCCTGCCTGCTGGGAGAGGCCACGTGAAGCAGGCCAGGTCTTCAGTCAACAACTGGTTCATTGCAACTCCTGTGACAAAGGGAGTCTGGATTAGTGGTTTCACTTGGCTTGTCAGAAGATGGGAGCTGATGAGATCACTGATCTAGCTGGAAAAAAATATGTCAGCAGGGGGAAATTATCTCAGCCTCTTTGTTGACGTTACTGTAGAAAGCAGTTCTAGAGCTGAGCAGTGTCCATTGTTATTTTTAATACTGTCAGCTAGGAAAATTCATTGCACCTTCATTATATCATATGTTATTGCAGGTACCATTTTGGAAAGGGCAATTCCTGTGATGGGATTCTGATCTCCTATGTACTATTTTTGCACAAGAGCAGTTCTTGAGACCTTGCCTGCATTGGCAGCAAGCTAGGATATGCATTTACAGCATCCTAGTTATTTGATGTTAATTCATCTGGTGTTTGTCTCTGCAGATGATATTTCACTCCACTTTGAATGTGAATCAAGCTGTGCTTCACAGAGACCCACAAAGAAAGCTGGTGCAACATAGTTTGCCCTCTGTACATTCACACCCTTTTTCACAGGACACTAAATTCCTCTTGCAGACAAGTGCTCCAATTTAGAGGAGTGATTTCAGGCTTAAGTCAACCTGAGTGGGACAACACTGGTCCAGCTGAGCTGATTACAGGGATGCAGCCATTGCAGTGCAAGCAAAAACCTTAAATCAAAATCCACACTTAACCTCAGATATTCCATCAGAGCATGCTTCCACATCAAATTTTCAGCCACCCAGTTTACAAGGCCCCCATATATCCTACCATGAGTCATTACCCATTTCAGACAGTCTTTTGTGCCATCAGCATCAGGAAAAAATTTTGTTTCAAAAGTGGCCTTCAAAAAAAAAAAAAAAAAAAGCTACTTTCTGATCCCCACCATTCCTTTAGTCCAGTGTGGACTAAAACAGGTGAATCAGTAGCCATGTGGGAGCAGAAAACTTCAGTAGGAGAGCAGAAGTAAGGCCTGAGAAGAGAGAAAAGTGAGAAACACCCATAGCCCAACTTTGCCGCTAGGGAAGTCTGCTCCTTCTGGAAGACTTTGATGCTTTATTGGTGTTAATTGTGGCAGTGAATGGGCACCATATACCCTGGTGCAGTACTCAGCCTCCCTGAGGGGCAGATCTGGTGTTGTTAGTGTTTTGTGTGCCTCTGCATTAAAATGGGATTAATAAAATCTATTTGCCCTGAAATGCCACCTTCCACACAGAAGGTTGGAACTTCACAACTTGTAAAGGGAATTTTACTCAAGTATCAAACACATACAGAGACATACAACCTTCAAAACAGTAAGGACAAAAAAGATGAGACCCACAGTGTACTATTGTTCTCTACTTTCATAGATGGGTAAAAGTGCAAAAAGAAGTACCAAAAACCTCTTTCTCAGTCATTCCTCTCAATTTCTCTGATGGAAGAAGTCTATTTGGATATCCAAGCCTCATATTACCACAATAAGATCAAAACTTCACATGATTTTAGTGCAAAATTGATACCCCTCACTTGTTTTACAAAAGCAGGCAGCCAGCATTGTTTCAGGTAAGCAATTAAACCAAGCAAGTAGAGAACAGGTTTGTGACTCCAGAGACCAGCAGGTCACTTTGCTGCCCTCTCACAGGCTCTAAGGGTGGTGAAATCCCTTCTCCTCCCTCTGCTTTGGTCTCACTATTTGCAGTCAGGAGCAGAGCCAGCACTAAGCCCAGGCTGCCTGTGCCAACCCATGAGGGCCCCTTGCTTGAACAACCACTTAACAGGGGAAAGGATGCATTTCTTTTTTGAGGTTTGAAAATGGTACTAAAAAGAATTATTTCAGTGCCTGCACATAAGTAGTATTTTAAAATGAGGTAAATTATTTGATAATTTTAAGGAAGATAAAAATTTTCTTTCATTTTCACAACTTCCTATGAATGCTTTTTTTTCTGATGTAGGCTCTGCATTGATTTTGCAGAGCATGTGTAATTGCAAGACTTGTTTCTGAAGGAGGCAAATGAAACTTTTTATAGCTTTTTCAGGCTACTCATAAAAGTGCTGTATTTAAGCTAGGACTAATTTATCAGGTTTACTGGTATTATTACTATTATCATCAGGCTCTAAAATTAAAGGTAGCCCACCTCAGGCTAAAAAACCTGTGGAGATCCTCAGCATTAGCAGTAGTTTTCTTCTTCATTTTCTTTGACTACATAACTCAGAATGTCTGCTCTCAGTCCTCCAGCATAAGGTAGGAGTATCTCCTAAATACAAAGCAGCAGAAAAAGAGAATAAGAAAAAAAGTTTGATTCCCATTTTGTCCAAAATACCTTTCTCCTCTCCCTTTAACATTTTCCTTTGACCCTGAACTTCTTTTCCTTAAAAAACTCCCATCTTTCTGTGTACTTCTTGTTAGCTCGTGATTGTACAGCCTGGCTGTAGGGCACGACCAGTGAATCATAGCAGCAAATGTCAGCAGGAAAAGATCTCCAGTAGCCCATTAGCTGTTTGAGTTCATATTTATTATTTACTGAATGACCGTGAATAATGAACAAGTTGCTCTAAATTATTGCAGATTTGCGCCTAAATCTCTATTAAAAAGGGAAAATCAGTTGAAGCAATTACAGAATTTACTTACAAGGAAAAAAATTCCCTTTGTCTCATTAATATTACATGGAGAAGATGTAGCAACAGTGAGAGAAATAGAGGTAATTGGTGCAAATTGATTAGGGGTGCAAAAAATGAAAACTCTGAAATGACAGAGAAGTGAAAGAAATTCTCTCAAAATGCTTCCATGGAGATATCTACCCTAGTCTCTGTGGACTAGACTTATATGAACATCAGCGAGTTAGAGTGATGGAGATTGTTCTCCAAGTGGTTTGCAGTCAGTATTTAGAGGTAAATTAGGTTAGGTAAATCCCATCCTAGCTAAATACAGCTAATCTTTGGACTGCCTAATTTGTACTTGAGTTTGGGCCTAATTTTTTTCTGAAGAAACTGGATAAGGTCAGGAATGGCACTGGTGCAAAAGTCTGCAACTTTAGGCATGTCCTTCTCAATGATAATTCTGTACCTGTCATATAAATGGACAGAGAAATCACAAACTGTACAATTGAAGGAAAATACCAGCTCCTAGTACATAGATTGTGTAGCAAACAACAAAAGGAACCTATCCTAAAATAGGAAAGTATCCAAATATTTTTCTCTTGGCTTTGTGGAGCACATGTGGTGACGCCTCTTCATGCATTTACTTGAGCAGTTCTCTAAATCAGATTCCATTTTAGGGTAGTCCTGAAGATTATGTAAGAGCAAATTGTGGTTTTATCTTTCCTGCCTAAAGAAGGAATGTGGTATCAGAAGTCATGTTATCAGGCATTATCCAAAGCCTTATACCTGTTAAAATGTCATGTTCAGCATCATATTTAACTAGCTCTAATTTCCTTCTCTCATTGCACATTCAAAGGTTCCCCAAATTAATATGGCTATTTGAGTATTTTTAGGCAAGAGCCTATTAATGCTGGGGTGGTTTTTTTTTTTACAAAAACATGCTATAGCTAAAGCTCATGATGGAAGTAATTTGTAATATTCAATGACCTCATTTTATTCTGTTTTGCTCACTCAATGCTAATGCGTATGATGCCATGTGAAATTCGCAGACGAGCCTGTCTGCAGGACTCATGGGAGCCATAAATGGATTAAACCTCTCACTCCCTACTTTGGCAAGTGATCAGTTACATTTAAATAAAGGTCAGTCTGTCTTTACAAAGAACACACTGAAAGCAAGCTTAATAGCTTTCCCTACTGAGCCTAGAACATAACTATTTGAAGCATAATTAGCAACGGGGTGCCAGTCACTGATTGTGCTTTTTGCTTGATTTTATGTCTGGGGAGTTCCAGTATTCCCCATTAGCTCTGAGAGGGGGCACAGTGCTAGTTATCAAATTGACAGTCTTGACCTGGCCTCTGAAAGCAGCTGTAAAACACTGTTGGGGAAAATTAAGATGAATGCCAAAGCCAGGTCTGTAATACTGCTACAAATTGGACATTTGAGGTCCATGCCACCACTCTAAATAACAAAATTGGTAAAATATCTGATTTGCATGAGAGTGTGGACTTCATTACACTAAACATCAGGTGATAAGGAGATATACCAGTTGTCCTATTGTCTCATCTTATGAGCTCTGTATTGTGACTTCTTTATGAAATACTCCATACCTATTCTTTCCAGCATAACGGAGTGACCAGCTCTGCCATCTGTCAAAATACAGATTTCAAGAAGGGTGGAGTGAATCAGCAACAACTTCCCCTACAGTAAAAGGTGCTGACCACAAAAGGGTTGTTTAGTCAAGTTAACTAAATATTTAGCCTGTATGAGGCATTTAAGAATTAACATGGTTATAGACTCACAGCATCACAAAATGGTTTGGGCTGGAAGGGACCTTCAAGATCATCTAGTTCCAACATGCCTAATAGATCTTGTGGTGTTCCACTTCTTCAAAATACCTCATTTGCCTTGGGTTTATGGGCTGGTATTTATATCTCTGGTAGCAAAAGTGATAATTGTCTACAGGGGAAGAGAACAGAGCTGATACAGCAATCTTGGTACTCTGCAGACAGCCTGAAATTCTGAGAGATCTGTGAATTACCTTGACCTTCCTGACTGGAGCATCAGCTTCAAAAGTTCAGTGATTGCACTTCAGTGTTATCAGCAACTAATTTAGCACTGATCATTTTATCTACTACTATCAGAGAAGATGCATAAGAGCAAAACACAGTGGACTGACTTTTGGGAATTTCTGGAGATAATCCAAGAGCAGACCAGAGAAGCAGACAAGTGACAGCAAAATCAGCAAAAGAATGAGGAGGAGGAGGAGGAATTAAAAGGCAGCAAAGGGGCTGGGATTATATGGAGAAGATCTCTTAACTAAAGATAAACGTTATAATAAATTATTATGAGAAAATATTACCATTTAACCTTTTAGGTGTGATACAAAGACTATATTCTGTTTATCTCTGTGTAAATTGTCAAACTACATTTACTTCAGCTCCTCTCACCTGGTAGATGGTCAATGGCTGCATTCCCAGCCCAGGATCACTACCAGAGAGCAGAGGTCTGTGTCCTCCAAATGCATCTTCACAACATAGAAACTGTAAGAGGAAGATGACTAACCAGGGATTAAAATAAAAGCATGTACTTTTCCTGATTTACCTGCACTTGGGGGTTAAACACAGGATTTTAGGTCATTCCTTTTGTGAATGGTATATCCATTTTAAGAGTCAATTAAATACATTACAAAATGTAGGCATTGCCAAGAAATATAGGGCTGTATTTGTTTTATAAGCTCTCAGATATACAAAGAAGACCAATGCCTTAAGCAGCTCCATATCAGTTTTACCACTCTCCTTCTCTAAAATTTATTTGTGCTTTTATTTGTTTGTTTCATTTCTAGGATTTCTTTGTCCTGGTGGAAAATTTGTATGGGAGGTGGAGAAATCAGTAACTGATTTAATTGATCATTTTCAGTTTGTGTGGAATTTTCATTTTTTACAGGTTTTCTACAATGCAACCAACTAATGTTCTGCTTCCAGCACAGGCACTTCAAGGTCGTATTTCTTTGTTTTCACCACAGGTCAGATACCATCACCAGGAAAAACTAATTTGAAAGCATCTTCCATCACAGGCACTCGGAAATAACGAAACGAAACAGCCAAGCAGAGTAAAAAAATCCTGTTTCTTTTACCCATGGATCCTGGGCCAGCAGTGCAGAACTCTCCTCAAGCTCTCACAGTAAGGTTTGCTATGCAGGTAGCAAATGTGCTCCTGTGGTTTACACCTCCCTAAGCATTTCTCTCTTCTACAGGACATTTCCTTCAAGCACTGGCAGCATCCAGCTGTGTCTCCTTTGAGCCTTTTAGCATGTTGACATTACTTTCTTCTGTGTAATTTGGTATTTGAATACATTGAACACTACCTTTGTTCTCTATTGTAGGTCATGGGTTGTATGGGACTTTTGAAATGTTGTCCTCCTGGAGAAAAACTAGAGAAGACCAACACGTTAAAGAGAGGACTGCAGCTGTATTTGCAGACTCCATGCTCTCGTTTTCTCTCACCACTGCCATGTACCTGGTCACTTTTGGAATAGGTGCCAGTCCCTTCACTAACATTGAAGCAGCCAGGATTTTCTGCTGCAATTCCTGTATTGCAATTTTCTTCAACTACCTCTATGTACTCTCCTTTTATGGTTCCAGCCTGGTGTTTACTGGCTACATAGAAAACAACTACCAGCATAGTATCTTCTGCAGAAAGGTACCAAAGCCAGAGGTATTGCAAGAGAAGCCTGCATGGTATAGGTTTCTTCTGACAGCCAGATTCAGTGAGGACACGGATGATTCAGAGGAAACGAACACTTACGAGAGTCATCTTTTGGTGTGGTTCCTGAAACGCTATTATTGTGACTGGATAACAAACACTTATGTCAAGCCTTTTGTAGTTCTCTTTTACCTTGTTTATATTTCCTTTGCCTTAATGGGCTACCTGCAGGTCAGTGAGGGGTCAGACCTGAGCAACATCGTAGCGACCGCGACTCGGACCATCGAGTACACGACTGCCCAGCAGAAGTACTTCAGTAACTACAGCCCGGTCATTGGGTTCTACATCTACGAGTCCATCGAGTACTGGAACACCAGTGTCCAGGAGGATGTGCTGGAGTACACCAAGGGCTTCGTGAGGATATCTTGGTTTGAGAGCTACTTAAATTACCTTAGGAAACTCAACATATCTACTGGATTGCCGAAGAAGAATTTCACTGATATGTTGAGGAACTCCTTCCTGAAGACCCCTCAGTTTGCCCATTTTTCAGAGGATATCATCTTTTCCAAGAAGTACAACAATGAAGTTGATGTTGTGGCCTCCAGGATGTTCTTGGTGGCCAAGACAATGGAAACCAAGAGGGAAGAACTTTATGACCTCCTGGAGACCCTGAGGAAGCTCTCTCTCACCTCCAAGGTGAAATTCATCGTTTTCAATCCATCATTTGTGTACATGGATCGTTATGCCTCTTCAGTGGGAGCCCCCTTACAAAACTCCTGCATTAGTGCTTTATTTCTGCTCTTCTTCTCTGCATTCCTGGTGGCAGACTCTCTGATCAATGTCTGGCTCACTCTAACTGTTGCCTCGGTTGAATTTGGAGTTATAGGTTTTATGACCTTGTGGAAAGTGGAACTAGATTGTATTTCTGTGTTGTGCTTAATTTACGGAATTAATTATACAATTGACAACTGTGCTCCACTGTTATCAACCTTTGTCCTGGGCAAAGAGTTCACAAGAACTAAATGGGTGAAAAATGCCCTGGAAGTGCATGGGGTAGCTATTTTGCAGAGCTACCTCTGCTATATTGTTGGTCTGATTCCTCTTGCAGCTGTGCCTTCAAATCTGACCCGTACACTGTTCAGGTGCTTGTTTTTAATAGCATTAGTCACCTTCTTTCACTGCTTTGCCATTTTACCTGTGATACTGACTTTCCTGCCACCCTCCAAGAAGAAGAGGAAAGAGAAGAAGAATCCTGAAAACCGTGAGGAAATAGAGTGTGTTGAAATGGTGGATATGGATAGCACCCGAGTGGTTGACCAAATTACAACAGTCTAACTTGATTTGTTGGTTGCTTTTTTACACTAGGTCTTACTGAGAAAAAAAAAGAAACCAGTACTGACTAAATGTGTGGGGACAGGAAGATTGGAGGTTTTCCCCTCCCTCCTCTAAGCTAAATCCAGGAATATTCAAAATTATGGGAGAAATTAAAAATAAATTTAAAAAAAAAAAAGCAAGAGCCGGGGTATTGTACCTTGCTCAGTTCCTATAACAGGTAATATGGGAGAATTTGCACACCCATGCAAAGAGAGGTTAAATTTTAGATGCATGAAGTAAGATCTAATGGAAGAAGTTGGGTTCTTAAGCAGTCGTCTGCATCGCCTGTACTGCAGATGCTGCAATTATTGTGGCTAAACCAAATCATGTTGAAAGGTCAACTGTCAAGGCTGAAGTAGCACTAAATGTTCGCTGGATGTAAAGGCTTTACAAACTTTCTGCACAGCAATAACTCAAGTCAGTGAGTCAGCTCTTATAAGTCTTTGCCATCACATTTAATATTTCTTTTCTCCCCTAATCTAAACATTTATGCAAGACTATATAAAAAATAGCAAACTGTACTGGGAAAGAAGGCAGTACACAGCAACCAAGTGCTTTCCAAACACCTTTATGTTATGAATCAGTTTTTTTTTTCTAAAAGTATCATTATTTTAAAATTGAAATCATCCCTTGTAACATTTTTAATCATGGTTTTATAGCTGTTTCTTTTTCTTATAAAAACAAAAAAGAACAAAAAAAAAAGGAACAAAAAATCCATGTGACTCTGTCACTCTAGAAAATATATAATTCTATTTTATACATATCTCGCTACTAGTTAAACATGTAATCTGCTTTACCAACTGTAATTTTGTTAGCACTCTACTAAGACATGTGAGTGGATCTAGCAGCAGACAGAAGATGGTGTACTGAATATTTCAGCACCAAAATCCATGATACAAACCTCAAATACTAAAATGTCATCGAGAAAGTGAATGTTAGGGCTCTTTTAGTGAGAGCCTATTTCAGGCCATTCACTGGTAATGCACACTAAGAGGATTAGTGGGTAGTTTTACATAATGTATAACTTAATCCCTCAATCTTCCTAGAGTACCTGTAAAGCAATAGACCTTGCAGCTATGGGCTCTTCCAGGAGACAGTAGACAGTAAGATTTGAGTGGAACAAACTGAAGGTTGGGTCTGTGGTTTAGCAACAGCAAATTCAACAACGTCCCCAAAGAGCCCATGTCTTAGGGGCCTATTGAAAACATCACATGTAAGAGGGAATAAAAAACACCCAAAAAAACCAACTTAAAAAGATTACATACCAAGTCTTTTTGGAGCCAGGAGTTCTAAATCAATAATTCTGTCAGCATCTGTGATGTGGAGTAAAACAGATAAAGCAGCATCTCTTCCCTCCTCCACCCCCTCCACCCTTAAGAGCGACAGGCTCATTGCTGTAAGGTTTTATCGTGTGGTTGAACCCCAGTGGGGATATGTAAGCCAATTCTGTAGGTTTTGCTGAGAGTATTCTGACCATACATTGCCTGTGATGCCCCAGTGGCAGGAGCTGGTTGGTGTGTGTCGGGTGGGTTCATATGGACTGTTGCTTTGTGGTGCAACATGAATGTATTCCAATCAGACTCCCTTCTGCAGCTCATCTGGAAACTAAGAGCACTTGAAAGGTTTTCAGCATTTGGCACAAAGTTTGCTTCAATGTCAGTATCTGGAGGGGGAGGGATATTGCAAGAGCCTTGGGGCTTGGAGCACTGGGAGCACCATGCCTTGGGAGGCTGCTGTGGTACCTGTACAGCCACTAGGACGTCTGTGGTCACAAAACCAGGATGTGCTTCATTGCTTGAAACATCTCTTTAGCATCCAAATCCCAGTGACCCCCAAATGCCCTGTCCAAAACCTGCAAATGCCACCTACTGAATATTAATTTTCCAGCAAAGAGATATTTCTGAAGCATCCTTCCTAGCAGAAAATAAGATAACCAGATATTTTGCCCTGAAGCAAAATATTACATTCTCACTAGCAAAACAAATCAGAAGAGCAGCTGGCAACATTTACTTTCCCCTGGATAAGTCCCTTCCCTGACCAGAAGAAAGGAAGCTGTGTCCAGGAATGCACAGGCTCTTTGCTTAAGTAAACAACAGTTGCTTCAGTAGCAGCTGGGAAGCTGTAACAACAACTTCGGCCTTGGCAGAACACAGGCAGACACCTTGAAGACAGCCAAATGAATGTAAGGCTAGGAAAAAGATCTGTTTCCCCTGTTTTTTTAAACTCAGGCTTGGGGCTATGTTTTCTGGCCAAAAAATATTCCTTAAATGTACTTCACTGTAATTTTCTGTGATCATCAGTATGTTGTTTAAATACCAGTCACCCTGTCCCCTGGCTGTTCAACAGGCAACTGCAGTGGCATTTAAACTTCTGAGGGCATTAGCAAATTAGCTAAGAGTTACAGAGGAACTGCAATTCCTCTGCAGTGATCCACTGACTTGTGTGACACTTAGAAATGGGACACGTATCAGAGAGGCTGTTTGTGCACTGCCGAGAGGAATACATGGCAAACACTGATTTTACACCTCTGCTATCCCTCATGCTATTCCCTTGCAAACACCAGATGCCAAGATAGTTACCATAAACCTCCTCACATCTAATTGCAGTGCATAGACCAGGAGCATCTTTAAAGAGATGTCCAAAGACAAGCTTGCAGTTTCACAGATCTCTTATTAAATCTCACCATGTGAGGCCTTCAGAGATCTTCAAGAAAGGTGATAAAACCAGGGACA
The DNA here is from genome assembly GCF_027579445.1 of Ammospiza nelsoni. NCBI lineage: Eukaryota > Metazoa > Chordata > Aves > Passeriformes > Passerellidae > Ammospiza > Ammospiza nelsoni. Next base: position 106,016,425 of record NC_080634.1, read on the forward strand.
AAATTACTTCTCTATCTCCAAACCTGTCAGAAAAAGGATGAGGAGGCATTCCTGTGACAAAGTGCTGCAGAAGAGGCTTGAGTGTCCACAGAAGGCAGGGTGAGAAGTCATGGAGTCTACGGTCTACGTCCTTGCCCCCAGGGCAGAGCCAGCAATGTAAATTTACAGAACAGAAATTTAAATAATTTCTGAAGCATGTTTGTCCAGCCCATTCCTAAAAGTCTTTTTAAGGGCATATTCCTTTCCCAGTAGTTCCCCCCAGTGCCATGTTACCCTCTCTAGTAACCATTAACTCCTGCTAGCCACCCAAGACTGGGATGGAGAAGAGGAGCTGTGCCCCTTTCTACACAGGGATAGGACAGGCAGGAGACTGGAGCATCCCCAAAAGAGAGAAAACCCAGAACAGAGCCAGAACCAACTTGCATACATTTTTCACTGTGTTTCACATCAAGCTGCCATTCTGTTCCCCAGCACTAGCAGGGTACAGCCATGGAAGTGTCCAAGGTGCACTCAGCCCAGGTCCGCGAGACTCGGCCTGAATCCTGATGCGTCTGAGGGATGCACCAAATGCTCCTTCTCTGCAGGTAGCTTGAATACCTCAACGTGAACCACATTCTCAAGGTTTCAGACTATGCTAAGCCACTTTGGCCTTCCTCCCCTTCAACCTTTTCCTCTGGAGCAATTATCTTCACCAAAGTCAATGGACCTCCCTGCACTGATTGATTATTAGGTGCAGATGCAGTGCTCTGTTCTCAGTCCAAAGCACTCCCAGTGGCTAACTGTGCATGAGATTTTACCCTTACTGGTGAACCTCCAGTTTGGAAGACTACCTAGGCTTAAGCAGATTTTTGTCATACTCTTAAGTGGCTTTTCAGCCCAGGTATCACTGTGGTTTTGTTTGCAATATAGATGATCCAATTTTTTATAAATGCAGTGAGTAGAGCAGAGTATTATACACTGTCAGGCACTGACTAAAATCTAACTGAAAATTTTAGCTAAGGCTAACAAGACTATGTAGGACTATGGCTCACTGAGCACATATATCTTCTACAAACATGAAAATTCCCATACAGTAAGGTATGGTGTACAGGATATTTTTATTACAGGGTAAGCATGGGGGAAAAGAGCCAACCTACCTGCATATGGCCCTCAAGATCAATCCAGTTTTCTTGTAATATAACTTCTGATATTGTGTTAGCACAAGTCCACTTTCAATTTACAATTACTCTAAATGGAGAAAAAAAAAATAAAGAAAATTTGTTATAGCTGGAATAACTATGCCATAAACATTAATTGATGAAGACAGAATTTTCTGCCCAAAGCAGAAATGTGGAAGTGTTCTAGTTAGATTAAAATTAGAGCTGGAATTGTTGAGAAAAACCTGTCTGTGAAAGAAAAATAGCTTCTTTTCCAAAGACAAGCAAATACACTTATTATGGTCAACTGCATGGACCTGGAGGGAATTCAGTACCAAAGTGGCCTGAGGTTATGTTGAGTCACAAGAGGATTCACATCTGCTCTCAGAAGTTTGCTGAGCCAGCGCTGAATTCAGGTAAAACATGTACTGGAAATTGAAAGGTGTACTTTTAAATGTTTATTTCTAGGCTGACTGTCCTCCTGTGAGCCATGAAATCCCACATCAGCCAACACCTTTATTTTTATTCAAAGGGAAAGCAAAACTAAGTGGTGGCACAACTGGGCAGAGATCAGGGGAGTCCAGAAGGAAGACTGGCTTCTCTGAAAAACAGAGAGAGCCAGCAAAGCAAATGGGTTGTGGGAGAAGACCTGGTGACTTCAAAACTTAGCAAAGTGGTGGTTTTTCCTACTTTGTTAACTCAGAAAGCAAATATCATCTTCAGGGTGACACGGGAAGGGAAGCTGAGTTAGTGGGCATCAGCTCTGGGTTTGCTGTGCTCTCCAGTTACAGCAGCTCCTCTGGCATGGTTGGGAGCTGTCAGCAGGATGGGAATTGGGCAGGGCAGGGCTGGCACTGCTGTGGGCACTGGGGATGCCAGACCAGGGCTGTGGTGGTGCCATTTCCCTTGTCCCCATCCCACAGCCCTGCCAGGGGTTCCCGGGGTGTGCAGCCTGCAGAGAGCATCAGCTGCCCTGCAGGAACAGCTCCTCACCATTCTCACCCTGTGGCAGCACTGCTGGGGGGTTTTGCTGAACCAGTGCTGTCATGGTAAGGCACAAACCCTGTAGGAAACCACTTTCTAGAAGCTCTTGGTTGGAAAGAATTACCCAGAGCCTTTTCCTCTCCTGCCTTTGCACACGTTAAAATCCTGATCCATAAAAATCAGATTGTACAATTTAGCTCTGTAGGGACAAAGTATTTCTTCCATGGCTTTATCCCTACATTTATCACTAAAAGTACCTGTCATTTATTTTCTTATCAACATTGTGAAATAACTAAGCCTTTCTGGGGAACACACAAGTCTGATGAGAAGGAGGTGGGGAGGGGGGAGAGCCCCTTCCCTTTCCCAAAGGTAGGAAGCATCTTCCACCCATGCCAGGCACTACTGCAGGGCACTCCAGTGACCCCAGCTCAGTGCAGTGGGGAGGACAACCTTATCCCCCCTGCCTAATTTTATTAGAGAGCAGGGAGAACCTTTAACTCCAAATTTTGGGGGGAGATGGGCCCCAAGGAAGCCCTTGTGCAACTCTTCCACTGCCAGAAAAGCGCAGTGGGAAACTTCTTGTTTGGTTGGGTTTTTTGAGAAAGAGATGGCAAAAGGATCCCAGGAGGGCATTTGAACACGAATTCCTGTCCATGGTGCGTGGGTTGGAGCAGAATGGCATGCCCTGCCATGCCACCCCTTGCCCTGTTGTCCTGGCACAGCTTTCTGCCTGGAGAGAGGGCACCTCAGCATCACGTGCGCCTGCCTGGGGCAGCCGCTTCTCAGGCACAAATTGTTCTGATGTCGTTGGCATTCTGCAAGTCATTACCTTTTTTTAATTTTTGGGGAAAAACAAAACAAAAAAAGATCGGCAGAAACAATTCTAGATTATTTAAGCTCCAAGAAGTCTTAATCTGTGCATCAAATAAATGGCTTGCAAGATGTCAGGGGTTTTCCTTTAGGCTTTTTTTAACCTATTTTTACTATTTTTGTATTAATTTAGGGGGAAAATTGTATAATGAATCTCAATGTATAGCATAAGCCTAAAATAAAATGGCTGTCTCTCTCTTTGCTTCCTGTGCTCCCAAACTGCTACAGAAATCCCATGCCATCACCAATGCAACAAGCTGATTTTCCTGGCCTAACCCAAATAATCAGGGTGAGCGTGGTCTCCAAGTCCCCACAGAGAGGGGTGGTGGAGGAGTTCAGGGGCACCTGCTCAGCACAGAGCCAGCAACGTCCCCAGGATGATGGGCATGCTGCTTCTGCAGGAGCGCCTCTTGTTCCAGGCTGCACACTGCAAGCACAGGGAAAACCACATCCATTCATTCCCATGTTATTGGGATCTAAGTGCTTTTTGGGAGTGTTTTATATAATCCACCAGCAGAACTCCAGCCTCAGCTGGCAAACCAACAGCTAAGGCAAAAATCTGAAACTGATTTGATCAAAAACTACATTTTATTTCCTCAAACAAGACCTGGACCTTCTGAGATCTGGTAGGTAGGCCTGAAGTATTACTGTTTAACAGAAGTATTGTGATTGAACAGACTTATTGCTATTAAAATTTTTCTTACCAAGACCTTACCATTCACAAACTCAGAAGCCCCATCATCACTGAGAGACCACCTCTCTCACCAGCACAACCACAGCTGCCTGCTCTAGGATCTTCTGATGACTGTGCTCAATCATCTTCTTCCCATGCCCAAGCAGATAACCCATTTACCCTTCTTTCCTAATGTTTTGGAGAAGGGGATCAGCATCCATAAGGCCCATTTGGACCAACTGCTTCAAAGCAGAAGCAAACCACTCCACCAGGGGATGCAGGTGACAGCTATAGGTGCTATGTCACATGTGACTGCAGAAATGAGATGTGCATCACTTTACTGTAAAAAGCAGGTGAGCCAGATCCAATCCCAAGTCACTGCAACAAATAGCAGGAGTTTGGTGTTTTGGCTACCAAGGGCTTTCAGGCACTTTAGTTTAATGGGAAGTTTGGGTCTGCAATTTAAAGGTGATTCCTGTCACCTGTTATGGCTCTGGGCCTTGTCCCTTTCAGTCATTCTTTCTCTCATTGCCTTAAATTCAGAATCCAGAAGCACTGTTGCCAAAAATTCTGTCTGAAACTGAAACTCAAATGATATCAATTTTTCTAATTGCTAGTGTGATGTAAGAGAGGCTATGTCTAAGCATCACACAGGAACTCAAAAGCAAAACCCCCATACCAGGCTGGTGTTCCTCATTTGTATTAGCAGGAGCTCCTTCGTGCAAATCTCCACTGATCTAATTTACAAAATTCAGCCTTTCCAAATGTATAATCAGCACGTTTCATTCTGAAAGTTCATCTGTACCTGTACCTTCAAAATAAAAGCATGTTAAATCTGATTTTTAACTTATCAAGGGATATAGTTCAGCCCAACAAATGTTCATGAGCAGCATGTCTGAATCCCACATGCAATTCTTACATTGCTGCATACAAGTCAGAATATTTTCACTCCCAAATGCCACATCTCCTTATTTATACAACTAATGTGCACACAGAAACTAGGCAGGATTGTGGACCCAAAACAGTGAAGCATGCTCATGTTTACATTCATCCTGTATACATCACTTAAACTTTTAAAGGTTAGTGGCTATATACAACTCATTGAGAAGAACATGATTTTTTTGCTGACTCCAGTTTACTGGCCAAAAATAACAAATATAAGCACTAGCCAAGCACTAGCTAGAAAGAACCAGGGAATAAGACATCCAAAAGTCCATCCAATCATCCACTTGAAAATTTATACATATGAGAAATGTATGAATCATGTTAAAGGCCTTAGCTGGATATCCAGACTATACATAGCATATGTTATATATGAATGCAGAATACTCTATTCTTTTTGGCCACATTGAATCCTTTGAAATATCCTCTGTTCTGTGAGGAGGCATACTTTTGAGCAAAACTGACATTTATCTTCTTAGAAATTACCAATTTGCACAGGTGAAGTTTGCTGGAAACAAAATTTTAAATGTATACAAACAAACTGATGCCAGAAAACACAATTTGTAAAAATTATGCCTTCACATACTGATTATATTTCATAATAAGCAATCTGTTCCCTGATGCTACAAGTAAAAACTGATTTTTTATTTGTCAGCTATATTCAGGAAAATGAGATGCCCCACTAATGTATATATAGTGCATACACCCCCATAGCAATTATGTATTTCTTATACGCCCAGCACAAGTTGGCTCTGTATAAAGAGGAGGAAAAGCCAACCTAGAGATGTAGTTGAAAGCTGGTAGGAAGAATAGTTTATCTGCACTGAGATTAGTAATGGATCAGCAGGGGAGGAGCAACAGAGAAGTTTGGAACTCAGGTTTTATTGTGTCAGGAGGATGAGAAAGAAATTATATAAAAACCCTCTGAGTTGCAAAGGGAAGGAAGGTCTAAGCTAGTATGAGACTGAGAAAAATCATATGAACATATGTAAGACTAGCAGCTGTAAGGTATATTAAGGCTGTTTAACAAAAGACAGGATCTGTCTATACAAGGAAAATAAAAAAATCACAGCTGCCTAATTATATGATTTCAAATATAGATTCAGTACCTCATTGTTTTGGAATAAAAGGAGGATATCATTCCTAATCTAATCTGGGCCCAGAGCTGAAGGATTTGACATGATCTATAAACGGTATCATACAGAAAAAGAGATTGGTCGTGGATTCTGGCTCATAACTTACTTAAAAATGACAAATTGACCCTCACTATTTTACTGCAGCTCTTATTTAGAGAAGAGCAGCTGACTTTAATGTTCTGAAACAGTCATGCCTTCCTGACAAAAGACTTGTGCGCTGGAAGGATTGCTTTCTTTTCTTTTGAAGATGTGATCAATTTTCTCTCTGGACAAAGTGAGTCCTCAGGCACAAAACCCACAGCAAGAGGTGGGAAATTCCTCTCTTAAGGTGATTCCTGATTCAAGGACATCCATCTGCAATTGCATTTCTCTTTTCTCTCCTCTCTGCATACTATTGCAGGCAGTTCCACACCTGTTTATTGACAGTCTGACCAATCAGTGCATGGTACCCTTCTTTGCGAGAGAGGTGGGGTTCGGCCAAGCATCCCCTGATGCTGGCTCCAGAGGCTGTGGCCACATTATATTTCAGGATTATTCTAGCCCCCCTCATGGGAGCCTTTCTGTCAATATCTTGGATCTTGCTGGAAGGGTGGCTACAATGGCTGTCACAGGACAACCAACAGCAATTTGCTGACCTGCCATGCCTCTGATATATGCAAGTGACACAGCAGTTTCAGATCTAGCAAGGAGAAGTGTCCAAAGCTCACTATCAGGACACCAGGATATTTAATATCACCTGTGAGGATGTTTACACAGCAGACTTACTATATGGAATTTGCAGAAATAGGGAAAAGAGAGATAGAACATCAATTAAACTCCTTATTCAGCACTTTCCATATGTCTCCATCAAAGGAAGAGTTCTTGCCTCACAGTCAGTGGTGATACCAAACATTAAGAATCTATTTTACAGAAAAATATTAAAAGGATTTGGCTTAGAAAGGGGAAATGTGGAGCAGAGATATGTGACCAGAATTATGGATAAGATTGCTAACATCAGTGAGTTCTTTCTTTTATTTTCTTTTTTTCTTTTTTTTTTTTTTTTTGCCAAGTATATCCCTCAAAGCCAGAATCTCAGAATACAAAATATTTGAAGTAAGAAGCAAATAATAAATTCATGGAGAACATTTCACAGGTAGAAATGACAAATACATATTAGAAACTATAAAGTCAAGGGAGACAAAAAAATCAACTCAGATGAGAAATGCTTAGATTTATTGTAGAGAACTCCATGAAAACCTGGACAGAAAACCTCCTAAATGTACTCACAGTCCTGGAGAGCTCTTCAGGTGGTCTGTTCCAGCACCAGATCAAAAATAAGGTAAGTTTTAAATTATTGACAACTAAAACCAACAGAGCTTTAAAGCGTAGAACTTGGGTAAGGGAGAAATGGAAAAATTATGGGAAAAATACTGAATTTCTTACTCCTTGTGTTCATCAGCACCTCTCCGCAGATTTCTCAGGAGTTACAGCTAATAGCTTTTGTTTAAAGCACTACCCAGCACATCCCAGACCCCAGCTCTCCCCTTCCCCTGGAAGCCTGAGGCTGAGTTTCATTTTGTGAGTCTGCTTCCAAGGCAGATGATCCCTCTGACAGTGTCTGAGTGACAAAGGACCTGAGACACAGAGGTGAGCACAGAGCAGCACAGGAAACACCAGAGCCATGGCAAGGCAAAGCCTTGTTCCTCCTTTATCAGACAGCTGTGCAAAAGAGGGCATTCCAATTTCTAATGTGCTTTAAAAGCTTATAAGAAAAATTGGCCTCTGTGGATCACTGTGGTTTCCCTAGGCAGTAGATGTGCTGTGGATGCTGTCCAGGCATCCTTATGCTTGTGCTTTCCCAAATCTTAGCAGCCCTCAGCTTGGCTCCATGCCACACAGTCCCTCTGACACTCATATTGCAGGTTTCATTGAGATACCTTTTTGGTGAAAATTACTTCTTTCACAACAAACAAATCTGTTTAAATATGAACTCTTCTATTTGCCCCAGGCTCCCACACCTGCCATCTCTATTCTCTGTCAGTACATCTGGAAATGAAGGTGGCCACGGTGGGAAGGAGAGAGCTGGAAAGCAAATAAAAGTCCCATCATTTCAGTTCAGTGGCAGCTAGTTTTGTGAGGCCCAATTACCAGAAATTTTGTGACCCTCATTTTCCAGTACCAAATTTTTAAAAGGTGCTCACTATTCCACTCCCAAGCCAGGAAGAACTACAGATTTTCAGAATACTCGAAGCAGAATATAACTGCTCTATTGAAACCATTTTGTCCAGTGGAAATAAAGCATTGGGAAGGAGAGGAGAGATTAATAGAGTTGCTGGATTTGAAATTTTCTGCAGAAAAGACTGGGTTTTCTTCTTTTTAAAGAAAGTTCACATTTCTACCTTTGTTCTGAAAGGAGAAGTCTTTAAGTCTGATAAACTCAAAGCACATTAATTCATATACAAAACCTTCTGTTCAGGAGAGGAGAGTCCAGATGTGAGCTGAGCAAAGATATCAAGGCAGTAGCAAATGCAAACAATAGCAAACATTGCACTTCTATGGAAACACAGATTTGAATGCATAATTGGCTGAATGTTACCAAAAATCTCCTGATGCAGGAAAAATAAAGTCAGGGAAAGATTGTCAAAAAACTTTCCATGGTTTTTAACTTCTTGTTATGGATCATCTGGGTCTTTTACACTCCATTGAAATCTGTAATCAGTTTCTTTAAACATAGTTATCATTAATATACATTCAGCCATTGACCAAATATAAACCATACTTAGCTGGCCAGCCATAGATCTCAAATAATCAAAGGTCATCCTTTACAGCTACCCCCACTCCTAAAATACATATCAAGTGTGTGTATTTCACAGAATAATGGGAAAAACTATACAAAATTCTAACCTACCTGGAAGCAATTTGCTTTAAACAAGCCAAACAGAATTTAAAAATTGTTTGCAGCAAATACTTTTAAAAGCTCAAAATGTGAAGGTAAAGTAGCTCTATTCAAACCTTTTGAAGAGAATGAATGAGAGAATGAATGTGAAAAAGCACATGGAGTGCAATTTGAAGAAGCAAGCAAGCGAATCATGACCAGAGAATGTCTATAAAACCTTGGCAGTTGACCTTCAATGGGTGAGGATGGTAAGTGGTTTGGAGAATCAGCATTTCATCAAGTGGTTGAGTATATTTTTACCCTTTTCAAATATGAACCAGCTCATCAGGTAAAAACTGGTCATGCAAGGTTTGTCCATTTGCCTGCTCTCAGTGAGCATGAAAAAAATCATATTCCTAAATGAGCCTGTGGTTTCTGCTGGCTTTGGTTAATTCCAGTGTGTTTCTGTTAACCACTAAGGGGACAAAACACAGAAACAAAAATCCTCCAAATCTCTATTGCTATTTCTTTTCTCAAGAATGTATCCTACACTTCCCATTACCATCTCCTTTTGCTATGCCAAACCTCTCTGATGAAATTCCCCAATTTTGGCCAGTTGACCCAAGAGCTCCCCTAATGCACTCTTGCAATTGTAAGTACTCAGGGGTTCCACTAAAGGGGTGTCTGGATGCAGCTTCAGGACTAATTGTATCCTATGAGTTATAGAATTATGCACCAACAGCTAAAAGGACACAATTAAAAGTGAACTATTGTGACACACACTGTGTAACCTCATACAATCAAATGCAATGTTTAGTAAACATGAACCTCTTTGTCATTTTGTATTTATTTATACAGGTTTAACAAAAAATAAAAAATAAAGCACACATTTAAAAATATCCCTTTCTCCATTGTGTCTCTGCAGCATTATGCAGCTTCCCGTTGAGGCTGATGGGAAGGCAATGACTCGGCCAGTGCCTGGGGAACTAGGCAGGAGTGACTAGCAAGGAATGTGCAGCTCTTGTTTGAATTGAATTATACCTGCAAAGAGAGGGAGACAGCCTTCCAGAGAGTGTGGGAGAGAAAAGGAACGGCTCACCAGGCATTTGCTAGGAGCTGCCTAGGTGGGAACACCAAATTTCTGCAGAAGTAGTAGCCTTAACTAGGTCACTGCCTAAAGGACTGCATTTTTCCAGCAGTGTGCCAGTAATGAAACACCAAAGGGTTTCTAATTCCTGGGCTCCTCCCTTGGCTACAAAATCTGGAGGAAAAAGGAAAGGGGAAAAAGGAAAGGGAAAAAGGTCTTCCACTTACAGCTGGAGAACTGATAAATCTCTGGCATGCACTCAAAGCAGGGAGGTGACGCCAGGGAGCCAGGTCCTGCCAGTTTGCCCAAGGACCCATGGTTTATGCCACCACCAAGTCTCTGTAACACACAAAGACTCTGCTTTGCAGACCTCCAGCAGCACTGCCCCTCTCCTCTAGGAGTGACAATGCACATTTCAAGATCTCTGTCTTTCTTCAGAGGAAGGCTCTCTGGCACCTTGCCCTCCTGCAATGCCATCCTCCTTCTCTCTCCTTGCTTGCTCTCATCCTCATTTATCTCACAGACACACACATAAGAGATTGCTATGCAAAAGGCTGATCTCAGTCCATGCCCCTATGGCCTTAGCTATTGGCAAAGGAAAGCAATCCACAATTTTGGCAAAATCATCGTTTTTCTCCTTTCCTCAATACACCACAAGAAACAGAGAATGATCTAATGATGGATATTCAAAATAATGCAGAGGGAACAAAAGCCAAGAATGCTACTAATTTTTACAAAATATGTGCTGTGAGTTTAGTTTAAGTACAAAGAATGGAGAGGGAATATCATTATTTTCTACAACGGTTACAGAAGCAGTTTTGTGGTAGCAGTTTTGGTCTGTGCTTTGAATACAAAGCAATTACAATGTCAAATGGCACCATTTTGAAAAAAGAGAAGTGTTTCTGAAATTTAATTGTGTTCAAATCCCAGAGTAATTGTGGTACAATGGGAATTACCAGGTCAAATTTCAAATCTATCTCTACATTTGTATGATTCCATGCTCACATTTGGTGTACTCAGTGGTACCCTTAGCAGACACACAAGGGGGAGATCCCACATGGGCCCTTCAGGGCCAGCTCCATTTAATGCTTTCACTACTACCAGCGTGGATAGTGCACAATATAAGATATTAATAAAGCATTGTCTGCCTAAGTTGGGAAGAACTGCATAATTCTGAAGGCCAAGAACAGAGTCAAAACACACTCAGACCATCGAAAGAAAGAATGATGTGAAATCCACTGTAAGAAATTCAGAAAAGCGAAGTCCATGGGGGAAAGCGTAGTGCAAACACAAAGTATGGAAAAACTGATTACCCAGCAGTTTTGCAGAAGAGTATCAGAGATTGCACTTGGTCACTGCTTCACAGTGAATAAAAACTGTGGCAATGCTACAAAGCCACCACATCTAATCCTTATCCAATTTATTAAAAGAATCACATACAGAAGACATGGAAAACATTTTTTTTCTGTTCTCCTTAGAGGAGATGAATCTTCAACGGAACACTGTGGGCATGACCCTTGGAAAGAGTATGGAATTAAATGAGAATGAGGAATCAGAAAAATGCACTTTCTTCAGGAGAGTCTGCTTACTCTATGAGAGATGAATTTGAAAACCACATATCCTTTTATGTATGAAAAGGATATATAAGAACTGGTATCAAATGTTTCTTGTGTCCCCTGAAGGTGGGACCAGATACAATCATTTTAATTTGCAGCAAATATAAGTCAATTTGTATATCCTAATTCCAAGAATAGGCATGCACTGGGAATATGCCTAGGCTGGCTGTGGGACCATGTTTAGCAGGGTTTAAAGAAGAGGTTACACAAAAAACTGCTTGAAACAACCTAGATACTGATTCAGTCCCCTTTTTAACAAAAATCCAGTGTTTTCCATCTCAAGTATGGTATAGCAATTTAGGTTGCCCCAAGCTACGTCCCTTAAATTGGCTCAAATTATGTACTCAGAAACAGAGGCACCTTGAATTGCTTGTCATGTCTCTTAGCATAAAAGCTGGATTCGTGGCCTGTAGAGGCTGGGATGTGTTCAAAAAAACAGGAGATTTATGTGTCTGTAACTAATACTTTTAAGTACGGCAATTTAAAATTTGTAGCAATTCAGCCACAATAAGTGGAGAAAATGTGGTGTCTTCTACTGTTTCCTGATGCACTTTAATATGTATCTGTGAAATTCAAGCTCTTGAGCCCACAGAAAATCTCTGCTGTAAAACATACAGTCAGAAGGGTCCATGAAGTACAGAATAACAGCAGAAGAAAGAGACAAATTAATTTTTTCAATCAACAATTATTGGAAGCTTAGGAGACAAGAAATACCAGATTAAATACTTTCCCCATTTCTTTCTTGCAAATCAGTCTTTGGGTGTTTAATGAGTTCCTATCGGTCTATGCAAATAATTCACAATGAATAATTTATCTGATATTTTTTCTGTTTGTGGGATATTTAAAAGCAAATTGGTTTCCTCTCACATATTCATTATTCAAAATTATATTAATACAGCCTTGGGTGAATGTGTTTTCACTGCAGTTGCTTTGCTCCACAATTCAGTTTTCATACCACCTATTTGGTGGCGAGGGTCCCACCAAATTTATCTTGTCCTCAGGGGAAAGATTTCTTCAAGATGTGTTAAGGTCCCACTCTCACCAGGCTCTGCAGGATGTCTCTGTCCACTGATGCCATGGAAGGGGTTAACCTCTTAATCTGAGCATCTGGATCTCATGTGGGCATCTGGATTAGGCTGGCTGGTGGGAACTACTGCCAGTGCTAAATTAAGGATCCGGAATCACTACCAGTGCTAAATTAAGGACCCTTTTGAGCTCCCACTTTCTAAAATAACTGGCTGAAGAGAAGCAAGATTACCCAGGAAAAGAAAAGCAGCACTCTTCCAGGCATCCCATTTCTGCCATTAATGCTCCTCCCTATCTCTTCCATTGGCTGATCTCAGTCAACAACATCATAGAATCATGGAATATTTTAAGTTGTAAAATACTTTAGGGGCAATCAGTCCAACTGTGTTTTAGATGTATGGTTTGCCCACAAGAGGTAGGCAAAGGATTATGACCTTAGTTTTGGATCTCACTTTAATAATTCCTATGTGAAGGAAATTGCCACCGTACTTGAAGCCTTCACCCTTTTGGGTACAGTCCATGAAACTCCTTCTGCTCCTTGGAACAGAGAATTAAATGCTTGTGTGGAGAACTTTCAATTCCCCTCTGTCATGAAGCTTAGGGATGCCAGACAGGGCAGCTAACACAACAGGCATTGATCCTGTCCTGTAAAACACTGAGAATGCCAAATGTGACCAAGAACTGGCAAGGTCCTTCAGCAAGCAAATTTTGAATAGGAAGAAAAACTTGAACTGCAGTTGTTTTTCCAGATGCAGTCAGATCTTTTGATAATCACATTTCTATAAATTTTCTCATGACTTCAGTGCAGACAGTTAAGGGGTTTGGTAACGGAACACAATGAAATATTTGTGTTGCTAGAGGCACTTGACAAGGGGACACACTCTATTAGAAGTCCAGTGTGTCCAGCTCCTTCAAATTCCTTCTTTAATGCTTTCAGAATGCAGAATGCCAACTACACTGCAGCATTTGCCTTTGAAGTTTCGTCTTCCTCAGAAGCTCACCTCAGACCTCCTCTTTCACCATCTCAGACTGCCAGAAGAAGTCATTCAAAGTTATCAAGAATATTTTTGTTCACAAATGGAAAGGCTCATTCTCTTTACTGCCATAAAAAGCCAGCTTAAACTGCTGACTGCTTGTGGCTAGCCTATCAATGTAAAAGTGAGAGAGCATGCATGGAGGAGATAAAAAGGGGCAAAGGAAAGAACAGAAAGCAGGCAGGGAGAAAAAAAAGATTAAAAGAAGAGGGGGGAAAAGTCAAAGAAATAAGTGGAATGGGACAGAAGCAGAAAAGGAAGGCAAAATATAGAGATGCCATCAGTACAAAGGAAGAAACAGTGAAGAAAAACAAGGATATTGGGAAAAGGCAGGGGTTATACCAGCTCTTAAAATAATTATAAGAAAACAGTAATGTCAAAACCCCAGTAATTGAATTTTTGCCTTGAAAAGCCACTGACAGCTTTGCTTAAATGTTTAGCCACATAAAATCAAACTCCACATCCCTGACTGCATGTATTTCTCAATGAAGTCAACAGGAATCAATAGCAACTGCAGCATTCAAATCCATACTGTTTTCATTGTAGAAAAGGTAAATACAATATTCTTTCCATACCTGCACCATTTCTCCATCTTTTGTAGCCTCTAATACACTTCCTAACATGTCTATCCCAAAGCCACTGTTGTTAGCCTTCCTGAATTGATGGCATCCAGCTGAAGAGAAGCCAGTGAGGGAGAGCTCATATATTGTCTGTTCTTAATAAATAATCAATCATTAAAGGATAGATTGGCAGCACCACAGCATTGTCCAACACTCAGAATCTATTTGCCTTGAGTCAGCTGCTCTGTACTTTCTCCCTATTCTTGAATAATTGAATACTACATCTTACATTTCTTTTTTTTTTTATCTGTGCAAGGACTGGTCTTATCTGAAAAATATTGTAAATTCATTCAAATTTCATTAATTCATTGGACCTAATGCGAACTGGAGGTACAGGAAAACCAAATAAATTAGTAAACCAGCATCTCTCCACTACCTATTAATAGTGGTATTTTCTGTTTCCTTTAACTGCAACTCAGGCCTGCCTGGCCTCTCACCCATCCTCTGCAAACGACACTGAAAAATTTATGAGCAGCCCAAACTTCCTCAATCATTTCAATATCTCAGACTTACAACCTATCACATAAAGTGAATGCTCAAATGCTTAAATCATCACACTGAGGCCACGTTTCTTGGACCAGTGTTGTTTCCATCCATCCACCCGCTGGGTCTGATGAGACTCCTGCAAACAGGGGCCAGACAAGGAAGTAATAGTGTCACATAAGAGTTAGATAAATGCTTCACTAGTGGAAGCAGTTCAAAGATTTCTTGGCAGTTTAGACAAATCCTGAATGTTGTAAGCACAGGAGCAAATGAGTGAGTAGGTCTCCTTTCAGACCTGAAGCTCAGGTGACCGTGGTGGTGGAGAGCTGTGGATGAGCACAGGGCACACAGTGTCACCAGGAGGGGCAGGGAGCTGATGGGGGCTGTGAAAAATGTGTATTTTATGATTGGCTTTTCGCAGATATTAAAATGAATATTGTATGTGTTGTGTAAGAAAGTAATGCTGTATTAATTCTCTTAAGTAGTGTGTTAAATATAGTTTTAGGTTATAACAAAATGTTAAAATAGAAACTATGCTATGTAGGATACTTTTTTCTAAAGAAAGGACTTACACTGAGATAGCAGCCACAGGACACCTAAATCTTTCAGAGAAAGGGAATTTATTGCTCCCTTATCAGGAGAAATGAACTTCTTCCCACCTCACTTGGGCAGGGTGATGCTGTTAGGATTATGAGGAAGAAGTTAACACTGATCAGACAGAATCCTGTATTTGAATGGAATTTATGCATCATGTATGATGTGTATGAATATGCAACAGGCTATTATTTTTAAGGGTTAATCCTCTGTAAACATGAGTCCTTTTTTGGGCTTATGCCACCCAGAAAAAGGTACCTGGACGTCCATAACTCTGTTTCTATTGTCTTAGATCGTCCTAACTCATATTGTCCTAATTCAAATTATTGTCCAAATTATTATTACTCTAATTGTATTACTATTTTTATAACCATTTTATTACTATTAAACTTTTAAAAACAAGTTGATTGGCATTTTTCACAGGGGCCATGACAATCCAGAAGGGGTGGCAGGTGGTCAGAGGGTTTCTGGAGTTTTTGGGGATGCCTCTTTCCTACCTTTCCATAGATCTCCCAGTTTATTTCTTTTCTCTCTGGTGGGCTTTGGTCTGTAACAGGGGCACAGCACAGCACCAGACCCAGCCCATGCCCTCCGGTCAGGCTGCCAGGCTGTCCCTGCCCTGTCCCGCCCCAGGGGACCCTCCCCAGTTCCCAGACAGGTGATTCCCCGCAGGAATCACACCTGCAGGGGACAGCAGGGACAGTGCAGGCACAGCTCCCAGCAGTGCCAGCCCCCTGCCTGCCTGCTGGGACACAGGAGGAGCACATGGCCCCGTGCCTCAGCCTGAGTCAGGAGCACTAATGCTGGAAAGCACATCCTAAAATCCAACAGGCTCAGGTCCTCAAGACCATTTTGCCTGTGCAAAAACCTAATGATTCTTCATTTGGGCACCAGTCTAGAAAGCAGAGCCATGGTGATCCAGGGGGAGCTGTCAGGCCTCTAGATCTCTCTATGTGTCTCATTTGGGATGGGAAGACAGATAATAGACAATCAGGTTGATTAGCCAGAGGGAGTGACTTACAGCTTCGTGTACTGAGTGCTTTGTACACCTAAGCAACAGAACAAATTCAGATATATTCCTGAGTGGCCTATATAATAAAAAATATCTATATCTAGGCCCTAAAACAGGGAGAGGATTTGTCTCCCTTTTAAAAGTCGAGGTATCTAAGTACATAATATAGAAGGAAAGAAAACTTAGTATTTACCTCAAGAGGTCTTTTAACAAAAGAATGTGTCACAATGTTTACAGAAGGTAGAAAACAAATTTGATAAAATAAAAATACAGGAAAAAATATTATTTTTAAGGACAGTGTCACACAATATTTTTGGTTATGATGCAAAAGCATATTTTTGATTTGCACAATAAGATTCTTTCCAGAAATACTCACTATTAGTTGTAAAATGTCATGTTGTAAAGCAGAATCATCCATCAAAATGCAAAACAAGCAGGTTTCTTATTTTGGGACAAATGGAGCTCACCAAAGATATGAGGTCATGTGAAAAGAAGGAAAATTTTCTGTATTTTTCAGCCAGCAGGGTTGTGAGAAAAATCCTGTCTGAATCCTTGCCATTTATGTGATGTACCTGTGCAGCTCCAGGTTCCTCGTACACAGCAAGCAGGATGCATTAATCATGAGGAACAGAGGGCCTGAAGCTGCAGTGTGCCACTCCACTTGAAAAGCCTCTAAAACATGCTAGTGCCAGATCTGCCTGGGCTGAAAGCTGTGTACTGCTCACAATGATGCATCTGAAAGGAGTAAAATTAAATGTATGCTCTCAGAAAACTTGCTGCACATCTATTCCCAATTTCTTCCCATTTCTGCCCAATTTCCATCTCTGTCTTAAGCATGCTCCTTCTGTCTTTCATCAGACCAACAGAGCTTCCTCCTGCCTTTCTCATGCAATTGAGTCCACCTCAATGAAATCACCGAGGTAAATAAGGCCAGCAAGGTTTTCCCACTACCTCACAGGGAATTCATCTGCCCAGGCTTCACTTTCTGTAATGTATGGCTTTTGTTCCTGGCCCCCTGCACACAGTTGGGCACCCAGGCACGATGGTGACGTGGCTTTCTGCCCGTGCACACCTGGCAGATGGTGCTGTGTGTTAGCTCTGCTCTCAGCAATGCAGCCTGCTCATCACCACTCTGGAGCAGGAACAGCCTCGGCCACGTTCCCAAGCACTCACTCTTTGTCTGGAGTTCCTCAGATATTTCAGTGCCAGCCATACATCACAACTTTAAGAGCTGAGGTGACAATTCAAAATATGAAAATCATTGCAGAGTAAATGAAGCAAATGTTCGTTTTTGACAAATACACATGAGTGTGGCACTCAGAAATCTGGCTTGGATGTCTCTAAATAATTAAATTTATCTACCTCAGTAGCTATATTTGAATTGCAAATTAATTCTCCACCTCAGCCCGGCCTCATGTGAGTGTCTCCACTGGTACCTGAGCTCCCACAGCCGCAGGCTCTGAGTGCAGGAGCCCCTTTGGGCAGCAGCATTTCAGTGCAGAGAGCACCCAGCGTGGGGACACTTGGCTTTGCTGCACAAGGTCTTGTTGTCACCCTCCTTGCACTTCCTTTTGGTGCCTTTTAGTGGGAGCTGTGCTGTGCAGCACATCCAGAGCCCAGGGACAGTCCAAGCACGGAGCTGCTGAGGCAGGGCTGTGCTCCTGCAAACCTGGCTTGGATCCATCACGTGTGCTGTGGTATCTTTTAACTGCACAAACCATCCTCCCTACCGTGCTCCTGTCCTTCTACACAGAATAGACAGGGCAGCACTGCTCCCCTGATACTCCCCACTGGGGAAATGACAAAGTTCATTGTTAAGTCCCTGTATTATTTCCATCTTTGTTCAGTTCTCCACCAATGCCACCCTTATTACAAGTCACTCAAATTCCATTGTAAGACAGAATTATTCACCTGCCTACCACTTCTCAGCATAGGAGCATTTTCCCAAGAACAAAGACTTTGTTCTCCCAAATGTCCTGTGAAATAAGGAAACTCCCATTTTACAAATAGAGGCTTGAGGCACAGAGATATTAATGTCAACAGGGCTAAGTCACTTTGAAAGTTTATAGTTTGGCTTTCTTGGGGAACCAGGCATTTTATTGCACTGGGTTTCTCCACAGCAATGCAGTTTCCATTAGAAACTCCAAGCATTCCTCATTTCAATTCAACAAGTCAGACAGAAGGGCTCAGATAAGAAATCCAGAAACTGAAGAACACACAGGCATCACCTGTGAGAAATATCAGTGAAGTGATGTGATTTAAATCCCAGTGGAATTCTGGCAAGTCGGGAAGAAAAGTAAGTTCTCCAGGGCAGCATTTAACAGCCCATCCCAGAAGAATTCCTCTTGTTCCATCTTATTCACTGCACAGACTCCCAGTTCCCACAGCAGATGATGCAGAGGTCCTGGAGGTGACAATTTCTCCCATGGCTGTGACACATCCCCAGCCCATGTACCCTGAACTATTTACAGCACTGGGGAAAGCTCTGTGTGTGGTGTGAAGGGTGAGCAAGTAACCCAAAATTGCACTTATTACCATTCAAGATTGTAAAGTCAGCTTTGCACAGGCAACTTGAAAACTGATCTTTTTTCTAGTTCCATGCCCTCTTCTGGTGCTGTAAGAAAGCCCTTAGGACAAGTGCAGAAGGGGCCAGGAAGTTCCCAGGTTTCCTGCTTGCATGAAGCAACTCTGAGGCAGGAATAATCCTCTGCAGAGGCGTCACAAAGATGATGATGGCAATGGCCACTCTGGCTCCTCAGCAAAAGGAACTGCACTCCACAATGGCAGTGAGAGAATTTTTGCCCTTGCACCTGAGCTGTTCTATCCCTCAGGCCAGGTTCAGCCCTCCTGACCCCTTGTGACTCCCAATGCCTCGGGTTGGTGCCACCTGAGCCCCACCTCATCCCACAGGGCCCCATCCTGCCCCCCTTCCTCATCCCCAACCTTCCCAACCTCCCACTCCCATGTCCCTCTACAGCACACACACACACACAGAGGGACCATTCTGCACACAGAATGAAATCAGTCAGCAGAAACTTCCCTCTTTCAGGGGTGTTTTCATGGAGAGAGTAAGGGACAGATCCTGACACCAGCCCTGCTGCTCACCCAGCTTTCCAGCCCTGCCCTAAAGCTCTGCCTGGGCAAGGCTGTCCCCTCTTTCTTGCAAACAGGAAAATTGTTTCAGAGAACAGAAATTGTGCACATGTTTTGGCAGTGAAAGTTTTAAAAATAAACTCTTAAATTGTAGCAAAGTTATGAAACATAGAAAAACAATTATAAATATTTTTGTAGCCTGGAGCGAGGCTTGATTACCTGCCTGCATTTTTTAAGGACAGCTTTTTCAAACAGAAAGAATGTGCATGTGATCTCTGGATAATCAACCTCAGCTGACAAAACAGTAACTAAATGACCACAGGACTCAGTTTAATTCTCTCTGTCAGGTGACCAGGTCTCTACTACTCAGAGATTAGGAAGTGAATTCTCTCTGTAGAGTCCTTTCTTTATATCTGGAAGCAAAATCCAAAGCTTTTTAGCAGAACTTCCAATTTATCCCTTCCACTAACAGGCAGCATCCTCTTAAAAATCTTTTGATCTCTCTACAGTACTAAATTACACAGTCCTAATCCCAAGTGAATCAGATGATTGTGCCTGTCTGTACTGTAGAGGCACTTGGAGACAGCTTCACTCAACATAAGCAGCATCTGCTCTGCAAACATCATACCTGCTATCCACACCTAAAAGTGCTTTTGGCTGTCTGCCAAGCATTACTCTTGTGACATTAGCCCAGCTGGATAGTATTCATTTATATAGTCTGTTTTATAGGTATGTGTTTATTTATTACTATTAATAAATTATATATTAGAATAATATAATGCAATTATAAATTACACAATTGTTTGTTTGTTTTGTTCAGATAACTAATTTATAATCTGTTAGCCCAAATACATCTTTAGGTGCAGATAGAAGTTTGGGACAGCTATAGGCTCTCTGGAGTCATCTGCCACATGTAGTGGGTACAGAGATCATGGACAGCCTTAGCAGGGGGAGGAGGCTCCTGTGAGAGTGCTGTGTGTATTTTTAGGAGTTTTCTCAAATCTGTCAAAGAAGAAAGGATGTTATACTGATTCCAAGTGATCCCATCACTGCAGCTGGATGCAAGATGCTGGGTGGTCAAAGTGCCTGCTCACAGCTCAGTGTCCCACACCAGCTGGGTGGCAGCATCACCTTCCAAACACACACAGGCCTGTGTCACTGTCATATTTTCTGGAAAAATCCCTTTGCCAGGATTTCTCTCCTGAGAAGCTAGAAGCCACAGAGAAAAAGGAAAACAATATTATCTCATTTGTTTCTCCTGTGTTTTGCTGCTTTGGAATGTGGTTTGGGCACTGTTTATCCAACAGGTGCTTGTTTGATTGGTTTCATGTGAATTGTTTTGACTTAATGACTAATTACCATCAGCTGTGTCAGGACTCTGGAAGGAGTCGCAAGTTTTCATTATTATCTTTCTAACCTTCTGTAAGTACCCTTTTCTCTATTCTTTAGTATAATTTTAGTATAGCATTCTTTAATATAATATAATACCATAAAATAATAAATTAGCCTTCTAAGAACATGGAGTCAGATTCATTCCTTCCTGCCACGAGGGACCCCAGA
Source organism: Ammospiza nelsoni (assembly GCF_027579445.1). NCBI lineage: Eukaryota > Metazoa > Chordata > Aves > Passeriformes > Passerellidae > Ammospiza > Ammospiza nelsoni. The sequence continues at coordinate 106,037,145 of NC_080634.1, forward strand.
AAATGCCAAAGGCCTGGCTTTCCATGACACATCTGTCTTGCCATTTAGGCCTAACCCTGAGCTCTGGGATGAGAATCCAGCCTGGCAAGGCTCCCAGCCGGCCTCACCACTGTGACAAACCCATCAGAAAACACCTGAAATACAGAGCACCGTGGTGCTCTGGCTGGACCCCTCTCACCTGTAGCTCCAGGTTGCTCCAAGAGGACAAGGGGAACTTTGGAACACGGTTCAAGTGGAACATACATTCATTTGCAAAGTAATGTGCAAGAAGTTTGAGGAGCTGCTGTCTCAGCAGGGAGCTCACTGTCACTGAGCTGGTGCCACAACCTCTGCTGAAGGAGCTCAAACTCCTTAAACAGCTCTGAGCTCTTCCTAGGGCCAGTGCCAGTGCCCTGGGCAGCTTCACATGGGCACTCAGTGCCCTGGGCAGCTTCACCCTGGCACTCAGTGCCCTGGGCAGCTTCACATGGGCACTCAGTGCCCTGGGCAGCTTCACCCTGGCACTCAGTGCCCTGGGCAGCTTCACACGGGCACTCAGTGCTCTGGGCTGTTTCACACTGGCACTCACTGCCCTGGGCTGCTTCACCCTGGCACTCACTGCCCTGGGCAGCTTCACATGGGCACTCAGTGCCCTGGGCAGCTTCACATGGGCACTCACTGCCCTGGGCAGCTTCACATGGGCACTCAGTGCCCTGGGCAGCTTCACACGGGCACTCAGTGCCCTGGGCAGCTTCACCCCAGGCACTCAGTGCCCCAGCACCACAGGCACAGATTTAAAGGACCAATTCCAAGCTCCCTGTGTGTCACCAGCAGAACTGATCCAGCAAGAGCTTGAAGGCATCATCATCCAGCTGAGAACCACAGGCTTGGACTGAAAGTCTTGGGAAAGAAAAGGTGGGGTCTGGAGCCTGTTCCTGGATTCAGGGGACCAAATTGTTCATGCTTTCCTAAGGTTCATGACTGACTGGCTCTGGGAAACATCCCAACAGCCCTGCACTTGCAAAAATCACTGGGGATGGGAATTAGATGATCTTTAAGGTCCCTTCCAGCTCAAGCCTTTCTGTGATTCTATGAAATCTATGAAATATCCTTCTAAATTTTAAATAGAAAGGATATTTCTTTTACACTCTGAGCCTTTGGAGTGCCCTTATCCAGGCTGGTCTCTTTGACAATGAAAGCCTCCTCATAATGCAGATCAGTAATGTGACTTCAGACAGGGAAGCTTCAAGGAAAACTCCAAAAGCTGCAGCAGAGCTCTCAGAGCTGGCAGCACCAGGAAGGCAGACTCAGCTTACACAGGGACACCCTCCTCTCTGGCTGTCACACCCTGTGTTTCTCTTCCATTTCCACTCCACCATCTCTCATCAAAGTGACAGGTGTGAGACCATGGATCTCAATTAATGTCTGTTAACTGCTTGGATGGAATTTGACAGAATATGAAATGCTATTATTAAATGCACAGAAATAACTAAAGATAAGATGAAGTGCACATGTACAGATATGTAACAATTATATATATATATATATATATATGCATTATGTTTTTTCTCAAGAAGCCAATAAAAAGTTATTGACTTTTTTTCCCCTTCTGAAATACTTTCTGATTATGTACAGCCTTGACAATTATTCCAATGCTTGTTATATGAAGCACCAGTGTGTCTCATATGCAAGCAATACCCTTCCAGAAATAATTATCCTTTTGACATAATGTTATATATATGCTTCTTTGTTTAGGCATCCTGCAGATTAATGAAATCAAGAGACAGATGCCTTGAGACAAATTAGCCGTTTCCTGTCAATAAAATATAATGCAGCACACTTAATTTATAGGAAACACTGGTACCATGAAATGCTTGGGGCTGCCTGTGCTGCTCATCCCTGTGGCAGCACCATTGCTATTGCAGCCCTACAAACACACAGCATTGATCCATAAGTGCAGAAGATTTTATCTAAATAAGAGACATTAACAAGATGGTTCTGCACCAAAAAGATCCATTTGACTTTGAATTTGCTTAGTCACTCTCCAATTCATTTTTCATCTCCAGGATTCTCTATATTCACTTCCACAACCAGGTTGTTTTCATGGGCATTTGAATAATGGCAGTGCTCTGCAGCTCTTTGGCACTGCTTATGAAATGGCATTTGTGACAGGGAAGATGCCTCTGACAAGACCAAGTCACAGAATCATACAATCATACTATCACTGAGGTTGGAAAAGACCTCTAGGATGATTAAATCTGCATCTAACCAATCACACTGTTGTTAATAGCTTGAGAGAAGAAATATTCTGAAAAAGTTTAACTAAAACCAACCCCTCCTATCATCCTGTATTTTTCTTGTATATTTCTAACTCATCCAAGGATTGTTTTCTTCTCTAGACTTTGTTTAAAATACTTTGGTGTCCCAGCCTAGTTTGGAACAAATTGGTGATACTCATCTGCAACCAGCACAGTTATTTTTGGAAGACCTGTTGCTGTGCCATAGCTAATCTGCATTATGTTTTATCATGTTGTTTAACATGCAAAGCATGCGGTATCACCCTCAAATGTTCACCATGTACTCTCCTTTTTAAAACTTGACATTTTTGAGGTTTTTCAAGAAAGACAATAATTCAGGCTCTAAGTGCTAAGTAATTAAGAATTAGTCCCCAAAAGCTCATGTTTTGAGTTCTGTGGTTTATTGAAGGCCTTCTACATTGACAAGGTCAAACAGAGAAAGAGAAAACATTGGGAACATTTCATGACTTCTCAGTGGCTCTGGCTTTATTTTACTCTCAAAATTCAGACTTTGAGTAGTCAACATAAAATTTCTGAGAGTTTCTCCAATTCTTCAATGCTGTATTAAAAGCCATCTTAATCAGGTGAAGTGATAAATATGTTGGGAACCTTTCTCTCAGCCTCCACCAAGGAGACAGAAATAAACTCTGCTGGACTTTCTTCTTTAATATAAAAAATTATAGGGGGAGAGGGGGGCATTCACTAATTATTTGTTAAGACAAGGTGGAAGTCCTGAACTGGGTAACTTTAATGGAAACAAAGAAATCTGTTCCCCAGCCAAAGCTTATGATTCTCATGAAGTGCCCAGCCCATTTCCCCTTCCCTTTGATTTATAGCAAACGGATCCATTCCTTGAAACAGACAGACTTTTTGCACTCCCCTCACGAAAAAGCTAAACAACAAAACCAGCCAGCAAAAACAAACAAAAAAATTCCTCTTCTTTAAACAATAGTGACCTTTTCTCAAGAAAATATCAATTTTGATAAAAGTTTATTGTTTCCCCCAGACTTCTGGTGACCAGGAAGGAAAAGGTCAAGTTCCCACTAGAGCATTTTTCATCTGGGCAATGCTGAGAGGTCAGAGAGCTCAGCCTGCTGAAGGTGAAGCCCCAAGGTGACCTTGTCAGCCTGAGCACTGCCTGCCACCAGTGATCCAGCCCCAGTGCCCACAGCCAGCCTGGCCTGCCTCCCCTCCTGCCCCAGTGCAGAGCAAAACCACCAAAACACATCCTGACAGAAACCCCAGAGAGCAGGACAGGCTCTCACACAGCAACAGACCCTTTTATTTTATACAAAACAGAAAGTTCCACTCAGAGCTATGTGGCTCTGTGAGGAAAATTGGATGCTGGGCAAAAAAAAAGTCTCAAATCTTTTCCATCTATCAGAGTAAGTGACAGCTGTGATTAGATGCACACACTTGGGAAATGACAGCATGTGGCAAGGACGAGGTGCTGCAATCCTTTCACAAAGACTTGTGTTCCCAGAGGGGACCCTCAGACACTCCAGGAGACCCCATCCTTCCCCAGCTCTGCTCTGTGTTCCCCCTTCAGCCCTCCCAACATGGGAATCCCCATCCCCTCCCCACTGCCATGCAGAGCATCCCTGTGCCTGCAATGGAAGCAGAACAGCAGGAGCCTTCACAGCTCACTGCCCCAGCCCTGCAGCCTGAACACCAGGAGGAGGAAAAGCAGGGACACAGACTGGAGTGACTTTGAAGGAGCAGGAGTTCATTAAATTGCAGCAGAATGTGGATTAGAGCAGTTGAGCCTGGTTTGGCACAGAGAGTCTGCCACGTTTCTTGGCCCTGCACAGCTGCATTGGGCCAACCTGCTTGCAGCTCCTGGGAAGGTTTATTTATAGGCCATCCTTTCCTTTTTGTCCATGCACAATTAGGAAGTGCAGAAAACTGAATTACTTGCAGCGAATGGAATTTGAATGGAAAAATGCCTCCTTACATCCCATGGAAAATGAGGTGTCTACCTTAGGAATCTTCTGTTCAACACCTCTGGATCATGCATGAGTTGCAAACTGATGTGTTTTGGCTGATTGATAGGGGAGCCTTTTCTGCTCTTTTACCTCTTTTACCCAAAAAGGTTCCAAGAGGAAGGAAGGAGCTTAGTAGTGAATTTTAGAAAATAACTTCAATTTGTGTGTATGAATTCCCTCACTAGAGAACCTACTCACATAGTCAAATCTCACTATAAAGATCTTATTCAACCCAACAGGTTGATTTCAAGAGCCCATTATACAAGATACAAATGGAAAAAATCTGTGTATTTACTGCATGGTTTCACAGAGGCAGCTCACTTACAATTAAACTTTCCATTTTAAGGAATATTACAATAGGGTTTTAATTCAACAGCATCTCCAGAAAAAGACTTATACCTCATACTTCCATATTTATCATGTCAAAGGGCAGAAACAAATGAGCATTGTCACATTCTGACACTGAATAAAATGTCATGAAAGCCAAATGACACACTTAGAATTTACAATTTTTATTCCAGGAGAGAGAGAAACTGTTAAATATATTTAAGGAAAAAGAAGTAAAGCATTCAAAACAATGAAAGAGAGGATCTTCCTTGCTTTATTACCTCTAGAATGCCAACCTCTTCTTTTTAACAGCCAGGCAGACAAAGACCTGTCATCCAGTATCTTCACAAATTACAGTCCAACCTGTAAATACAAACAGAGCACTCGATATGATCTTCAGGCATTTCTATTTTCTATTTAATACTGTTTCATGCATTCATGTGCTAATAAAGGTTAAACTAGGTGATCCTTCAAGCAGCCCTCTACACTTTATCTGCCAGAGCTATAAAAGCCAAAGAAAATTGGTGCATTTATATTGTGAAAAGAGAAAGACTGGGAGCATTGTAATGAAGTAGGGTGTTTCTTTTCGTGTATCATTTCAGCAGCAGTTGTTTACAACAAAAGCATTTAGTCAGAACTGGATTTTTATGAGAAATCCTCATGTGTTACTAATCTTCTGCTGACATCAGACTGATTCTCTTGGATCTTTCATCTGCTTCTGGTGAATCACCCTGCTCATAAAACAAATTGCCTTGTCCTGACTTGGATTTCCACCTTGATTTTCAGTGTGGCTTCAGGTATATGCAGCAGTTTACCCTTGAGAAAATTCAGCATAGTCATGCTAGCACAGTCTTCATCTTTAAATAACACACAACACCATTGTGCAATGAACAAAATAAAAAAATGGAGGAATTAATTCTAAAACACTCCCAGTATAGAATAGCCTTTTTACCTCAGACACCAAAACCAGAACCAGATGCATAATTAAGTACGAGATGGCCTGCATAACCACAGATGAGAAGCAGACACAAGTGTTTATCAAAATATATCTTTGACTTCCCAGCCTTGTCTTCAGCCTTCCTAAGGTATCAATTTCTCTACTCTATTCTGCAAATACACAAGTCCCCTTTTAACCTTAGCAGTAGTTGGAAATACATACCATAAAAACCCTTTGTGGAGCCCCACAAAAACCTTTGGGCAAAATAAGCAGCTGTCTAAAATCACAGATCTCCACATCCTTCAAAAGTTCAGAGCAAGGCCCTGAACACAAATGGTTGCTTTGGCTGAGAGCTGCCAGATTTGGGTTACAAGATGAGGAAAAGGTGTAATGAAAACCTTTGCGATACAGACAAAACAGATTGCCCCACGAATAAAACCAAAGAAACACATGGATATAGAGACTGGGTTTAGCAAAATTGCTTCCATGGTTTCACCAAAGAGCTGAGATAAACATGAACGGGCGAATCTTGATGCACCCACTCATTGGGCTAGAGAACAAATTGTCATTACAGAATAAATGGCATTTTCCTTTGGGCAGAGATGATAAACAGCAATCTAGAGAGAAGGGGAAAAAGCAAGAATATCCCTTGCAAAGGAATTACAATAAAAACCCCATGTGTTACTATAATGTTTCACGATCACACAGGATGAGCCAACACCAATTAAAGGCCAAACTCTGCTCTGGAACTACAAGCTCATCTCCCATTTACAGCAGCAGTGATAGAAGAGGCAAATTTTGGCCATGACCTCTTTTATTAACATCCTAGGTGCCAGAAGGCAGATTTACAAAGGCATTTTTTGAGCTAAAATTGCATATGGGCCCGTTGACACAAATACAGGGATTTGCAGAAAATCCTCATGGGATGCCTGAAGTGGCTTTTTAAATTTTTAATCACAAACAAATGAGTCATGTTAGAAAGAGTACACAGAAAGAGAACTACTACCATCACCACAAGCACTGATTGTTTTAAAAAACCTAAATTAAGCTTGCCAATTCTAGCACTTGAAGTTTCTTTTCTCTGTTATTTGTATGCACACACACGGTATGACAAAGCACCTCCAAAATTATAATATAAACAAAAAAAAAAAGTGTGCACATTTTTAGAAATACCCACTATGGTGCAGTAAAATTCTTTCATTATTTTCCCATCTTTTCATTTTAATCTGATAAATGCACACATTAGGCCCTTCTCTCAATAATTTTTTTCTAATCAAGTGGAATCTGATTTTTCCCAACATTGTTATTCTGAACTGCTTCCTTCCTTTTCCAAAGGCATTTTTTTGACTTAAGTTACTTTTTTACATTTGAAATGGAACAACTGAAATTGGAATTGAGCAAAGCATTTCATTTCCTTAGATCAAGAGACTCTTAGGATTTTCCAGAGATGCTTTAATTATTTGGGGAGAAAAACGTTAGCTTTCCTTAGTAACTCAGAGCAGGTCCTTCCCTGTATGGCAGGCTAGTCAGTGCTTCTTTAGCCCAAAATAGCAGCTCATCTTTTAAAATATTGAGTTATGCTCTGTGAACAATGTGTTTTGTCACATCATGCTGCTTTTTGTCGGGGTTTTTTTCTGAAATGTCTTCCTTGAATATTTTCTAATATAAGTTGGTAAAATGTAGATTATCCAAGAGTCTACCATTGTTTGCATAATCCTCCTCCATTTACTGCAATCTACAGACCTCAAAACCATGGATTTGACAGCAGTGCCACCATCCAAGGCACTCACAAAAAAACAAACACCATGGCTATGGCAAGACGCTGAACTCATGTGCTGGAGGGTTTCTGCATTTCACAGTTATTGTTCTTTCTTTTGAGGGGGTGCCTACAGTTCTCAGCTGCAAACTGATCCCTCCTAGGTATCAGGTCATGTGTATTGAAAGCTGAAAGGGAAGATGAAAATAATAACTTGTTGATTGGTCTTTTTCCCCCAGCTGTCATTTATGCCCTCACCATGCCTTCATTTCTGTTTCCAAGTTAACGTTTTTAATTTTGACCAAGCTCATGCTGAAATTCAACACAAAGCTATTTAAAATACTTAAGGTCCAATCTAACTCCTATTCAAGTAGATGGAAGGAAAGATGGATTTTATTTCTTTATTTCAGAATAGAAAATATTCCTGTATTTCTGCTAAGACAAAGGCCAGCGCAGGACATCAAGCTGCTGGATTCCATCATGCCAGAAGCATTTCCCACACGCGTCTTAACAACGTGAGATAGAGATGAAAACAAAAGCCTCTTTCCCAAGCAACAGCACCACCCCAGTCATGTCCCAAGCCCCTCCTCACTCCTTCCTGAGCTGGGACAATTGTTCAAAGTCTTTTCCACAATTTTTCAATTTACTTTCCTTATATTTACTGCCCAGTTTATACTGGCAATGAAGCCAGCCAAGGCATTCCTTTTTGTCTTGAGCAGAACAAGATGGATTTTTTTTGTAAATAATTTTTACATATACAATTTTCATAGTCCTAGAGATGAGCTGAAAAATCTACTGTAAGGACTGAGCAGCTGTTCTTAAACAAACCTGCGTGATTTTATTGCTGGTGCTTTATTTTTCCTTTTTCTCTCCTCTCTTGTTGTCTCTGGTACCAACCATTTTCATCCCTGACATCAGACTGTAATTTATGAAAGTTCTTGCTCTATGGTTTAAAAAACTATTTTAATGACCTCCACTAATTCAAATACATCTTCAAGTCCTTGTGCTATAGTCACTGAGGCAAGCAGGAGTTCCAAAATATCTGTGAAAAGTATTTATTGAAAATTTTACGTCCAAAAAGACTAGCTAAGAAATCTGTTCACAGGCTTTGATTCCATGAAGCAGCCATAATATTCCTCCAAAACCAGACAGACAAAACAAACAAGCAAAAACAAAACAAAAACACAATCAAACAAAAAAAAAAACCTTTAGGAAAATGAAAAAAAACATAATACAGAAAATACCACCCTAAAGCAGAGTTCACATCTCAATGAAGAAGACACTCAAGGACTTCATGTTTGTTGTAGACATTGATGTAAAAATGCACATCTCTAGAGGGATGAAGGATGGTAGTGCAGAGAGAGAACAGGGCAGCACCTGATCCCTTTAAGTGTAGAATCATCACATAATCATTAAGGCTGGAAAAGACCTCTAAGATCATTGAATCCAACCATCCAGCTGTGTGGCACAGGAGAGATGTCCTTTGAGATACAACATTGCTGTTTGTGTCCTCTTGCATCAAAAATATTACACTGTCCCATGCCATGAGTTTGCAAACCACGTGTCCCTGCCTGTGAAGAGTAATGTGGAGCCAGACTCGTGTGAAGCAGGAGCAAGAAACCCACAGGATGAGTATTTGAGGAAAGTGAAGGGAGAACGAGCACACATCCGATTGATGAGCATCAATCTCAGATTTATTGATCCAGCTTACACACTTTTATAGTAGTGTTAATTAAGCTCATACATATTGCAAAACCCGAGCACATCATTGGTTACAGATTACATGCCAACCCCTCCTTTGTTATTAATACCTGTGGTTTCTTGTTGAGGCTAATACTTGTTTTCCTCATCCTGCTGATGACTTGTTATTGAGCACTCTCAAGGACTCCATGTTTTCCACCATGCCTTTCTCATCTCTTAGCCAAGGACACAGTGTTTATTGTTTTTAAGGAAAAAGCCTGAAAACTTGCTGCTCACAGCTGCCTTTTACTTCTCTAACCAGCTGTATACGATCATGGCCTTTTTCTATAAGCCATGTCTGAACAAAACTCTTCAACAAGTATTCCTCTAATGTGGCCTCCTTGCATCACCAGAATAGCTTCTGCTGGCTCCCAACCCTAAAGGCAGGACCCAGGAAAGGGATAGAAGAGGTGGAGGCAGGAACATGAGGAAGCTCAGCTCCCAGAGCAAACCAAAGCATCGAGGGACACGAGGGAGGGCTGAGCCCCTCCTCCTGTGCCACCTCTGTGTGCACACTGAAGGAAATCCAGCACTCACATCTGCTGCAGCACAGCATTCCCCAGGCTCCCACTGCAACAGAGCAGCCTCTGCTCTGCCCCAGGCACAGCCCTGCAAAGCCTCAATGAAACAATGAAGTACAAGGAAGTGTGACTCTGAGTTCTGTCTGTAACTTACACTGAGCTATAATAAAAGCAGGAACATTACCCAGATTATAAATGTTACATGAGTAAATGAGGAATGTGAATGAGTGAGAACTGTTCATCTCAATGAGCGCTTCTCTCCTGGATAGTGTTAGAAAGCCACAGCATGTCCCCAAGTTCCAGAATTTGCATTCCCACCTTTGAGTTGTATGAAAAACACACAAAAGCATATGTGTCTAGACAGCTCCTTCACCACCCTGCCTCTCCGGGGAATTCTGTGCACTGAATATTCAGGAGAGAGAAGGCAAAAGGTTGTACCACAAACGCTTACCAATAATAATTGCTATTTAAACAGGCATTTTCTCCTGAAAAAAAAAAGCTTTCCTGGGCACCTACTATCACCCCTCTGAATGAGGGAAACCAAAGATCTTCCAAAAATGTAGAAGGACAGCAGTGGGGTAGCAACTGAAAGCATTTCCATTGCCTAAGGCTGTGTCTGTATTGCAATTAAAAGATGTATGTGGAGATAAACACTTCGAACTGAGGACTTAGTGCCACATTATTTAAAAAAAACAGGGAGGATGGAGAGTGGGGATGTATTCAGGCATGGTCTAGTCTGATGTGATGTGCTGGATTAGCAATGGGAGCACTGGTCCCCATCCAGAAGGAACTGAGCTCTGAGGAACTGAGTACCACAAACCAAAGGAACTCAGTGTGAGCAGCTGAATGAGCTGCTTCCAGATCTGAATAATACCACAAATGTAAATGCACACTTCTTCATCCTGTTCCTCAGTAACTTCAAAAACACTGAAGTAAGTCATGCACAAAGGCACAACACAAGGAGAAGTAAGATTGCACAGTCATTTCTCTTCTGCCCAAGCTTCTATGCCTTTCATGTTGCTCTGATGATAAAGGGAACAAAAGTCTGAAGCAGAACTATTCAACTAAACTACACTCCATTGCCTGGTTCTAAATAAAGGAATTTCAAGCTTTTCTACCTTACCTATTATGCTATTCTAAGACAAAGATTTCTATAATTTTAAAGGTTTGCTGGGATTTTTCCCTCTACATTAATGAGATTTTTTCCTCCATCTGAGAATTAAACACCTTTCTCACAATCACCACTCCATCTCCAGTTTCTTTAACACACCTGTTTCTGCTCAGCAGAAAAGAACGAGCTGGTTTTGTTAGGCAGTGTCTTCCCAGCGAGCTGCTGCCACTGCGGTGCTGAGCACCTCTCACAGCAACACCCAACTCTTCTTTCTGAACCTCCAGTGCCAAAGCTGCATGTTGATTTTGCTGCACCAGAATTCCATTCAGCAGAATTCATTGCTGCACCAGAAGCATCCTTCCTGCAGAATTAACAGGAATACCTCAGGGCCAGTGCAGGAACCATAACAAAAGCAGGCAGAATTGCAGCCTCTGTCTTTCTCCTAGATTTTTTGTGAGGGCAGCTGCTTTTTTAGCATATTTCTTAAACTGGAAATTATTTTTTTTAAAAAAAGAAACACACACAAAAAACCTGACCACTCATTTTTCAGTTCTGGTGCCAAGAGAAACACCATTTCTTTCAGGTACAGGGAAGGTAAATTGAAGCTTAAACCAAAGTGATCTTTTTCTGACAAACACATATGATTTTTTTTCCCTGAAACTTCTCTCCTGCCCTTCCACATGCCCAAACTGGAGAATAGGCAGTGGTTACAGAAACTCCTCCTGCCAGGAAAGCCAAACCATGGGCAGACACCTCTGGGGGTGAGCACAGGGCAGCAAACAAGCTCAGTGAAAGCAGCTTAGAAACCAGACCCATGCCATGGATGCTCTGCAACTGCTCCCATTGCCCTGGGACTGCCCTCTTACAGCCACTGAGGCAGTTCCTCTGTGGCTCTTCCCTTCCCAAAGGCACTGTGGCTCTTCCTTTTCCAAAGGCACCGTGGCTCTTTCCTTTCCAAAGGCACTGTGGCCCCAGCCTCAAGCCCTGCTTTGGTGTGGGCAGCATTTCCCCCTGGGCTGGGACATGGCTCTCTCCTGGGTTTGAAATTAAACCACTTGTCTAACTGGTCTCCCAGGATTCAGGCATCACAGGAAGATGCCCAAATCACCAAAATTTTCACACCTGGCTGGGTTGAGAGGTTAGGTAGAGAGCAGAGCAGCATTTTCCCCTGGCAGCCCAAGGAAGGGACAGGTTTGGCCCCACTGTGAAAGTAGCAAAGGATTCATACTGCCCTGTGACCAGATCTTTCTGTGATGCCAACCTGAGCTTTGTGAAGGAGTGGGGAACATCTTCACCACCTTCACATGATCCCACCTCAGGATCTTAGATCTAACTTTACTATGCTTTAAAAAAATATTTGTTTTACAAGACTGGTCTGTTTCTGCTCCTTGGTGATGTTCATGACAGCAACACAGCAGAAATATAGCACATGCCCTTAATTTAGTCCCTGTAAAGCTCTCCTGTTACTGCTTAATGCAATCAAGTACTGAGTAATCTGAACTGTGCCCACAAAATGAGCAGAAATTGGCACCAAAGTTAGGACAATCCAAGTGGTGGTGTTAGTTCTCGACCATATTGTAATGCAGTACTCATTGGAGAGGTTTCTCTCCTGGTAAATTTTAGAAGCTCTTTACACAAATGACTGCTTTCCTTTGATGTAGAGCAACAGGGAATGTCTTTCTAGCACTAAAATTACGCAAAACATACAATGCATATATGTACACAAGTAGAACTGAACAAAGAGCATTTATAGAAATTCTGGACTCATTTGCTTTGGTGGATATTATAAATACTGTATTTAGGTAAAGTCCATTTACAAAAATACATGACACATCTATTTATATGTGTATATATACATATACACACACATCCCTTCAGTGAAGAAAATTCCCTTAAAAAGTGTTCAGAACTACACTGTGCATTAACTGCAAAATAATCCACATGCGGTGTTGCCGATGACAAGCAGCAGAGGGGGAATGCTGTGCACTATTCCAGGGCTAGGTGAGGCAGCACGGGAGCCCTGCCGTCCTGCTCCATGTCTCTGGAGAGGGAGGGAAGGAGGGAGGGATCGGGGATGCGGGGGAAGCTCCTGCGCTCCCTCTGCCTCTCGCCCTCTCCAGGCTTCTCCTTCTCACACTGCCGCAGAGCTTTCCAAATGAAGAAGCTGTTTCCATGACACCAAACCCTTAATTTGAAGCATACATATAAACATTGTGATCACAATGCACCATTTCTTATTTATTTTATTCTTTTTTTTTTTGTTCTGCTTTGGACAGAGACAGGCAGTTCTTATGAAATGCAACATAAAAATCGCTGGTTGTAAACAGCAAGCAGTTTCACCTTTAGTGTTTTACAAATACCTTGATTTCTCTATTAAATTTCTTGTCATGTTTAACAAACCTAAGAAGCAGACTAGTTGGCTAATCAGAGTGCTTTGTGGTTTTGCACTGTACTTGTAGCCAGACACATCTCCGTGGTGCTTTGTTCTTTTGGTGAGGTCTTAACTTAGTACGTCCTTTCCCCTCACTATTTACTTTTCATCAAAAGCTATTATTTGGTCACTCTCTTCCCCAGAACAGTGTTTTATAGCTTTCTATCATGGCAAACTTACAACAATAAACTACAAATGTAAGTATTCTCTTTTTTTAAATTTATCTAAATTTTTATTTATTTATCAAAAGATAAACAAAAGAATATTCTTCTTGCTAAAAAGAAAAAAGTGTAAGAAATTGTGTGCCACATTAAGAAAGACATAGTCTTAAACTTATATTGAACTTATATGCCATCAGTGGAACATATCCCATAAGCAAACTTTTTTTGTTTTAAATTCCTTTATTGTACCTTCTTAATCACAAGATCAAGACTTATTTGCCCTTCTAAAGAGAAACTTCAATCAAAATATTCTCCAGTTAAAACACTGTAAATTCGTTTGATTCTCAGTGAGATGGAAGCAGAAGGTAAGGATGGCAGGAGGATTAAGGTTTTGTGCATCCACAGCCCCCCTCTCTCACCAGCTCCTGCTGCCACTGAATGCAGTGGCAGGAGCACCATGCCATAGCAGCTCAGGTTTATTCACACCCTCAGCTTTATGAACGAGTCTGAGACACCCACAGGGTGCACACCCACACAGCTCTCAGCCAGAGGCAGGGAGGGCAGGGATGTGCTGAGTGCCTGATTCCCACTGCTCCCCTGCCAGGCAGCTGCCCACGGGATGTGCTGCCCCAGCTCCTCCTCAAACACAGCAGCTCCTGCCCCACTGCTGCAGGCAGGAATTACAGGTATGATTCGCAGGCAGGAATCACAGGTAGGAATCACAGGCAAGAATTACAAGCAGGAATTACAGGCAGGTAGGAAAGAGTAAAGGTAGGAATCACAGGTAGGAATTACAGGCAGAAATTCCGTGCAGGAATTACAGACAGGAATTTCATGCAGGCAGGAATCACAGGTAGGTAGGAATCACAGGCAGGAATCACAGGCAGGAATTACAGGCAGTCAGGAATTACAGGCAGATAGGAATTACAGGCAGGTAGGAATTACAGGCAGGAATTACAGGTATGAATCACAGGCAGGAATTACAGGCAGGTAGGAATTACAGGTATGAATCACAGGCAGGAATTACAGGCAGGTAGGAATTACAGGCAGGAAGCACAGGTAGGAATTACCGGCAGGTAGGAAAGAGTAAAGGTAGGAAACACAGGTAGGAATCACAGGTAGGAATCATTGGCAGGAATTCCAGGCAGGGATTACAGGCAGGCAGGAATTGCAGGCAGGAATCACAGGCAGGTAGGAATCACAGGCAGGAATTACAGGTAGGAATTACAGGCAGGACTCGCAGGCAGGTACAAATCACAGGTAAGGATTCCAGGCAAGTAGGATTTCCAGGCAGGAATTACGCCTGGCTGCAATTCCCGTGCCATTCCCTGAGTGTGCAGGGGGACACGGGAAGGTGGCACATTTCCGTCTGGCCATCACTCCGTGCTCACTGTGGAGACCAGCTTGTGTCTTTGAGCCAGATGTTTCACTGCCCTGGAAGACAGGAAGCAACAAACAGTGAAACAATATTGGGAGCAGCTTTTCAGTAAGGAGGCCTGGAGATCCATCCTGAAATCAACCCACAAAAGCCAGCCCTAAATGTGATCACTTACAAGTGATTTGATGTAACAGCAAAATTGGCACCGTCCCTTTTCCTACCCCCAGATTGTCCAGAAATTCCTGCACACAAAGCAAGGGAGAAAATTCCATGGCTTTGTAGGACAAGTGGTATATTTGCAAGCAGAGTGATATATTCAGGTAAAGATGGCAGGGGGATTTCAGAATAGGAGAAATAAATTGTTTTATTGATATCTTTTCCCCTTCCATGGAGGCTTTCTTATGACATAGACTTTCCCCCAAAAGCAGCCTGTTCCAAAGGCCAAGGAAGGCAGAAGGACTCCCTGTGCTGCAGACACCAGGTGTCCCACCAGGTAAAATGTGCTATACATAAACATGAACACGTGGCTGTACTATCCCTGAAGGACACATCCGCAGAGAACTTGCAGGAAGCACAAGATGAGGAAAGCCTGAAATCCCATAAATAGCAGGAAACACTCGAGATGTAGAAATGCAAAACAAAAGAGCAGCCAGCAAAGCCTGGGGCATTGCACCCAGAGTTGAAGGGGGTGAGGCTTCTAGGTGACCACAGGAGCTCATGCCTGGGGCACCCCCTTGTTCTGTGTGGCAGCTTCAGCCAGACATGATCTCCCCTCCACGTGACAGCACACAAGAGCCAGGCTCAAGCCTGTTCCATGCAGGTTTCCCCTGCAAACCTCAAGCAAGATTTTCAGTCACCTGTCAGGGAAGAACAGCAGCAGGGCCACACATCACAGGGACAGGGTGGAGACAAATACATGGGAGCACATTTGAGACTGCAGCAGCAGGTGCTTACAGAGATGAAAAACCCTGAGAGAAGGAGCAGGTCTGGGGTTTGCAGCATCCTCTGCCTCACAAAAGAGCTTCCTCACCTTCAGGAAATCCTCGTGCAACAAGAGCATCCAGCCTGGAAGGTGAAGTGTGATCCAAGGTCTGTTGAGGAGTCTGGACATCAAGGGCTGTGCTCACAGCTTTTTCATCACCTGTGGAGAGCCTAAAACCAATTTGTAATGTGACAAAGAAATGAGATAATGATGCATTTTAGAGTCAGTTATAGGATAGAGATGGGGTTCCTAAGGAAGGACAAAGCTACTTACTGGATCACACTGACAGAGTGACACCAGAGACAAGTGATTTGAACCAAAGGAAAGGCTTTTTCAATTTTAGTGTGGAGTTTGTACCATTAGGACACTGCTGTTCTGTGTGTTATTCTCAGAGCTATTCATGCATCTCTATCTTTTAGCTGAATTATATTTTTTCCCTTTAATAAACTTGCTTATTCAGTCTCACTATCACACCAGAGGACTAATTTGGATTTAATATATCTCTCTCTGTGTACTTGCCATGGCTGTTGCTTCTTTTACTTTTTCTCCCCTATCTGCCAGTCTTTTTAATTCTCTGTCTTTTGTGTGAGCCTTGTAGGGCAAGGATCATACCTACAGCTATTTTTAGAAACCATCTACAGGGAATAAATTATGGTAATTATGTCCAGCAGAATTAGATTGTAGTGACTGCCAGACATGGAATAGCCACTGTCAGAGATCCTCAGAACAAGATCTGGTTTTGCCCTCAAGTAAGAAAGAAACAAGGAAGGTGCACCACCAAAATCAGGATTATGAGAGTGTCTCTAATCTCTGGAAAAGTACATGGTGAATGCTGCCTACAGCCAGGGAATCACAGAGAGAGCCAGGCATTTGAACTTTAGCACAGAAAGGATATAATTAGCAACTGCTGAATTTAAAATTGAATTCTACTGAAGTTCCCATTTGAAGCTACACTTATTCCCTTGCTCAAGGCTTTGAGGGTGGATAAAAGGGTGGGAAAGAAAGTTGAATGCAATCTTCATTTTACACATTTCTGATATTTAAAATGTTTCAAAATTATTAATGTGCTACACTTGCCCTCAGTCCAAGTGGTGGCATATCTAATATTAGTTTATGAAAAAATTGGAAATATGAAAATAGTATTTTTCCATATAATTCAGCTAAAATCTGTTTATTTATGTAAGAGAAAAAATGGTTAAATATTTTAACATGAAATTAAGTGTGTGGCACAGATCTCCCAGAGGAAAAGACTTGTGTGAGGGTGCTCAGTTCAGCAGCTCTGAGGAGAGGGATGCCAATGCTGACCCAGCTGCCCTTGTGACTCAGACACTTGAGGCTCTGTTGGTGTCTTGGTGCTCCAGAGCTGAGGTGGTTTCAGGAGACAAGGTGCAGGCTGAGTTTCTCTGGCTTGTTCTTAACTGCTTCAAGGATTTTTCCTCTACTGCTGCCTCTATCAGTGTTCAAAGGTGGCCTGAGGAGGGAAATAAATGGTGCTTGTACCCTTATCTTGCTGCTTCTTGCTGGGTTAGAGACATCTGCAAGAGCTGGAGCCTGCCTTGTTTGGGTTTTCTGGCTTTTCCTATGAAGAATTCAGGTTCTGTGTCTTGTTTGAGGAGCAGTCATTGCCAACCAGAGCCATGAGAGTCCTGCTGACTCCTCTCTGGACTCAGGAGCTTCCACAGCTCCAAAGACTCACCTGGCACCGAGAGCAGGTCTGATGTATGAAAAACAGGTTGTTCTGAACGTGGTCCACCTTTCTGTCTAACTGATGTAACCATGTCTATGTCAATGTGGATTAACATATCCATATTCATCTTCCTGTAAAAAGTATAAATTGCAGAGCTTCACAGACTTTTACTACAGTGGGTTTGTTTCTGTGGGCTCTCTTCCCAGGTGGATATTCCTGATTTAAGGAACTAGTATCCATAAAAAGGCACTTTTTTTTCCCCAGTAATAAACCACCCTGCCAGTGTAAAAGAAAACCAGAACATTCCAAATATTTTTCTCCACGCTGACAATCATGGCACACAGGTGATGTGATTGATGAAGCATCAGGAGAGCAGAGGGGAACAGACATTTTGGACGCCTGCCAGGTCTTCCTTTAGGCTGTGAGCCTGCCTGAGGGCAGTTTTATTTCTTCTCCAGCAGCACATGATCCCAGAGCAGCAGAGTTCCTCCTCTGTGCCTTCCTCTGAAGGAACTCAGGGCAGAGCAGCAACCACCTGGAATCCTCCCTGAGAAGCTGCCAATATCTCCCTAAAACCAGAAAGTTTCTAAATACGCATCAGAACAGATGGGGAGATGCATCCCTTTTTAAGCCAGGATTTACATTTTCTTGCATTCATATTGCAAATGTTTTGTTGAAACCAACCCTTTTGGGATTTCTGTGATGGTTGAAATTAAAAGAGAGAATTTCAGGCAACACCTGACTGTTGAATTCAGGGGCCTAAGCCCCTTAGTCTTCAAAAGGTCAGCACCTTCCCCTGTGAATCTGTGACTGATTGCAGGTATTAACATCTCCTCAACCACATAAATGGCCTTGAGTAAGGAAGGATTTCAGAACATTAACCTCAGTAATTAGTCTCCTGGATCACCTTCCTTAAAGGACATAGGATGAGAAGAGGGCAATAAAGATATTCAAAGAAGTTAATCCTTTTTCTTATCCCTTTCCTTGTTTCCCCAGGCTGGCCCAAAGGAGGACAGAAGTTTCAATATTTGATAGCTGGAAAGGCTCCTATGGTTGAGCCTTTGGACACCTACTCTTTTCCCTCTCTTAAGGAGGAGCTGGTTTTGTGCACTTGTGTTGTAGATGTTTCTCTCAAGGTCGCTTGGCTGAAATAGCCCCCAGTGTTTTCTTTCCTTATTCCAATGTGCTTTCACAATGACTTTGTGCAGATCTAGCAAAGCAACTGCAGAGCCAAGCAGTTTGGAATGCTCACCCAGCAGCCCACTGCTCATCACTGGCATGGAGAAGCCACCATGAAATCTACAAGATACCCATCACAAAGATTTTTTTACTTTATTTGTTACTGTCAGGATTGGTGAGTAGTTTGGAGGAAAGCAGCCAAGGCTGCAGAGTTCAATTAAAACTCCCCCATTTAATGACAACCCTTTACCAACTACAGATTTCTGAATCACTCTGTTCATTCTGTCTCAGTCCATCTTCTGGCCTCACATCACCCCAGCTAAAAAAGCCTGTCTTGAATATGAAAAACACATATAAGCAGCCCACACATCTTGCCTAACACCATGATTTGCACATGGGGGTAAGGAGCTGAAAGAAATATGAGATGCAATGGATAAGACAGCAGCACCATCCCTGCACTGGGCACACAAACTTCACAAACACTCCCATTGGAAAAGAAATCTCTGAGGTGCCATCATGTGGGAAGGCCAGAGTTCAGGCTCTATGAGAAAGCAGTGGGAAAACCTCTTGTCTTCCAGGAGCTGATATGTGGGATTCACATCCCCTCTGAACGGAGTGAGATGGAGTTTTCCCAGCATTCTCCTGAGAAAGGCTGTGAGAGATGCATAGAAAAGAATGATCGAAACAATTCTTATCTCATTTGCTGTTCGTGTGTTTGTGCCCATGTGGAATGTGTTCTGGAGATTGTTTACCCAAGGTGATTGCTTGATTGGGTTCTGGTGATGGTGTTTTGGATTCATTGACCAGCTGGATCCGTGTGTGTGTGTGTGTCAGGACTCTGGGGCAGAGAGTCACGGGTTTTCTTGTTAGTTAGTGATAGCTCTTGTTAGTGTAATATAGTTATAGTATAATATAATATAATAAAGTAGATAATTAGTCTTCTGATATCATGGAGTTCTGCACATCATTTTTCCACCCATCAGGCATCATAACTCTGATACTGATAGAGTGTCACTGTCTCAGAGCCATTGAGTGAGTGAGCAGCACCAACTGCCTTTTCATTCTATGAAACCATATGTCTTTTTAACTTGAAGGCCATTTATACCTGTATATATAAATAATAAATGGCCATTCTCATAGGAAATGCAGGTATAAATGGCCTCAACTGGGGCCATTTATATCTGTATTTCCTATGGGAATTTTAATAGCAAAACACCAGATAAAGATATCTATAATAGTAATGTTACAAGACCTCTGACCACAGCGTCCTAAACTCTGGCATTATAGCAACCTGCTTAGAAGTTTCCACAGCTACAGAATTTCAGTCCTAGCCCAGGTCTTGGGACTGCTCTATTCCACTTTTAAAAGCAAACCCATCAATTATCTGGATATTGAAGGAGTGAAGGATAAACTTGAACAAGTTACATGAACATTTTAATTAAAGCACATCTTGACAGAAGATCAAGAAGAGAATAGTAAGTTAACATCCATAAAAAATGTGTTGAGACAGCTCTGATGTATTTTCCAGTTGTAGAAAAGGTAATTGGATGAAATGAAGGGGAAACAAATTCAATGTGATAAATGTAATAGATATTTATTGCTACAAAGGATTAGCTAGAATTACCTTCAAGTACAGGGTTGATGCTGGATATGATAATTTGATAGGGAGAAACCGCCTTTCACTTTCGTACTATATCAACTTATTTTATTATGATGTAACATAAAGGGCAGGAAAAAAATCCCATTATGGATTTGCTGGCCTGTGGGATAACCTTGAAATCGTGCCACTGAATTTCCATGTCTTTTTTTTAGACCTCCAGTATGAAACCAAAATAGTCTTGAAAGTACCTGGAAGATTAGAATTTGAGTAAATACAGAGTGTGACCCTTTCTTGCCACAGAGAAAATCCCTGTGACCTCCACTCATTGGGAGCCAAGGCACAAATGAAAATGCCTAAAGGGAGAAGAAAAAGATCTTACCCAGGGAGATAACAAAGCCTTCTCAGCCATGAGCATGCCTTATTGAAGGAGAAAGTTACTTTAACCCAGCACTCCATACATCCTGTGTGTATGTAAATAGGGGTGAAATATTCATTTCACATCTGTACTGGCTCCCTGCCACAGGATGTGATGAAGCACATGGAGGATTTTGCCTTCCCAATAATGACTCTGCCTTCCCAATAATGACTCACGTGCCACCTACAGTAAGCTAAGCAGAGAGGGGTGGCACAGTAACTACAAATACAGAACAAATGTGTGGTTTTTTATCATTGCTGTCTTCTTGTAACCATCCTCTTCTGTTTTCCTTCAAGAAAATAAACTAAACCAAAGTAGCAGTTTTCCCTGGACAAGGAATGCTATAAATGTTACAAACAAGGAGTGTTATAAACAAGTGTTATAAAGAAGGAGTGTTATAAAGAGTTGAGAACTCCTATTTTATCTGCAAAACAGACATGCTGACATCTATAGCATTACAAAGCAAATGGATTATTTCTAGACTGCAGGTTGTGCAGAGGTGGGACCTGTGTCTGTAACACTGTTCTTAGCAGAGTAACGTTGCTACTAAAATATTAATAACAAATTATATACATAGCCTGAAGGGTGAGATCTTTTACTTAAACTCAAAAAACCCCACTGAACAAGTGTATGACACCCTCAGACACATTCACTCCAAATTGTTCTAACTCAGTATTGACATTTTTCTCCATTATCCATCACATCCATGAGATTTTAATATAATTATTTCAGAACATTTCTCAGTTCTTGTCTGCTCTTGGAAATATACCAAAATAGCTACAATTATTCTGAGATGGTTTATTTCAATATAAATCCCAACGCGGACACTCTTATTCCAAAATAAGAGTTCTTATTTCCAATTTAATTTAATCTAGTTCTAAAAAATCCTCCTGGGATCTTATTCTGGAATTGTTATTTTGGTACATTTCCAAATGTAGGCAAGCCCAAAGTCAGGGATTGGAGACTGGAGTTTTTTAAGAGAAAACTCTGTTTCCACTTGAAAAAAAAATCCAAAGCAATAAGCTTAAGAAATTCATCCCTTTCAGAAATGCAAGCCCTTACACAAAAAGGGTAGAGATCCTATTTCAAGAATAGCAGTTTGCTACCTCTGCATGTGTAGATACCAATTAATGTTTCATCAAAGGAGTCACTCACAGAGCTCTTCCACCCCTTTTCTTTTTCATCTAAACATATAGTGTCAAAGCAAAAGAGAAAAAAATAAGAGTCAGAAACTAAACCAAGAAAATAATCTAGCTCAGGAAGCCTTCTGATCCTGAGAAAAGGGAAATGTAAAACCTCCACCAGTTCAGCCAAACATTTCCATCAGCTGTTAATTTTACACAGAAGGTGTTTGCATGCTGAATGCTAGGCTGTATACAAAACCTGCAATGGGCAAGCCTTAAGAGAAGTACAACGAAGTTATGAACCTGTGTAGGGAAAAAAAGGATATTTGTTGCTTTTGAAAATCAGCTATACCTTTCAATACACCAAAGCCTAAACTTCATAAAAATTCTACAATATAAAAGGGGACTTGGAGAAAATCTAATTTTTCTTTACCTCAAATGATCTTTGGGAAGTAGAATTATAGAGTGGTTTGGACTGGAAGAAACTTTAACAATCATCTGGAATCTATGACTTAACAACTTCCTTGCTGTCAATAACAGCAGTCAGAGATGGTGAGAGAGGACACTGGGAGTATTTAATGTCAGAGTGGTTAAAGTCATTAGAACACGAGCAAACATGGGGACTCAGCCACGACTCAGCAGCTTCCTCTCTATCCTTTGGCTTCACTGACCACTCAATAAGATTTTCAAGGCTGAAACAAATTCTGATATCAGCAGATATTGACAAATGGTTGTTACCCAGAGCTGAGTGAATATGGGTACAAACAAACAAAACAAAGTAAAACAAAACAAACAAAAAAATCAAAATAGCTTCTTCCTAATACACTGAATGTAGATATTTGATCCAAATGAGTTGTTTTTATTACATCTGTCCCACAATGGTTAGTAAGAGATATGGTCTATCCTTTAGGGATTTCAAAGACTGTCAACAGCACTCCTTTGTTCCTCATTTTCCATTCACCAGCCTAACAAGAGAATTCAAGGCTTTCTTATTTTCTTTAGAGTCCTTTTTTCAGCCTGACCATGCACAGAATGTATGCACCAGCCTTCACCAACACTGCCACCAGCATCCCACAGAGCCAGAACACATCAGCTCTGTCTTGCATCCCATGGACACCTTGGAAATATGTCCCAAGTACCAGTGACATGTGAATCCCTGTGCTTGTGACATTGCTCTTCTCTGGGACTGCCCAGAGCCCCCTCTAGCCCAGTGGCTCTGCAAGGGCTGCAGCCATGTCTCACAGTCATGTCCTTGTGAGACAGATGTCTCAGCAGCCCATCCTCACCCTGGCTCACACATCACGGGCAGCCAAGTCTTCTGAGGCAGGGAAGGAGTCTCCTGCTTTAAACAGCATTGACTTGGCAAGCCAAACACGTGTAAAGGAATACAAAAATTAGCTTCATGTCCCTTTCTTGCCCTCACAGACACACCAAT
The DNA here is from genome assembly GCF_027579445.1 of Ammospiza nelsoni. Lineage (NCBI taxonomy): Eukaryota > Metazoa > Chordata > Aves > Passeriformes > Passerellidae > Ammospiza > Ammospiza nelsoni. Next base: position 106,060,190 of record NC_080634.1, read on the forward strand.
GACACCCACAGCAGCAATGCTTCAGGCCCACAAAGGTAAAATTGTGGTTTTGGTTCTCCCTCTCCCACAGGAAAGGTTTGGCCCTTCTTTCTCCCAGTGCAGGGGAAGAACCATGACCATCCTTTCCCACACGATGCTGAGCTGTGTTTCCCAGCCAGAAGAGGGAGCTCAGGGTGTTCTGACCTGTACAGACCAGCTGTGTTTGAGATGGAAACCACAGAGTGAGAAATGGCTGCAAAGGTGCAGATTGCCCCACAGGTGCCATGCAACCCCCTCTGATCAGTCCCTTCCTCTGCACATCCCCAGCCCTCCCTGCACCTCGGGAACATCACCACCAAAGCTGGGAGGGATACCAAGAGGCACAAAGTGAGCAAATATCCCCATCTAGTGTCCCTTAGTAGTGCAGAGTATATTCCGCTCTTTTCCATCTCTATTATCCCTTTCCAGTCATCCCGATCCTTAGTGAGAAAGATGCTCTCTGCAAAAGAGAGACTAAAAATTACCAGTGCCCCCCAGAAGGGCAGGATGCAGGCTTTGGGCATGCAAGCAACTCAGCCAGCACACTGCTAATTACATTTCTGCAGGTCTGGTCTGGGCTTTCTCTTGAGCAACAGCTGCTTATTATTTCAGCTCACATGGTCAATCTCCATGAGGTTTCTTTCTTGGCTCCAGTCTGCTAATCTGACCACAAGGAATCGAAAAATTAGTTCTAGAGGATAAATCAAAGGGGTTTTTGTGTGGCCCTTACCCCCTGTTTTGCATACAGTGCTTCCAGCTCACTGCTGTCTCCTCAGTTCTCCCTGAAAAGCTCCCTGGCTGCAGAGGCGTGTTATTTGAGGGTGAAATGCATTAGCCTCTGTTTGCTCCAAATTTAATTCATCTATTTAAATAATTTAATACAGCATCCATCAGTATGAAAGCTGGGCAAATTGAATCCAAAGGATTTGAAGACACATAGATTAAATAAACTACCTTCAAATCCTGGCTCTCAAATTATCACTGCCCCTGGATTAATTCTACCTTAATTAGACAAAATAATCTTCTCAAAATGATTAAATTTGTGAAATAAAGATGAAATAAACATAAAATAAAAGCAAATGGAATATAAACAGCCAGAAAGCATAAGACATAATACAGAGCCTTAAATCATAATAAAAGTCATTCTGTTTAGGATCTCATTAGAGCTCTATAAAATCATGAGTGGCACAAAAGAGATTAATAAAAAGTTTCGTTTCTCAAAATACAAAAAATAGTGGTGCATCACATGAAATCTTCAGCCAGGGCTTTAAAACAAACAAAAGTGAGTGCTTTCTGACAGAGTGAATCATTAAATTGCTAAACTCATCGCCCAAAGTGCTGCAGATGCTGAAAGCAAAAGTAGAATCTGACAAATCAACAAAAGATAAGGCCACAAAAACTTATTAAACACAGAGATCAGAAAATCTTTAAGCCATGAACTGCTGAGGGGTAGGAGAACATATTGGGGAAATATCACTCAATACTTTCCCTGCAGTTACACCCTTTCCTTAATTATCAGCTACTGTCAGAAACAGGATACTGAGCTGGATGGGCCCTTGGCTGGACATAATGGGGCTATTCTTATAATGTGACAAGTCATGAACTGGATTTACTTTAAAATGTTGACACTGGCCTCAGTCTTGTACCAGATGGTGACTAAAGAGCATCCAAGTTAAACTCAGCTCGTGGAGTTTAGAATAACAATCAGGCTCTCAGACTTACCTAACTTCAGGAGTTGTTCATGTTGCAACTCCACTCGATTGTCAAATCCATTCAGCATCACTACTGTAAGGCAAAGGCAGACATTTTTCTATGACTATGGCCCATGATGACAGCAAGGCAGCAGGTTACAGAGCAAAAGACAGCAGTACTCTACAAAAGGTCCCTAGCAGGCAACTTCATTAACAGCAAGGATTTTAAGGGAAAAAAAAATTTAAAAGAGTAATATCTTTTAAAAAGGCCCCAAAATTTGAGGACAGGATTGATATAATTAAAAACATTTGTTCCATTCAGGTAGCTAGAAACCAGAGTGAACCCTGCTTTGAAGTCTCTGGAGAGTCCTTTGGAAGTAACCATAGAGGAGCACATAGTCCCTGCCCTGTCTGCACTGTAATGAAAAGCAACACTTGGAGATCAGGGTCAGAAGGATGCTTGCGCAAACCAGCCCTCAGAAACGAGAAGCAGAGCAGGTCATCGCTCCAGAAGACATTGTAGAGCTGGTGCTAAATCCAAGGGGAGGTAAGGAAACAATCCAGATTTATACTATTGCAGTAGGTGGTGCAGGCCCATACCTCAAACGTAACCAGCAGCACCACCTGACAAACTAATCCTCTCCTCTTCAGCCACAGTGCCAAAGTTTCTGAGCAGGAAAGCATCAAGAGAGCTCAGTTTTAAGCTAGTTTTAACACTAGTTAGAGAGTCACCAGGACTCTGAGAGCAGTGAGAAGATTAAATCAATATTGCCATACCCCAAATCTACTGCCAGAGCTGGATCATCCCAACCAACTGCATGTTTCAGAAAAGCCAACATTTTATTTTTGTCTGCTGGGGAAAAAAACGTATATAATATGAAAAAAAAGCCCTAGGTTGATGCAGCCTGCAGACCTGACTCACCCTTTATTGTCTTCAGCAGAAAGACCCTTGATGCCCTCCTGGGAGTGGAGTGCAGCCTTCAAAGTTGCCTGGAAACATAAAACATGATAAGACTGTTCAGGTATTGAAGCTGCTCTCAGAAGGCAGCTGAGGACAGCCCCAGGCCCCCACAAAGCTGGTGGAGAAGCTGTTTGCCAGGAGCAGCAGGGTGAGTTCACTGCCTTTGCACCCACATCAAGAGCCCTCTGCAGCCAGACAAGGGGGTGCTCCCAGAGGTGGCACTGGGACATGCAGGCAGATGTGCCTCACCACTGTGACACCAAAACAAGCCACATCAAAACAAGCTCTTGTTTTCCCTTGTTCTTCCTTCCTCAATCCCCCATGTAAAGCCTGTCTCCGTCTTCCACCATCATCTTGCTCTAGCAGGAACAGCCAAATAGCTCAGCCCGAGTCAGGGAATGCAATGCCCGCCCTGCTGAGTGTCCTGAGGTGCAGGTATCTCACCCTGCACCTTCCTTTGGGGCACAGTTCCCAGCCACACACACTTCCTGTACTGGTACTGACCTCTGCTCCTGAAACAGCCTTCAAAACCCTTATCAAGGCTTCCCTTCACCACTCACCATCCTGACCCACACACAGTCTTAAAATTACAAGCCCTGGATCCCTGCCAGCTTAAATAATGCACATCTAAATTACTTTAAATCTCTCTTTTTTTTTTTTCCTCTCTGCATTTTCCATACACAGTGTTAAGACCCACAGCAGAAAACTCGGTGTCCCTGTGTTATTTATTCTGTAATTTGTAATGCCACCCACCAAAAGGTACAGTAGAAATAGTTAATCACATAGGCTTGGGATATGCATAAGCTGAGTTGTAAAGGTGCTAATAGGTATATTTGAATTCAAAAGAGATCTGAGAGGTGGAAAATAATATCTTATTAGTATGCTATATGTGTGTGCAAAGCAGCAGCCTGTTCTCTAAAAGATGTGGGGGGAAATAGTAGAATCAAAGCCTTTAGCTTCTATAACATCACATTAAAATCAGTAATCTTTTTTTTTTTCCTTATTTGAATTATTAAAATTTATTATTTTAATTTTTTCTCATTAGAATTATTAACAATTATTATTAAATTCCATTATTTCTATATCTCAGAATTTTGAGCCATTGCAAAAAATATTACACACAGTAAATCTGCATCTCTATGTTGACAACCACTCATGTCTGTCTCTGGCTCCAGCCTCAGATACCAGCAGCTCAGTGTTTCCATATAACTTGCAGTTTGCCTGGCATTTGTAGAAAAGTGTTGAACCTGAATCAGGTAGGAAATGGGTCCTCAAAATGAGCTGTTAGAATGTACTGAATATGGGCTGAAATAACACAGCATGGAACCACCTTCAGCTTGCTTACCTTTATTTCTCAGAGCAGACATATTCCTCAAACACATGTAATTTATGGGAATTGCTCTTTCTGTCTTCAGCACAGTGCTGGTTTGCAGGTTGTTTTCTCCCATTCTGTTTGCTCACCCTACAGCAGCAGCCTGCACAGAGCAGGCCCAGCTGAATGTGTGGCTGAGCTCTCATTTCAAGGGGCCAGGGACAGAGGTTCTCCATAGAGGAAAGGGAGAATAAGATCAGTGAAGCACACAGATTATGTGTGGGCAGGATTCATAAGTTTAAAACTTAGAAAAAACAAGTATACCCAAGCAATTAGTCCAAGTTTCATTATGACTACTAATGTGCTCTTGTTAGCCAACTCAGTAATTCTATCACATCCATCACATTTACATCTCAGCTACAGAATTTGGAAATGATTCTGCAAGATACAATTCGGGGGAAAAAAGGTTATCATTTCTTTTTAAACCTTGGAGCATGAGGGGGAGAATAAATACTAGGCTATTTGAACTTACTCAGAGTGTTTTCTCTGGCATAGAGAGGCATAAGATTTCAACCTGTTCTCCTTTTAAACTGAATTTCAACATTGAAAATGGATAAAGGGGTTGTGCCACCCACAGCACCCTCTGGGAACCAGGGGCATCACTGAATTTAAAAAAGCATTAGGCAGTCCCTGTCAGAACCCAGGAAATTCCTCTGGCTGCCCTGGAGGATTCGAGCCCCTGCCCAGGAGCTCAGAGACCTTGGCACAGAGCCCAAGACCCCTGTGCCTTGATTTAGCCCTTGGTAAAACAATTACCAACCTTGTATGAAGAGTTACATGCCAGGAGTGTTTAAGTAGAATAATAGTGAATTTATCACAGGGAGGAAAAATAGATTTTTGGGCTTTTTAGAATGGGGGTTCAGGGAGCAAGATGGAGGAATCTGGGCATGTCCAGCCTTTCTCCTTCTTTTATGCCTCCATCTTCTGCTGTGATGTTGGCACTTACAGACTGGTTTAGAGTAGAAACTCACTGCTCAGAGGTGATAGGTATTGGAAAGTAATTATAAATATTGTACACGTAGTTTTTAGTATAAAAGATAACACCACCCCAGGGGCAGGCAGAGTGCCTGGATTGTCTTGCTGAGTGGATCTTGGCTGGACAGGAGAAAGAATTTTATAGATAAAATACAATAAACAACCTTGAGACTGAGAAATGAAGAGTCCTGACTCCTTCTTTGACCACTGGGCTGGGAAAAGAGACTTTCTGACTTTTCTCGAGGTCACTGTGACCAGCGAGATTCCCGAGAGGTCCCCTGTAGACATTCTCTCCCCTCCAGTTCTCTAATGTACAACTTGGCACAGAGAAACCTGCCACCAGAGTCTCTGCTTCCATGAGCAAGGGGCTACTCTTGCAGAAACTCTTCTTGGTTCATGTCATCTCAAACAGCAAACCCAGATGAGATGAAAGTTGCTCCCACGGGCTTCCACTGGGAAGTATTTTTCTTTGTACTGGGTAAGTACAACAGAAAACAAAACAAAGCAAATCTCTTGGGCACATTCCCTCTCCTCAGCTGTTCAACCTTGACCTCCCAGCCTGAGTGAGGTTCAGCAGTCCCTGCCCAGCAGGGCAGAGGAGCAGAGGAGGTGCCATCCTGAGTGTGGCACTCACTCCATGAGCCACCATGAGCTCCACACCTGCACAAGGGCATAGCTGAGTGCCACATCAGCCACTTCCAGCAGGGAGGGCAAACACACTGCCAGATCTGGGTCTGACACTGCCTTTGCAAGCCACATCTTTCAACCTAATGTGGCCTTGAACAGCAAGCAGCGTGTATCCATGTTGAATTCAACACACTTGCTGCCTTGGGGATACCAAAAAGACAAAAAGCCCAGAAAGGAAAGCAATCTGTAACAACTGCTTTCACCTCTGCAGTCACAAAAGCTGTCAAGAACCCAGAGGTCTGGAAAGTGAAGCCTCCTGTTCATTCTGAGCACAGGACAGGCCCAGAGAGGCTGTGGAGTGTCCTTCTCTGGAGATACTCACATTGTTTCAACACATTCCTGAGGGATGTGCTTTGGGGGAGTAGGAAGGTTGGGCCAGATGACCTCTGGTGATCCCTTTCACCCATACTGTGTGATTTGGTGACTCACCATTTCCTGGGAATGAGGTGGTGCTCCAGCAAAGCACACAGCACACTATACGTGAAAGTCAGGGTGACACAGTCAGTGGATAATGGGGAGCACATACATCTGCTCTGTTCTGCAGGGATTAAAACATCCATGCCCTTATCCATATCCTCTTTGCAAGGATGAATCATACCTATAGCAATTATGTTTTCATTAGTTAACCCTGCACTGCCTGTACTGAATTAAAAAACAAAAACAAAAGAAAAAAACAAATTCATTTTAAAAGTTATGTTTAAATGGAACAATGCTCTTCTGCAGGACATTTAAACTTGCTTAATCATATGCAAATCTCTAAAATCAACATTAACATACTGCTCAGTCCATCACTTTTTTAATTGCTCACACAATTTTATTCTTATCATACTGGGTCCTCTACACCACCTTTGGAAAGTATGTAATAAAGTACAAGTGTATGTGCATTCAAAGCAAAGTTGCAAAAACCTTCTAGTGCAAAACATAGAACATTCAAAACTAGTTCATATGGGTTTTTAAAGCTGCATAAAATCCCAACAGAAATGCAGAACACTGAAGACTTGATTACCATCGTTGCACCAGTACAGCTTCCAGGAAGATGCAATACTTTCTTAGTACTTTTCAATTGAATCTTTACCAAGAATATTATTATTTTGGTGTCACTGGGTTTTGATTATTACCTATTGACAAATGTTTCAGTTTTGGTTTTGTGGTTTTTAATGTTCAGCTGGAAATTGTAGTGTTTCACTTGCCAGGGACATGATGGGAACTATTTGACACTTTGGGATTTTTTCTTCTGTCCCTGGAGTTACAGCAAAGGCAGCTTCACCAGAGTTTAGGATCTCCTTTAAAAACAATCTCTCGAATTTGTGAAAACTATTGCTGCTGGGAGCTCGGTGGGTAACAAACACTCCAGGTGCTGCTGAACATTCAGTTCATGCATTGGACATAACTGGAATTGGAAATAATTAGATTAATATTTCAGTCCTGAACTGTGCCTGTTCCTCTAATCCTCTCTGTTGCAACTGAATTTGCTGCTTAGCAATATCAGTTTTAATTCCCAGTTCCTAATAAGAGCTATCAAGCATCACTCTCTGGAGTTCATTATACAGAACTGGGTGAAACCTTAGGTCAAGTGTAGCTCCCAGGTGAGCTCACATTACCATTTGCCTCCAGGTTTCTGGATGTGCTCTACATGCTCCACCTCAACAATGGCAGATCCTCTGTAAGTGCTGGAATTGTTCAGCTGGGTCCTCAGGGCACCCCAAACCCAGCAGACACCACAGAGAGCAACAGGCACAACTTTCCCAGCATTGTCCTGGGGAAGGCCATGAGAAGCTCAGAGAAAAGAATGAGAAACAGTTCATATCTTCACTTGCTGCACCTGTTGTTGTGAGCATGTGGAATGTGTTATGGAGATTTGTTTACCAAAGAGTGGTTTCTTAATTGGCCAATGGTGATGGTGTTTTCATTAAAGGACCAATTAGGTCAACCTGTATTGTGGTTTTCTATAAAGGCAACGGTATTAATAGTATAGAATAATGAAGTGATTGATCAGCCTTCTGGGATCATGGAGTCAGTGCTGATTATTACCCAAATGGGGACGTCATGCTACGACACACAACAGCTGCCACAGCCCTGAGGTGTTCAGCCATGTCAGGGCAGCCCAACAGCTGATAAATAAATGTCACCAGGGTTAGCACAAATCATCCTTCACTCAGTGTTTTCCCCATTCTTCCCATCCTCTTTTGTGACTTTGAAATGAAGTTGCATAAGCAAGAACTGGCAGTTCATGTCCAGGACAAATTACCAGCATGAAATACGTGACAACTTTACATATTTACAAGGCTTGGAGGAGGCATTTGGATCATCAGGAGCCTTAACCACATGGTTTTTAATATGCATTTCCAACTCTCAGGGATATGATGAAGAGTGTTTTACTGCTGGCTGAGCACTAATGGATTTGGAGATGTTAACTGTAGTCTAGAGGCATCCTGAAATGGTGAGCTAATGTGCATTTAATTTTGCTTATTTGGTTTTAGCACAACCAGGTTTAGTTATAACACTGTAGTGTCAGCACCAGCCATCTGGGGTTGAACACTGAGAGAAAAGGGTATGAGTGCTCAGTGAAACCCTTTGAGAACAGAAAATTTAAAGAGAAGCTGATTAAAAACAGAAGAGAAACAGGCAGGGATAAGAAAAAGAAGAAAAAAAGCTCAGAGAAACAACAGCAATAACAGGCAGTGACAGAATAAAGCCCCAAAAGGGAGTGCCTCAAATAAATACCCACATGTCTGGTTCCTCCACACATCTGGGTAAAGACTGCCAGGAAACTCTCTGAAAACACTAATATCAGCAAACTGATACTTATTCCAGTGTTCCTATTTTAGATATCAGCTCTCAAATTAGGATTTGAATACTGGATCCTCTCCTGGAAAACCAGCAATCCTGAAACCATCCAGTAAGTCCTGGAAACACTGAGGGGCTGCATGGCCATTAAGCAGCTCATGTTAATTTTCCTCCCTGAAAAGCATTCAAAATGCAATAATTCAAAACAAAGCAGGGAGGAAATGCTTTTCAGGGAAGAAACTTAACATAAGCTGCTTTGATATTTTGCTGTGGCCTTTCACCTGTAAGTTTTGCAAGTTATAATAGGCTGGCAGGATATTGGCACAGGAACTAAAGGATGACAAACCAAACAATGATACAGAACCACAGAATTTTCTGCGTTGGAAGGGACACACAAGGATAGTGTACAGGAAAACAAGATTGTCTCAGGCTTTTAGAAGTATTGCTACCAGTGGGAAGAGAGTCCAAAGAAGGAAAAGGGTCAAAGACATGAAAACTAGAAGATCTGAGCAGTGACATCTCTTCTGCAAACCAGGAACACAATCCTCTTCCTCAGCTCTAGATGTGCACAGCACTAGACAGGCACAATTCAGCTTGAAAGGAGCTGAAACCCAGACACATTCCCAGGGAGAAGGAGGTGTGAACACAAGGTGCCCCCTCATGTTCTTCAGGGTGAAGAAAACACAAGAGTGCAGTAGATGGCATGTCCAGAGCTGTGTGCACAGAGCAGCAGCCAGGCTGACACCAGCCCAGAGCAGATCCTGCCAGGGAGACCATGAACCAGCCCAGCCTGAGCAGCACTTGGCACTAACAAATGGACCAACCATAAAAAAATCTCAATAGATCATTTTCATTCTTATAAATTTTGTTACTAATGATTTCACATCAGTCCAAAAGAACCTCCCATAGCTCTTGCCCTGGCAGGGCCTGAAGCAAGGCCAGCTCTGAGCAGACAGTGGATATATTCCCCTAATTTCCAAGACTAACTGTGTCATATAACGTTGTCATCACCAGCAACAAGGAGTCTCCCAAGAGGCAGCCTTGGAGAGCCTGGGGGGAACTTTGGAATCACATTAAAACATGTCTGGTCTTTAGCACTGGCCAGAATGTCACTGTTTTTCATGTGGTAAACTGAAGACGGAGGAAAATCCACCATCCCTGAGTGACTTGAAACAAGCACCAGCTTAATCTGTAATGTCAGATGTACAAATTCTTACCTGGAGTGTAGATTCAGAACCTGCTGGCAAATTAATATTTAACAGATATCTTAGGACTTTAAAAGTATGCTGCCCACTGCAGGCTTTTTTATAGTAAAGAAAAGAAACTAAATACCAGCTAAGGTTTCATCATGCATTCATACACCTACTCATAATGGGACATTTTTGGAGTGGTCCCTCATATCAAGGTCCTGCAGTGGTTTAGGCCAGGTAGGAGCAGGGATCCCAGCACAGATGTGCTGCCTCCATCACACTAAAGCTGCATCTCAGATGTGGGAACACCACCTGAACCTGGATCCTGCAAGGGCTCAGCAAGCTGAACCAGCTCATTTGGTTGCACTGGGATGGTGATCTGCAGCAGAAATTGCAGACAAATCCAGAAGGATTCGTGGCTGGAGAGCAGGAGTTGAACTGAGAAAACTGCTCCTCCTGCCAAATAAATGCAGCAAATGAGTCTTGGGTGATGGAAGTAGAGGGGGTTATGTGAAGGAAATGCATATCTCTGTCTCCTGTAGTGAGGCCCACAAGGACTGGTTGCACCAATTAAATTAAATTAAATCAATTTCATGGCCAGTATTGCACTATTGCAAACCATCTGTAGAAAGTGATATTTCGATTAAGAGCATTTTCTCTCAGTTTAGATTAAGACAGTTCTTAGTAAATGTTTTTTAAATTAATATAAACCATTTCTGAAGTGAAATCCAAGCCTTGACAGAACACCATTAGCTGATTTCATGCAAGCCTAGAAAAAATAACTTCTCAGCAAGATACATAAAGTTATGAAAAATAGTTTTGGGTTTTGTAAGAACATTTATTATTGCCACTTATTTTCTAAAATTCATTTCTAAAGCATTGTGAGATTTTACTTTATTGTGGCTGGCTTTGTGCTTGAGTGCCGCAAAGTAGTTTGCACTGAAAAGGGCTTTTTTGCTGATAAAAGATACTGAGAATTCTCTTGAGCTTGGACTAATAAATGGCCAACTATTAAGATCTATCAACTTCCAAGCACTGTTTTTTTTATTATTAATTTATTAATTCATATGACCAATCATTGCACAGCACTTCAAAAACTTTGGGAGTTTTTTTGTTTGTTTTTATAGAAGAAACAAATTCTTTAATGGCAAAATTGGTGAATAGTGTTGGTAGGTAAGCCTGCCCATCAGAAGCAAGAGCATTCAGAATTTAAGTGTTCAGTCAGACTGACACAGGTTTACTGCAAAAAGTGAAAGCACACAGACATTTGAGTTAAGCTGCCTTGTGGGAATACCTGTTTGGAGTTGTCTTCCCCTGAAGTGAGGTTTCATTGTCACCTCATCTCAGGCAAGGTCTGCTCTTGGAATATTTGCCAGTATAATCCTCTTCTCTGCATATATGTGGAAGAAAGGAGCAAGGAGGGGAGAGAGGGAGGAAACAAGGGAGAGGAGAAGTGAGATCATAGGACATTTTTAGATTTGCCAGTATAGATATATTTCTGCTGGAAAATCACTCATTTGTTTTATTCCTTCTGTTATGATATACCTGGTATAAATAACAATGCCAAGTGTAACTTTTTGCTGTTAGAAGCTTATAAAGTCTCCAGCAACTGTGAGAAATTAACATAATGCTTATCTAGAGGTTATCTGAGATGCAGTGAATGGCTTTTCACATCTCAGTTCAGTTTAGTACAAAGGGCAGTGGCTTGGATTCTTTCACCTCAGCTGGTTTGAGGTAGCACAGCTAGAGAGGTAGAAATCACCACACAATTGTGCAACAAACAACTTTCTGCTGAGAGCAAACCAAGCAGTCAGAGTTTCAGCACTGAAAAGCTTTTGAACCACTTCAAGGCCTTGCTGTGCCTGCTGATGCCATGAGAGTTGGGCTGTGCAGCCCTCCACTACATGGACATGCTCCAGAGCAGCCTATGGCCATGACACCAGATACATCCTGTGGCTCCATTTGCACTGTTCTGCACAATTTCTGGTCAGTTCTCCATCCCTCTTATATCAGAAATATCAGCCCCAAAGCACAGATGAGCAAAGGTTTGATCCTGCCCCTGTGATCCTTCCAGACCCCAGCTCCCTGGCCATACATAGGGCTTCTTTGAACTACACTGGTACAACTTGTGTAAGGAGTTCCAGCCTATTAAACTATTCCCTGGGGAGTTTTTCTCACCTAGAAAAGTTGATAATGTCCTCATTTCAGCTAAGCATTCATTATCTTTCTGTATGCAAGCCATTGAGTGGGCAGGGAAGAGCAGAAGGATGTGTATTGAGAAGACACAATGTTCTCCTCTGGCAATGTGGGAAGACTGGCACATCATAATGTTCAGGAATAATAATTGCACCTCCAGCACTTCCACTACCTACTTGATCAATGTTTAATAAAGATTTAACGTACTGATGCTTTTGAAAAGCAACCACCAGTCCAGATACACATCTTGTGAGGGTCAGGAGGAGGGCAATGGAGGAGAACTCTTTAAAATGGCTGAGTAAGACATTTGATTGAAAATAAAAAGAGTTGAAAAGCAAGTTACTGTTTCTGAACTTTGCTATGGAAAAGCAAATCTCAAATTAAAAAAAGAATATATTTTAACCAAAAACACTGGGAAAGCAGGAATAATAACTGTAATTTGAGTGACTTATGTTGCCCTTCGTGGAGGCCAAGCTCTGTAGTCCAGTTGTACATCCTGTCATGCCTGAAGATATCACTCATGCAAACCATTGCTTCTGGGGAACCATTGGCATACAGGGCACAATGGGAGCATGAGGAAAACAAATATCAGCTTTACAAAGGATTTGGCATAGCACTTCCAAACCAAAGGCACAGGTCTTGGCTGTACTACCTCTGTTTTCAATGAAAAGCACCTATTTCTGCCAAAATTCTATTGAAGTTCAAGTGATTATTTTATTATATCTTAATTGATTGAAAATGTTACCTCTCAATTTTTGTGAATTACCTTCCTTGAACCATTGGAGGCAATGATGGACTAATCGTTTTTGTTACATTAAAAAGGAGAAAATTTGGTGCTATGGTGCTTGACTAATTTTGCTAGACTTTCAAATCTAATAATAGCATTCTTCACAATTGATTTGGTCTTTCTCAATTCCACTTAAATTAGCTTTCTGCCTTAATTAAATCACAACATATTTTATGCCAGGAGAGAATTGGTCATTTTTACCTGCCAGTATAATTACAAAATATCACCACAATGCACAAGAGAATCCTGAGGTCTATAGTTATAAATGAGCTTTAGAGTTAATTTTATGCTTCTGTTTTCCCTCCAATATTTACAACATATTTGCATTTCTGATCCATCTTATGCTGCTATGTTTTACAGTGTTTTGCAGATGGTCTTGCAATTCTCAGCATGCAATCATAGGAATTAAATATTTATGGTTGTGCATAACTTCAGTTCTCTCTGCAGCCTTCAGAGCTCCCTGTAGAAGTCAGCATTTGTCAGCTTGGAGCCTGCACTGGCACCAGCAGTGATTGTGCTGGCACTGCCTCGTGCTACAGCAAAGACTCTCTCTAGCCCCAGCTCATCCATAATTTCAGTGCATTTCATCCCCTCCTCTTCACAGAAAAAAGTTATCAAAGTCAAAACTGTTGCCCTACTTTTCCAGCCTGAGGAAGGCATGGTGTGAGAGCTGAGATTTTCCTTTGGTTTCCGTGCCTCTCGTGCACACCTTGGAGTGGGAGGTTTGACTCCGTGTGGGACGTTTGTTACTCGTGTCTCCAATCAGACCAGGAGCTCAGACCTCCCTGCCCCTGGCAATAGCTCACACAAAACACACAAGGAGGAGATGCACAAACTTTCTCCAGGGCCCTTGAGCCTGGCAGTGAGGGACTGCAGGAGCTCAGGGACAGCTGCTCTTCTTCCACCCAGAGCCACAACAGGACAGGACCAGGGGAGCATCCAAGCTCCCAGCAGAACCAAACCTGCAGCTCACACACACAATAGTTGACACAAGTCTTTGCCTCCTGCTGTCCTGTGTCCTACTCCTTCCTGGGTCTGGGGCTCCTCCTTAAAACCAGTTCTGGGGCTGTTCACAAACTTTAAAATTCTTTTCTAACTAGTAGACCTGCCCTGTTAGTGGCAGGTCATCCCATGCATTTATTCTAGAAATTTCAAAATTAAGTAAGAATCACAAATTAAAAGCACTGCTAGTGTCTGTTACAAATGTCTGGACTTTTTAGTTCTTTCTCTGTTCCCTTATCTGACCATCTGTGCTGCTTTGAGAACAGGAACTTGAGTTATTATCTCCACTGTACACAATGAAATGGACCCTGGTAAATCTGCAGGTCCCTCCCCACAACTTTTGCCCTCTGCTATAAATGAAATTATTTAATGGAGTTACTTTAATTATAATATGGTACTTTTACATTAGGCCTAATTTCCTTTCAATAGAGCCTCAAAAGAAGGAGCTCATTTAAAGTGTTCTAAAGCACCTGTCCTTCCTTATTGCCTGAACTTTTCTAATATGAATTCTTGTAAAATGGAGCACAACATGAATTATGTGCATCTGTATTCACTCATAAGCCTGTAAAAATTTGCATCCACTCCCTTCCTGCTTTTTCTCCTTGTTGTTTTCTTCTCAACACAATCTGTTAGAGAACTGGTAAATCTTTTACATCAGTACATGTTGCTATTTTCAACCTTGAATTTAACCACCTAAAGAAAAAAATAAAGTCCAGAAAGTAAAATATTCCTTTGCTATACCTACACTTTTTTACTGTTCCTAAATATAATTTCCATTTTTATCTGGCAGACGCTAGGAAGAGAGAGTAATGACTTCTCTTAAAAAATGAGAAAAGCTTAAAAACTTCTGAAACAAGATTTATGTCTGCAAAGGGGTACTCACTCAAAATGCCCTGTGTCTCAGTGTGAGCAGAGTTACATGCCTTCCATTTGAACATCATCTCTGAAGTGCCCTGACTGAAAGAACAGTCTGTAACTTGGACATTCATTAAATACAAGTGAGGAAATCCTTTTCACAATGCCGTATATAGACACAGAAAATTATCCCTTTTGCATAACTGCATATGAGAATTCAAATTTTTTACATGTGTTTGGATACATATGCGTGCATTTATATTGATATATAAATAATATAAATATGTTATTAATTACTCCCAATAATAATACTGCTGCATATTCTGCTGGTAAATGACTTCAGAAATCTCCCAAGGGATGTTCTCATTGCAACAACATTGCTCCAGCACTGTTAGGATATGACAAGTGGAGTGGACAATTGCTACTGTCAACTCACTCCTCATGTGGAGATTTACTGACAAGCTACTAGTCCAGCTACTACTACTTTACTACTTGCCTCTGGTAGCTTTGCATGACAGACCTCTACCTACAGCTGCACCAGCTCTCTACACAAAAATGTAACTAAAGTCTTCATGTGAAGGCTCACGGCACTAAAGCTAAGATCTGAAAGTATTTTATGCAAATATTAAATATTTTAATGAAATATAGCTGTGTAATAAATGGACTGGTTCAGTAAGTGCTTGATGTAATCATGTACATGTGGCAGTGTCTATCTGGAGAGCTCTGTCAGTCTAAAATTAACTTGAGTTTGAAAAAAAGATTGCAAAATGAAAACAGATAATTAAAGGCAAATGCAAAAAAGTAGTAACTTCTTAACTTTTAGTTTCTATCACTATGACCACAAACTAGCAGCACAATGCAATCACTGATCCTACTTTTGAAATCACTTAGATGTTACTCACAGCCTGCTGATGTAGTAGATGAAGGCAAAAGAAGGTGAAGAATAATTAAGCAACTCAAAATACATTGCTGCTATTCATACACACAACAAAAAGAACAAAAAGAAATCACATTAGCAAGAAGAACCCATGGAGGAGACCGAGTGCTTTTCCTGAAAAATTGTCCAAACTTCTTCCTTTAAGTAATACTTGGGAGCACGTTGGGTTTTAGGGCCAATTGTTCTCACATATTGAAATTGTGGGAACGTTGACTTTCTTCATTAAGTCAGAGCTATGATCCATAAGACTGACAATAAAAATATTCATGGTACTCTGTCCAATTTTCAGCTATTATCATCCTCTGCAAGCAAAGCTGCAGGAAGCAAAAAATTGAGTAACTCATTGAAAAACAGACCAAACTGCTTTTCTCTTACAAACTAAAATGTCCATCTTTGGGAACACACTGGCAAATTTAACTAAAAAATATTATCTGTCCATGATCTGCTCAGCATATTACCTACTTCATATATTATCATTTACTTGAAGTAAATTAACTTAAGCATTTCTAGTTATCTATTTATGCCAATTTTATTGCCAATTATGTATTTATTGAGCATCACTGGGCTTGTAACCAAAAAATCCTAATTTAGTTTGAGAGTCACAACTCTTTTTAAAAACTTTTCCAAGTCTGTCCTGTACTTATAGAAGAACAAGATTGTTCTTCTACAACTTTGCTACAATCATGTAGCATTGTTGATTTGACAGAACTATTGGTGACCAGGCCAAGCGCTCATCTGCAGGTGGCTCATGACATTTCACCTCTGGCCTCCTCTGCCCTGCAGCTCCAATTGCTCCTCCAACTGGGCCAAGACCAGCATTTCTCACAAAACTGGAGCAAACCTCCCCCCTGTGGGCCACAGAGGTCTCCAGGATCACTGCAACACACTGAGTGCTCCTCTCAGTTTGGAATCACAGAACCAGTTAGACTGGAGAACACCTCTAAGGTCATCAGCCATCAGGGCTCCTTCTGCAACAAGTCCAGACTTTTGGCCTGGGGAAACAAAACTCACTCACAGATTTTGGTAGAGTTGCAGTGAGGGACACCCTAAACCACAAATCCTAAAAATTTGGGAGAATGTTAAGGAAGTATTTGGGAGAATATTAAGGAAGTATCACTCGTTCCTTAGTGTACTTCCTCTTATCTTCCTCTCTCACTTGAGTACCTGCAGCTCAACAAGAGGCAGAATAACTGGTTTGAAATGTATTTTTTTTGCTTATGTTCATTAGGAATTACTGGCCAAAATCTGATCTCCAGAATTCAGAAAAAGAATGAGGTGACATAAGTTTCCCTCTTTCTTTTTTTCTTTTTGATATTCCAAGGAATGCAAACAACTCACTGGTTTTAGGAAATCAATGAAGACTGTCATGTCCCTGCAAGTAAATGAATGACATTTAGACTTTCCACTACACAAGTTTGAATATCTGATTGATTTTATGCTGGAGAATTTAGTTTAGGCAAGCAGTACTGCTAAAGTCTCATGCATCAAAACAAGACAGACTTTCATTTGACATCTCCTGAAAAACAGAGTGAAACTGTCCAAACTCCTCAAGTACCCTTGGATTGCTTGACCTTGTAGGGGAACTACTTGTTTCACCCAGGGAAGTGCAGCATGGAGTGAGACTGTGGCCTCCACTCTGCTATACCCTTCTATATGAAAGATAAAAATTATCTCAGGAATGAAAGCACAGATTAAAAAACAAGTCCAAGATGTTCTCACAACAAGGGTGTTGGTAGCACAGCACTAGTTAAAGCTTACAAATTGTGCCAGCAGAAAAAAAAAGTAGTACAGAGACACTTCAGCTAGAAAACTTCCTCGGGAAATAAGGATGGCAGTGGCTGAAAAATTTGTTCAGACCTTGTGCACATTAGAGCAAAACCTTCCCCAGCCATGTCAGTGACTTCAGGTCATTGAGAAGTACAGCTTCCTTCCCAATAACAAACTGAAGGGCTCACTCAGCTGACTAGTCTACAGTCAAATATCACTATCTGATTTAATTCTGAATTTTAAGATTAATTCTTTTTTTCTGTCATTTGACTGGATTTTCTCACCTTCCTTATTAAGGAGAAAGTTGGACTTGAGTTTTATATTATGACAGCACCCTTCTTTGAGACTGTGTGCTGATAAACAAGGCTCTGCAACTTCCATAACCATTTTTTTCTTTTAGGCACTAACCAAGGCAATAACAATTTTATCTGAAGAGCACAAATACATTTGAGGTGACCAACAAAGAGAAAACAGCTTTTTATTACCTGAAATATTCTACAAAGTTGTCAACAAAAGAAGGGTGGATTGACTGAAATGCACATCAGTCAATAAAGCAACAATCATCATTTCAAATCACTCAGGGAAAAATACATTTATCTGTGGCTGCTTTTATGAGTGGAAATTAATTCAGACAAATTTCAGAGAGGAATAAATGGCTTTTTGTCAGAACGACCATGGCCAAATTGCTATTACTTTCTGATTTCTAGCACTATGTCAAATCCCAGAATCTCACATGACATGTGAGTGCAGAGTCCCCTCAAACAAAGACCAAGGAGAGGATGCAGCGACAGCCAGCCCCTTCCAGAGCTGGATGAGGGCTACTCTGATTTGGGTGAAAAAAGAAGATGCTGCAGGGTGAATGTGCCAGCTCAAGCCCAAGGCAAGGTGTGATGTTGCCTTTCAAAAGAATGGCAAGTGGCAGGTCAGTTTTAGCAAACAAGGGAGCCACAAGCATTACATCTCAGGAGAGCACAGGTTATGATGGCCAGATCAATACTAGATAAATAACAGTGCACCCCACACAGCCTGCTGCCTTAAATCAGTGCTGCCAAACTATGCCTTCTGAAGGAGAGCTAAAAATGACATTGAAGGTTTTCATGTGGCTTTTACTTCAGAGTGAATCCATTCAGCCTGGGGAGCCATAAAGATCCTCTCAGAGAATCTGCTCTTATCCAGCAGCAGCATTCCTGCTTCACCAGGGCTGAGGACACTTCTAATGCATCTGACCAGCAGGGTCACTCAGGCATCCCTTCCTACAGAACAAAACCCTAATTTGATGAGTATGCAGAGCATAACACAAAAGAAAATCATGACAGCTTTAGACTCTGTGCCCTGCTCATGTCCCCAGACAATTCCACTTCTGCTTTCAGTGACTAGTTCCCAAACTTTTCTGAAAAATGAGTCATTACCTATCCACCCATGATTCTTTTGGCAGAAGGGAAAAAGGCTTGTGCAATATCCATCACTCTGAGGGACAGCAGCAACAACTGAAAACAGCTATTACCAACAGGGTGCTGCTCACAGAGAGCAAGGGAGCAGTGCACAAATCCTTGTGCCAGGCTCTGCCAGGCCACAGCAGCTGCAGAGCACCACCCAGAAACCCCCTCCTCCAACAGAGGGCCAGGGCCGGCTCCCCAGGACCCCCCATGCCAGGTTTTTCCATGCTGAGAGAAGCTGGGCCACCCTGAGTGAGTGCCAGCCAGAGGCAGATCTGCCCAGAGCACTGCAGCCCCACTGCTGCACACAAAGGCTCCTGGAGAATGCCTGAGGCCTCCAGTTCCCCCAATGCCATTACTAACAACTGCCCCACACAGCAAAAAAATTATATTTATGCACTTTTCCTCAACATTTGAAGGAACAGTCTCCTAAACACCACCTTTCCTTTGGAACTCTGAGTTTACCCAGGTAGCCTCTCACTCTGTGCCTACCTCACCCTGCCTGACCCCACTTCTCACACCTCCATTCCCTCCCCCTTTTGTTTTCTCTATCATCAATGTGCTTCTGCTTAGAATCATTTTTAAATTTTCATGTTAGCTCTTTATTAAGTATCTTGATCTAAGTTTGTTCTGTTTGTTGTTCTCATTGAAAAATAAGTGAATGGCATTTAGCAGGTCAATTCCAACCCAAGCCATTCTATGATTCTGTGGCTCTTTATTTGCAATTTCTTGTGCAGAGTATAATCTGTGCTGCATCTTCCTGTCATATCATGCTGATAGAGGCCCTAACAGCTAATTAAAATTTTTATATTTTTTCTTTTCTCTGTTTTCTCAGACACAAAGTTCTGGGTTTTTTAGTAGCACCTAATTTTTATGGAAGACATCTCTTCCAGATAGGCATTCTGGAAGCAGCAGCAATAATTTCTGACCTATTATGGGCAAATCAGCAGTATTAAGTGATCTTCAAAGCACTTCTGTAGTTGGTACAAAATGTATATAAGCTGCTCCGTTGGCAAAATTATCTACCTTCTGGTGCCATTACACAGAACAGCCTAATATGCATAATTACAGTAATTATGCAGAGTACAGCACAAACAAAAACAAAATTATATGCTGCTTCACACTGGCACTCTTTCAGACAGAAATTCATTTTCACATTTACAGTATTGCAAATATGGACAACATTATTACAGCAGAATTTGAACATAATTATGCATACCAACTCCACATTAAATTGGTGTTTCCCATGTTCAGTAAGTTGTAGGTAGCTGTTGTGATGTCTTTTTGATAGTACACTAAACCACCCAAACTTTAACAACATGTAAGTCCATCTCTGCTTTTCTTTCAACAGTATCACTGAAAGTATCTGTAACCACCTGCTGCCTCCAGGCTGACTGACTCTGCTTTACACAGCACACAGAACTAGTAGGAATTGCCAGCCATCAAAAATAGACCTAAAATCACATCTTCAGGTTATTCTAAAAAGAAAGATCCTTCCCTGTTTAGAATTTAAAATATACTTTTTAAGTTTCCCCACAAAAAAAAAAAAAAAAAAAAAAAAAAAAAAAAAAAAAAAAAAAAAGAGAGAGAGAGAGAGGGAGAGAGAGAGGGAAAATATTTTAAGCAGAATGGACTGTTTCATTTCAGTTATTCAGTTATTATGTTTCATTTCAATTATTTTTAAGCAAAATGAAAACTTGGAGCCCAAGGTCTGAGTCTTCCTACACTGCAGTAACAATGTGCATGAGCACAGCTCTTTCCAAAACACACATCCTCTATATCCTATGATAAAATTTCAAGCTGCTGTTATTTTATGCATTTGGTTACATAAAAGGAGAATCCCTGTTGGGACACAAGACTGCTCTGACATTGGTGGGAAGTGTCCCAGAGCTTTTCCTCTTGTCAGCCCCAGCAGCTGGGCAAGGCCCTGGGGTCAGAACAAGAGGGAGATGAGTGAGTATGTAAGTGTTGAGGGTACCTGGAAAGGACTCACCAGGCACCAGAGATAAGACCCTGCTGTGACTGAAAGAGCATCCAGAACCCATCTAGAGAGCAGAAAGTGCTTGTAGTGCTGGGGTGTGACTGCAGGCAGGGAATTGCTGCTGCCACAGAAAACCTGCACTTGGAAACTTAGTAGCTGGAAGAAGAATAATGAGTGGCCCAGTTTAAAGCTTCCAAGAGAAGAAGGTTGATGCCCGTGGCAGTTTTGGAAGTCTTTCTCACCTGTTTGGACACCAGCTCTTTCAAAATTGTTTCATCTATCCAGGCTTTTGATACTTGGGAGAGGGAAAATGGAGGAAGAAGGATCATGGCAAGCAAGCTGCTGAGGAAAGCAAAACTGAATAATTTGTTAAAGGACTGAATTAGTAGAACAGTTTTCCACATTGTCACATTATGATGACCTCCCTCAGCTCAGAGTGGATACACTGAGACCTTAAAACCAAGACCAAGGCCCAGAAATGCAAAGATTGCTCATGTGAGAGGAAAGCCAAGAAGCCCTGCTGTGGGTCAGCGGGGACAGGGATGCTCAGACTGATAAAGCATGGGAGAGACAATCAGCCAGGCTCCTTCAGCCACTGCCCAGTCCTGAAAGCCCCAGGGCTGAAGAACCATCTGAGCAGAAAAGCACTGTTTCCTTCCAGATGTTCCTCTGAGTGAAAGCCAAAATGCTGTCATTTCTTAAGGAAACAAGGCTCTTCATGTCTGCATCCAGGACTGTTTGTCTTTTGTTGTGTCTCTTCCCTAACCTTTTGTGAACCCATTGGACAATTTAGATCTAATAAGACAAGCCAGAAGTCTTACAGTCATTAAGTTCCTACACATTTCCTGAAAATAGCATGTGGGTGGAAGAGAAAGAGCTCATTAATGCTGCCTGTGGGGGAAAGGCTGGTGAACAAACTCCCACCTTTTTAGAAACCAGATTGCACACAAGGGACAGAAAGCAAGTGGTTATGAAAATCCCAAGTTTGGGAAAAGCTTGAGGTCTGCAGAGGACCCAAACAAAAAGATCAAAACCACAGAACCACACAAACCTTCCTTCTTCATGTATTTTGACACTCAGTTTTACCACTGGGGATAGTCCAATCTATTTTAGTTTCAGAACCTGAAAAGAGAAGGGGACCAGATTTGTGTTTGGAGTCTAAGTGTGCACATCTGTGAGCCCATGTAAGCTTCATGCAGGAAGGAAACACTCCAGAAATAACCTGAAGCTGTCATGTATCTGTAACTGCCCTGGGACTGGGGAATTGCCATTTGTAATTGCTGATTGTAGGAACCAACTGATAAAATTGATGGAGCCCTGGTTGTCAAGTGGGCTGCCCTGCACAGCAGACAAGAAAGGAAAAGAAGGGATTTGGTTACCACAAAATAACTCAAAACTAGGGTGAAAGCTTTCTAATCAAAGCTGTGGTTCATGTATTAGCTGAATATTCTGCTTCCATGTGAAGATGTATCCAGCTGAACAAATCAGTTTTGACTCTTTGATAAAATTATCTATTTAATCACATTTCATTCAATTAGCCGCCAGCTTCTTCACTGTTAATATGGGGGTACTTTTTGTATAGGTATTTTAGCACGCAACATTCTGTGTGGTCTCTGGATTTCCACCAAGTGCAAGGGCTCAGGCCTTCACTTTTCTTGGCAGAAAATATCTTACAATTTTTCTAAAGTTCAAGGCTTAATTCTCATCCCTACAGCACTCTGACTATATAATAATCTTCAATCTTCAAGTTGTCACTAAGGAGCTATGGCAATTACTTGAAGACAATGACCTAAAGCAGCTTCTCAAACATCTACTTTTTTATCTTATATTCTTTCAATCTTAATAATCACAGAAACAAGATATAAAAAGACTGAAATATTTTAAATAAGGCAGAGGATATTTTCATTTAATTTCTTTAATCAAAAGATTTTCCAAATATGACAATTTAAAAGAAACATTACCACTGCAAATACTTGAAAAATAAAATGCATTACATGGAATTATTTCAGCTTCTGACATTTTATTTCCATATATGAAATAATTTATTTCATATTATATTATTCATATTTATTTCATTATATATTTTTCATATTTATTTCAATAAAACTCCCATTTATTTTATGGGAGATTTCATTTTGTTTATCCTATGATGCTTTTAGAATGAATTAACTTTATTCCCAGATCAAACCACCTCCCTAATAAGTTCATTTATCCTTTTGGATGCAGCACTGAAGCACACACACCCAAGCCAGTCACAAATGAAGACTGCTCTGAGTGGAACTCATGTCCAAAGCCCAACTTCTCACAGTTTGCAGGTTGATAAATCTGGAAACACAGACACCTCCCATGAGGTAAGTTGTCTGAAAGTTGCATGGGACTTTGGTTTTGCAAAAGGACAAAAAGCAAAGCAACACAAGGAGCTGGGTTTGGTTCATGAGAGAGAAACCCTTTCAGGAGCCTTGTTCCCCTGCAGGGCCCCTGGGCTCTGCTCTCTGCACGAGGTGCACCAGCAGCCGCTCATTAAAAATGTATTCTAGGTTCACAAAGTCATAGATTGGGTGAGTTTGGAAGGCAGATCATCCAGTCCTGACCGGTGCTCAGAGCAGAGTCAAAAAAAGACAGTTTCTCAGGGCTGTGTCCAGTCAGGGTTTGCACATCTCCAAGGGGTTTTGCCTCGGGCACTTTTTCCTTGACGTTCAACAACAGAAGAATTGGTGCACTATACAACCTGTATCAGCAAATTGGATAAAAGCAACCATCTCTCCCTAAAACATCACAGCTCTTATTAGATCAGAATGGTCTTTTCTACTACTGCTGCTAGTGCTACCATAAAATTTCAATTTTCTTTTTTGGACTTTAAGAGTAGGTTTTACGGATTTTTCACAAGTAATTAAAATCTCCTGTCTCTTACCTCTGCATATTTGAACAGATTGCCTCATATATTCTCTAAAACTATTATTAATCACATTTATTACCTGAAGATTTAAGCCTTCACTTGAGAGGTCCATATAGAGAGTAAGGAGGTACTTTTGGAGAAGAACATTTCTGAGCTGTGTACTTCTTCCATTAATCAAGGCACCAAAGGAAGGATCTCCACCAATACAGCTGCACCAGTTCTCAGCAGGCAACAATCTCCCTTTAACGTCTGTAAAGCATTTGTTATTTAATAATACCAGCTAATTAAATAATCAGAGAAGCACATGTCTATGGAGAATCAGCGAAGTATATGCCTATGAAGACTGTTCAGTCCCAGGCACAAGTGTGAGAACGTGGTTTTTTTCTTCTAATTAGCATTGAAGCTAAATTCTTTCTTAGCTCTTCACCTTACTGCTCATTTGAATTTCTCAGAAGCGTTCATTTTGACTCAAAGAAAAGCTGTGATTCAAATCCTTGCAGCTTTGCTGATGCTCAGATTAGATCTCCTCGTGGAGCAAAGAGTTCCCTAGGACAGCTCTGCTTAGCAGGATGCAGGGTTCAGTATTTGTGTGAATCAATCCAGACCATTTCAGGGTCACTTTTAGCAAAGGAAAGCCTGCCTGTTAAGACCAGATAAGAGTGAGGTCATTGATTTATTTTTCCCTCATTATCTGGCAAGGTTTCAGTTGAAGCCTAAACTCATTATCTCTGTGGAAATACAAACACAACTTGGTCCCTTGAAGCCACTTAATTTAGTTTGAAAACAGTTAGGGAGTTACCTTCTGAATTCAATTAGCTAATAACTCCTGATAGGTAAAGGTCACAGAAGAGCAAGGCACTGTGCTGGTTCAAGTTAAATGCAATTCTGGGCAATATCAGAGCAGCACTTTTCCCCTTCTTACTGAGTCATGGCTGCAGCTTCTGGCCACCATCTCCAAATTCTCTGTCAATAAGAGAGACAAATTTATGCCAGAAGGGATCACCTTCAGGGATGAGAACAGCAGCAGTACCTTTGAGCCACAGCTCCTTCAGTGTCTTCCCTTTATATTGGAAATAAATCAGCAGGGGAAGACATTGCCCCTTTCAACCACACTGAATAAAACCCCTCTACTCACCCATGTTAATCTAAATAATCTGTACATTAAAATCCAAATCCCTCTCTGAAGCAAGATGCAGTCAAATGCAGGATTCACTTTCTATTCCCAGCTGTAGAGATGGCTCCTACAAGGACTGATGCTGTAGGAGAGCCTGTGTTCCTGAAAGAGATGTGACACTTGAGGATCCCTCATAGACCGCCAGCTGCAGGAGGCTGCTTCAGGCTGGGCTGGGAAAACATTTCCAGCTTCACATCCAAGTTAGAAAATAATGCAATGATAGAAACCCTGACAGGCTTGATCACAGTATAATAACTGCTGGTGTTACTGCCATAATGGAGGGGAAGTGAATGGTGGAAGGGCGGCACAGTTTAATTGTTCTCGCAAGGAAACACCGGGCTCTGAACCACCGCAGGCAATCACCAGCTACAAGCAGTTCCCTCCTAGAGAAACAATTTTTCATTTTATAATGTGAAAGCAAATTTCTTGCCAGTATTACCTCAGGTCATTAGCTATATTGTAATTCTTGTGTTTTTCCAAACTGATTTCCCCCTTAATTTGATTTTGAGCAGCTGATTAAATTTACCCTCCTTGAAGAAACAGACATTCAATTTAACTCTAGTTCGACATTCTCCTGGTATCAAAATGCAGTTCTCATGGTCACACTTCTTGCTACAGAGTAATTTTGTCACTGATTTAAAGGGGCATTCTTTAATGTAACTAATGATGATATGTTGGCTTCTCCTGCACATTCATGTTATGTGCAAGCTCAGAAGGCAGAACAATAAACTGTACAATGCAAAAGGTACTCTTCAGACAACTAGAAATCATTGAATAACAGGATGAAAGAAAACCCAGTGCAGAACTGGTATTCATTTTATTTACTTATCCCACAAGGAACCAAATTCCATACCAGAGCACAGGTGCCTCTGGTTCATTACTGTAGTCCCCAGGGCTCTCACCTTCTCAGGTGGCTGCATCCATGAGACCTTCCAAACACATTTTCTTTCAAGACTCCAAGTGGACATCCAGGCTGGGTCTAAATTATTTAAGCAGGGATCAAACCTTGGGGTGATGTAGGTCTCTGAGCTGTTTTATGTGTAAAACATAAAAAAACCCCCATTAAACAGAAACATTATGCAGAAGAATTCTACTGGATCAGATCAAAGGTCCACTTAGCCCAGTATTCCACCTCTAACAGGAACCAGCAGCAGATACCAAGGCAAACCATTTTAAAAGGGGTAACCATGCAGTCATTTTCTCCACTCTTTCCTCCCCACATGCAGAGCCTGCCACACAGGCAGCTCCTCAGCCACAGACTTCATCTCCTTGCCTATTAGTCCCTGATTTTCTTTCCCTGTTAGTTTGCCTCATTTGTTTTTAGCCCATCTAACCTCCTGACACCCAGCAGATACTGTAAGACTGGGTCCAGTTTAATCACACACCACAAGGACCAAGTTTGCTGTTGTTTGCTTAAGCCACTACCCAGTAATTCCACCTGATGTCCCTTGTTCTTGTTCTGGGAGAAACGCAAACAATCATTTGCTGCTTATTTTCTCGGTGCCACTCATGATTTTAAACGCCGCTATCGCATGCCTTTCCACCTTCCCTTTCCCCAGCTAAAGAGTCTATCTAATCAATCTCAATTCAGGAGCTGCTCTTTCTTTGTGAAAACACTTGTCAGGTTTCTCTGTCCCCTTTCAACATGGGCATGCCTTTTCCTAGACGTGGAGACCAGAACAGCACACAGTAATCAAGAGGTGAATAGACAGCAAAATAATTATTTTGTTTGCTGTGTCTTCCCTAGCAATTTCTGACAATCCATTTGCTTTTGAGCCTTGCTCTGCCCTCAGCCAACGTTTCTTAGAATTACTGACAGCTAATTTGAGCTCTGTTCCCTGAGTCACAATAGGTAGTTTAAAGCCCATTTCAGCACTGTACAGTCAGGTTTATTTTTTCCCATGTGTGTTATCTTGTGGTTACTGGCACCAAATGCAGGCTGCCATTTTACTGCAATGCCACTCACCAGGTTTTTTAAAGTAGATTTTTATTTCTCCTACCCTGAATAACTCCATCAAAGAAGCATCCAGCACTATTTAGGACATTTTCCAGACCACTTATGAATATGCCAGACATCACAGAACTCAGTGCAGATCCCTGTGGTATTCCACTTGTTATCTCCCACTGAAATACCTGCCTGTTTATTCCTACTCCTCACATCATTTCCAGCAGGGAACTTTCCTTTCATCTTGCTACTGTTTTGCTTCTTTAGGATCTTTCAACTGAGGAGCTTATCAAAAGCTTTAGGAAAATCTGAGCACGCTGTACCAAGCAAATCACCCTAATCCACACTCATGTCAGTGCTTCAGACAAAGAGCAGTGGATTTCTCTCAGACACGATTTCTCTTGACAAAAGCCACATTGACATGTTTCCAAAGTCCTTTTTAAACAGAGGTGACAAATTGCTATTTTCCCTTTCTGTGGTGCAGTAGATATGTGGGGCAGAGGTGCAGGGGTTCCTGCTCTGCTGCTGAAAGTTGGCTGAGTCTGAGTGTGCAGCGGTTGCAATGACTTCTGGTCATCTCCAGCCCTAACCATGCAAACAAGGCCCTGCCTGCCCTTCTGAAGGATGCCAAGCACTGCTTCTCCAGGGATTCCCCTTTAGTGCCCTCAGCACAGCCACTCGTGCTGCTTCACAGCAGCAGAACCCTCTCACTGTGACTCTTTCTGCACTCACATTCCTGCTTTTTCCTGCAGCTGCTCAGTTCTGTGAATTAACTCCATACCTTTAGTGCCCAGAACACCCCCACAGAAGAACCCTTCCCTCAGCAGCCAGACCTCTCCTGCAGCCAGGCTGCACCTTCCTTGTGAACTCAGCCCTTTCTGGAGCTCACAGAATCTGGGATCTGGGATCTGCTGTCACAGGGAGAGGCCCCTGCCTTTCTCCCCACGTTCAGCCATCCCTGAAGAACATGACATGACAGAGCTATTTTTTAAGAAGGTTTAACCAAACTCCAAATTAAAATTCACGTGGGTTGCCCAGTGAGGAAAATTTTGAAGCCACAGAACTATGCTGGTGCTTCCTTTTACAATCAGAGATTAATCATCTTAATGTTATGGCTACTCATGTAAAGCCTAAGGCATTAATTAAATTAATGTAAGTGACAGAGTTTCCCTAATAGCATTCAGCTATTTGACAACATATCTGGTAGTTATTTCAAATTGTTGTGGTTATTCCAAATAAAATTTAACTATGCAAACACACTTGGTTTCTAATTTTACCTGGTTTTATGTTAATAGGCTTATTCTTATCCTATTCTTATCCCTTTTCACACTTTTCATTTAATGCCTTGGAAAATATAAGCGTGCACATTTCAGTGGCAACTTAGCTTTTCAGAACATATCACAAGTTCTTAGAGATGTATATGTAAAATCAGTAAAAAATCCACCAGGATCTTAAGCACTGCTTTGCATGTATGAGGTGCTATCTGTAAAAGAATTCAATCAGAAAATTCATTACAAAATGTGAGAAATGGCCCAGGACCTTCAGTCTAGTGTATGCTGAAATTTATGAAGTGGTGTTAAGGGAAAATTGTTTCCAGAAGACATCAGCTAAGATAGCAAAGATAAAGATTTCCAAATAAGGAATTGGAAAACAGACACACACAGTGATGCCCAAAATATGCCTTTTTAATTCCAGGTACCGATGCTCTAGTTATCAGGTAGATCTGTATTCACTTACGTGAAGCGAGGCCAGGGATTAAAAATGTTCCTGTCCCTGAAAACAGATATTATGAAGTATGTTAATAGCAATGGAGTATTCTCAACTGAGGAGGTGAGGGTTTTCAGTGGAAAAAAAATACTTGAGTTTTTTCACTGACACACTTAGGTGTCTGTGTGCATACAGAGGCCATGTGAGCTCATGGAGCATTTTAAAAACACAGGCCCTGAGTTTCTCAGTCTTTTTAACACTGAAAGGTGAAACAGCTAAGGTGGCACTACTTTCCTGCTGTGAAACACCTTCAAATGTTTCCTTTCACATGAAATGTCTTTTGAACTGGACCACTTAAACCCTGGGGCTACAGTAAGCACCACTAGGCAGTAAATGGTATAATTTACTGCAACATTTGTGTACAAAATAGCTCTCTCCACAGCACCCCAGAAGCCAGAAGGACACATGCACAATGAATATTTCAGGACTCATAAAGAAAGGAAAATTCAGAAACCATAGGTCCCAAACCCAACCACATTGGGACATTCACTGCACAGAAACTGAGCTTGAATGAACAGTTTCCAACTAATTAAAACCTAACAACCATAGCAATGCTTCCAGCTCTGCTTGCTTCACTGAACGTTTAATTTTTTCCACTAACTTTCATTTCATATATTTTAGCAATATTTGTGTCTCTTGATGCATTGCTGATGCTCAGATTCAGTTCAGCTTTCCCAAGTCTTTATTCCACACTAATTTCCTCAGGTGCCTGAGTCAAACTTTCAGAGATTATGTTCCCCCAAATCCAAGCCTGGTCCAGCAGTTTTGGGATATTTAATGAGGGCAGCAGCATCCTCTGGGCTGAGTGGGAGCAGGGTAATGCCAGACTCCTCCCGGTGATGCCTGTAACTAACCAGGCTCTGAAAACAGCCCTGACCGTGCTGCCTCTCTCAGCAGGTTTTCTGCTGGGGAGGGCAGGCTGGAAGGAGCTACTGCCCTGTCCTTCAGCCAGGAGAAGCCTGCAGGAACAGCAGGGCAGCTGTTCAGACCCCACACTCTGCCCTTACACAAACCTCATGTAAGAACCACAACCAAACATGACCCATGGCAAAAGGCTCCTCCTCACTCTGCTTTCAGCCACCCAAAGGCTGGGCACAGTTGTTCAGGAACATCACAGTATTTGCTAGTTTCCCCAAAATCTTTTCTTTAAATGTCTCACAAGTACAGGCAAGCTCATCTTTCATTTAAAACAAGGCCTCCATGGAAACCCTGACATGTGAATCCTACATGCACACCAGGAACCAGACAGGTCCAAAGATCTCCAAGCCTCTTACTGCTACTGCTTTCCATCTTCCAACCTCTCAGCATCTGGGTTTAGCAACACTGCACAAAAGCTCAAGGCATAGGACTCCCCATTTCTTCCTTCCCGGCTTGAGGCTGCTATCTGGCTCACTGTGGGGAGTGAGGAAAGAGGGAACATTTTGGCTGGTGTGCTGGGGAGAATCACTGCTGCCCAGCAGAGCTCATGCTCTTCCATTGTGGAAGCACTGCTGCCACCAACAGCAGGCTTCACACCACAAATGTTCAGGCAAAAAGCAAAACCTTCACAGCTTCTGAAAAACAGACAGCCCCTGTAGCTCCAAAAAGACAGACTTCTGTTTTCTTTGAGTGGGTGCAGAAGGATTTAGTACATTTACTGACCAGGCCATACATTCTGTCAACTGGAGCCTTCTGCCTGCTCTTTATTTGCAATTTTTCAAAGAAAGCCCTCTGCGAGGCAGGACATACTGGTGACAGTCTGTCCCTCCCTCCACAACAACAGCCCTGCAGCAGCTCTCCTCCTTTATCAGGAGCACCCAGGAGAAGCGAGATGGGAATGCACCAAAGCACAAAGTGGCTTCAGTGGGATTATAATGAACTCCTGACCCTTAACAAACAATTGGGTAAATACAAACAGCGGATGCTGTGTGACTCAAGTACCTCCAGGCAGCAGGCACAGCAAGAGGTGACTCTCACGGTGTGCTGCTGCTGCCTGGGGAAGGGCAGAGCTCACAGCTCATGGCCCAGCCAAGCCCTCCAGTATCAATGCCAACTTGCCACAACAGCTTCTAGATGGCTTTCTAGTAAGTAAACTGAACAAATGGATAACAAAATTAAATTAACAAAGAGATTATGTCAGGTATTTTTAATGAGGCATTTTTTAAATGAATTATTTCTTGCTAAACACTAGGAGGCTTCAGTCTGTTGGTAATGTGGCTCCTCACCAGGACAAAAAGCATCATGTCAGGCCTCTAAGAAATGGCAGCAAATGTTGCAAACAACCTTGAAGAGTGCTTTCCTACAGGATGATCAGGAGATACAGAATCTGACTTCTTTGGTTGATTTTTTCTTTTAATGCTGCTTGTTTCATTTCCATTAAAAATACTATCTGGCAGAAAACTTATCTCAGAAATCAACACCCAGGTCCAAGAGAGGAACTCTGCTCCATGAACTATTCTGTGTTATCAGCTTTCTTAACTGGCAACTTTATTCACTCAATAGTTGCTCACAGCAACTATTTCAAAGCATAGGCTTGAGGAATAATCCCTTGCAACAGCTATATGTGCAGAAGGTCAACACATCATTTTATGTATCTCAGCAACATTTATCACTTCAAAATCTTAAAAAGTTTTTAAATCTTTTTTAAAATAGGGGGAATTATTCGGCAGCACCTCCCACACAGTGAATGACACAAATTTTGACAAGACAGCAGCAGTTGTAGAGTGGTTCAGATAAACCCATCCCTGTGTCCAGGGCCAGGCTTTGGGTCATGCCTGGAGTGGCACAGGGAGCATTAATTGTGCTCATGCAGAAGTGTTATTTTATTTTCAGATTACACCCATTCCCCTTTTCATCACTTTAGACTCCATACTGAGGAAAACAGTCAGAATGTACTGGTTCTCATTCTTGTCTTATGATTTAAGTGTGCAAGTTGCACACTGTGCTTTATTTTAGGCTTCAAGAGCATCTGAAAAAAGAAAAGCAGCTGCGCCCAAATGTAGCAAGTATCAGTATTTTCTAAATATTTTTGTCACAGACATCTTTTATGAAAAATCCTTTCCTTAGGATTTTTCCTCCTGAGAAGCTGAGAGGCCTCAGGAACAAAATGTAAACATCGATTATCTGCTGCTGTGGAATGCAACAGGTGCATCTGTGATTGGTCTCATGTGGTTGTTTCTAATTAATGGCCAATCACAGTCAGCTGGCTCGGACAGAGAGTCCGAGCCACAAGCCTCTGTTATAATTATTTCTTTTTCTATTCTTAGCTAGCCTTCTGATGAAATCCTTTCTTCTATTCTTTTAGTATAGTTTTAATGTAATATATATCATAAAATAATAAATCAAGCCTTCTGAAACATGGAGTCAGATCCTTGAGTCTTCCCTCATCCTGGGACCCCTGTAAACACAGTCACACATTTTTGTCTATATTTTGATTCTGTAATGGTGAATATGATTGTAGGATATAAACATACAAATATATAATATACTTCAAGTGTACTACCTATAGTACCTATAACATCTTGAAATCCCTATGCTTGCACTTAAGAATTTGTAAATTTACAAACTTCTCCAAGCTTCTAAGAATGATGCATTTCTTAAAAATAAGTAAACATGCAATAATAAATAAACCTCATATCTATGTACCACGGGCTTTTTTTCCTATAATCCTGGGAAAACAACAGCTCTACATTTCAAGTTTAGTTGTGGTTGATCAAATATTTACTCTTGAACAGAGGCATGGCTTCCCAAGGCTACTTGGAAAGTTGGCAAATCAAAGCAGAGAAAGAGCTTTGAGTCTAACAGGAGTTATTTTAGTATTGATGCAAGGTAATTTACAGTTTACTACACAGCTTATATGTTAAATTAGACTATTGGATTTATCTGAAGGAGACTTAAGTCATATACCTATGGTCCAAGGAACACAAATATTGGGTCCATTTCACTTCCAATTACCAAGACATTTTGCTTTGTAAGGAAGGTCCTTGCATTAGACCAAGCAGGCAAGCTGAAATAGCTGAACCTCTGAAATATTTGCAGAATTGAACTGTGATAGGTGAGGATGTTACTGTAAAAAAGGTAAAGCCTTCATTTATTTACAGCAATTCTAAATGGAGCACAGAGATTTCTGAAAGAGCAGAGAAGAACCAGGGCCTGTGCACTCCACTTCAATTAAAGTAGAGATGATAGTTTCTTGGACTGCTTCCCAATCTCCCATAAACTGTGCATAGCTAGCAAAAAAGAAAACAGAAACAAAAATCAAGTATTGATTTCAGTATTCCATAGTGAGCAGTTTAAAACTCACTTTCTCTTACACATCTTCACCTCTTTCATCAGAACTTTTATGGGGTTTTTTTTATTTTTTCTACCTATTTAAGAGATTTCAGTAGCATCACCAGCATCTTCACTCTCAGAGTTTATTTCATAAACTTTTTACTGAAAAATTATATAAGGTTTTTACTGAAAAAAACATAAAACTTTTTACTGAAAAATTATGTAAGTTGTAAAAAGTTCACAGGAACTAGGCTTGTTTGTGATGACTGAATATAGATTTCAATTTGCATTTCCTACACCTGCGGACCTTGTATCTTAAAGAAGAAAATACCAGATCCCAGATTTTAGGGATTTTCGGACTCTTGGAGAATAGATGACTTCAGTTCCTTCCATCGGTATAGCAAGCATTGTACTGCCATCTAGTGAGCAATGTAAAAGCAACTGACACACCAAAGTGCATAAACATCTCTCATTGCAAGCCATTTTTCTCTTTCATAAGTACAAATAGAAGAGAATAGCAAATTTAGGTATGGAACACTGCTGTAAAATAGCTAATGGAAAAAGCTTTGCAAGATAAAAGTGAAAAGGCACAGGCAGGCCAGCACAACAAGAGGAGTTGGGAGTTCTTTATGTCCATGTTATCCCACCATGCTGGGAACGCAGCCCTCTCTCCTACACAGATCAAGGGATCACCCGTGCTTCAGACAGTAGGGTCAACTTTTTGACAATAGCTAAATATTCAGTTTTCCTTCACTGCCCAAATGCAAGGCATGTAGCACACCTACCAGCTTGAACAAGGCTTCAGTGGCTACCCACAGAAGAGGCATCCCCCAGGTGCCACCAATAAACATCAGCAACATGTGTCCCCATTCTGGTTTAAAAGAATAGGAAATCAGGTTGCCACAGGGCTTCTCTCCATCCATGAGGCTGTGGTTCAGACACCTGTGAGGACAACACACAGCTTTGCTTTGTCTGAACAGAAAGGTGACAAATTTTCCACCTTTTCCCAAAGGCTGACTGAGCTCAAGGCTTGGAGCAGAGTGCTCTAGGCTCAGTTCAGATGTGAGAAGGCAGAACCAAGGCTGGGAGCCCGAGGGCAGGAGCCTGTGAATGTCTCTGGTGGAGATCACGGCCCTTGACATAGTGGGGCCACTGCTCTGAGGGTGAAGGCCTGTCTTGGTCAGCACCACAAACAAATCCAGCAAGGTGACTCTGGCTAGCAAGCTCCTGGCTGTGATGGCCTCAGGGCACAGCAGCAGCTCCAGACATCCAGCACTGGCTTTCCAGAGCAATTCCTCAAGTGTCCTTCACAGCTCACTGACTTGCAGAGCACAGCAGATGTCTAACAGGTGCTGTCAGCACTGACTTTCTCTGTCCTCATCAGTACAGCTGGCCAAAAATTGTGCTAGTGCACAGAGATGTTTTGGGCATTTCTTCGAATACAGACTTGTTAAAGGAAGAAGAAATGAGATAGAGCATAAACACACTTGCAGCCCACCCCCAGGTGACAGCCAAAGGAAAACTGACGAGGGTCCCACAGGGACTACATGATTTGTCAACTCAAGAAGGTGGTTTCACAATGTTTGTTTTTATTCACCAACTTGCAGATTCTGTCAGCACTTAGAGAGGCAGAAGGAAGCTTGGAACAGAGGTGCTTTAGGAACCATACTCCCCCCTCACCCAGGGACCAGCAGCACCAACCACCCTTTGTCACCAGGCTCAGTCAAACACATCAGTAACCTGCTCTGCCCTGCTCCTATCCCACAGCCCTGCAGGATTTTGACACCAATGACACAGGAAGCAGAGCTGGCTGGAGGAGAAAGAAATGAAGCAGAACTTTTCTATGGCAGGTGTGTTTGCAGAGGAAAAAAACATATTCATCTCTAAACACTAATGCATTCCCCCAAGGTAGGCTGCAGGAATAAACACATCCATGATGCTTCTATAGTACAAAGAGGCAGATTTTACAAAGTATATGTTTATGTTTACTCAGTTATCCTGCTTCTAGTAGCTGACAACACAAGCAGCAGTCAGAAGCCAGCAGGATGCAGCTCCTGTTAAAGCAAATGGCATCACCCAACACTTCTCAGCTTGATACACATTTTCTTCAAGGCCCCTTTGCAGCCAGCACACACAGCTGACCCCAGCAGTCAGGCCTTAGCAAGAGCCAAAGAGAAGTCATCTCTAATTGTTCATTTTAATTATGATCATTCTGTTCCAATACCTCTTACAAAACAGATGTTTTCTACCCTCCTCTCTCCAAAGTTTCCTATGCTATAGATTTTTTGTCATGCATGATGAGCAATGCAATATATTTGTTAACATGTCCCTGTAAACCATGAGGAGGATAAAACCAACTGCTAGTTTCACCAGCACAATATTGAACATCTGCTCCATCTGTTCCAGGAAATGGTGACGGGTATCTTGCTACAATATATTACACTAATTTTTCCAAGATATTTTATGTTTGGTCATTTAAATTGCAGTGCGGTATTTTATTACCACACAAAACCTCCACAACCACTTCTAAACTGCTTCAGTA
Organism: Ammospiza nelsoni; assembly: GCF_027579445.1. NCBI lineage: Eukaryota > Metazoa > Chordata > Aves > Passeriformes > Passerellidae > Ammospiza > Ammospiza nelsoni. The sequence continues at coordinate 106,095,407 of NC_080634.1, forward strand.
CCCTAAATCACTCCCTGCTTACATAGCTTCAGTGCCACCATGGCAATGACATCCTGCCACCATCCTGCCCTTTGCCAAAGCTGAACCTTCCTCATGGGCCTGGACAGGGCATGACAGGAGGAACAGTGCCTGAGTGCAGTGGGGGAAAGGAAGGATTGAGGAGATTTCCCTTTACACCTGCTGAGCCCTCCCAGCTTCAGCAGAGCTGTGTAACAGGGCGAAGGTAGCAGTGTTTCTCTTATCACATTTTAACAGCATCACTTAATATCACCAATTCAAACACAACAATCAGCATTCAGTCAAGTATTTAATCACTGGGAAAAGAAAGAATGCTGCCCATCTTCTTCATTTAGACTCTGAAGAGTGATATGTATTTGGATTTCATAATGGATTCCATTTATGAATTTTTTCATTTTTTAATCACTTGCAGAAGTCTTGAGAGTACAGCATCAGCCGGAAAGTCTTTCTTATTGCTCTTTTGAACTCCATTCCATGCCTATATACACTTAATCACATATGAAACTCAAATTAGTGCTATTAAACTAACATCATATTCTGCAGATAAAACCCTTTTCTTTCCTTCAGCATTTTCTCAATTCATCAGAGGCCTGCTTTTTTTCTATTTTTACTGCATTGATTTTACTGATTTTCTCTCTCATTTACAGATACATGGGAATATCTTTCAACTGAAGGATGTTAACGCTATGCAAAGTGCATACCTTGCAAATGCTTTTTTTTTTCAACCTGAGTGTCTCTACCTTTCAAATCACTGCCATTTCCCACAGCTCAAAACACCAGCAGAAAGAAAAGAGCAGGGCCAACCAAAATAACTTTCTCTGTGAACTCTTGATATTAAATTCAGTGCTACTAGAGTTAGACCATGTAAGACAGTAATCTATCAACACATTTTAGCAAGCTTAAATGTAAAGCTTGTGTGATTCTGAGATCAGTGGGAATACACAGATTATTTAAGTGCTTTTTTCCACCACAGCCAGAGTGCTTAACATGAGCAAACAGATTTTCTTCATGCTCTTTTTAATGACATGACCTTGATAGGGGAGGGTGTCAAACTCAAACAGCAGCACTGAAAATAACAGGTTTTATCCTGCTTTCAACACTTGGGGAGGTATAAACAGAGAATGGCCACCACCAACTCCCTGTGAAAGAAACAGGACAAGGGGATCTCGTGTGCCATCAAGTCCATTTCCCCTTTAGGCAGACATTTAATACAATTTTCTTATAATTCCATACATGCTGATCAAGCCTGGTAAATATGGAGGTGTTTTGCTCCTGTACTCATAAGAGGGCTGTCCCAGAGCCTTACACTGCTGACCCTCAGTAATCTTCAATCCCTTCATTCAGGTGGGCCCAAGGAAGATTATTACTCTGGCAGTAAGTATATGGTGGCATGACCCTAACTTGTAGAACCTAGACTGGAACTTAAAGGCAAATACCAGAAGAGATGGGAAGAAAAGGAGACCTTTCTGGAGAGAAGTCCAAGCTTTGGGAGAAAGGAACACTAACATCATAGGTTAAGAAGTCCAAGCATGCCTGCAAGATCTTGTTTCTACCACCCTGTGAATTTAATTTTGTGAAGATTCTTTCTAAAGAGTGAAATCTGTTACAGGAAACCAGAAAAATATTAGGATATTTTCAAGACACAATGTATAATCACAGGTGCCTTGCTAATTCTTTTCTTCTTTTAAGAGCCTCTATTCTTTGAAAATGGCCCTCAGCATATTCTTTTGCCTCTGCTCTTTACAAGCCTGTTCTGTATCATTTGAGGGGAAAAAACAAGTAAAGAGAAATTGTACTGTCCATTGTGGCACAGGTACCACAGCATCCTGAACCATTTATCACAAATGCAGAGACAGGCTGCAATGCAGACATTCCTGACATTGTCAGTCTGGAGAGCTGTTACTGGACCACCAGTTGTCCCAGAGGATGGATGGCATCCACACTGCTCCAAGCACAAAAGGTCAACACTTTCAATAAGGGACAACTCCAGCTCTAAGTCTTACCAACTGCTTGTCAAAGACTACTTACTGTCTTCAAAACCTTGTTATTAAATGCACTGTGGAATTACAGTCTATCTATGCTTATCTGTGACATATGTAATTGTTTTGTGATATGAACCACAATTCACTCAGCACTGGGGAAAATGACCTCTCACAAGGCAAACTTTAACCAAGGCATCTGGGTCACAGAGATGATCACAGTGCTGGAGCATCTCTTTGCAAACCTTGAGGTTGCTCAGCCTGGAGAAGACTCCAGGGAGACCTCAGAGCAGCCTTCCAGTACCTAAAGCAGGCTTATAAGAAAGATGGGGACAGACTTTTTAGCAGGGCCTGTTGTGATAGGATAAGGAATAATGGTTTCGAATTAAAAAACACTGTCACAGGTTGACCAGAGGTGGATGTCCCAACCCTGGAAACATTCAAGGTCAGGCTGGACAGGACTCTGAGCAACCTGATCTAGCTGAAAATGACCCTGCCATTGGAGGGGCATTAGAATAGATTATCTTTAAAGGTCTCTTCCGTGAAATAAGGCACTTATTATTTCATTTCTGCCTAGCCACACTCTTACACAGTCACCACGTGCACTACACGGTGCCCATTCACGAGTTGCTGCCCAGCTGGCACCAATTCAAGGTTTTGGGCCTGAGGCAGTACCCTTTTCTGCATTTCCTGAATTCATGCGGCCAGAATGCACAATCTGCATTCGGCACAGCTGGCTATGACCGCGAGTGGTGCCTTGCCCACAGAACCCGCGCTGCCACAGATAAGCGATGATAGGAGATGGGGAACCTCTCACAATCAGTTTCCTTCTGCAATCACTCGGATACGTGCCCGTTCTCTCAGCACACACACGCGTTCTTTCCCGTTTCTCTACACACGTACATCGTTCCCCGTTTACCCCGAGGCGGGAGGATGAGCCCGCAGCCCCGCCGGATCTGTCCGCGCTCAGCGCCCGCCCTAGGGCTGGGCAGGGCCCGGGGCGGCTCTGCTGGGATGGGGCTCCCGTGGCAGGATGGGGTTCCTGTGCCGGGATGGAGTTCCCGTGCCGAACCCGGGGTGGCCGTGCTGTGCCCCGGGTAGCTGTGCAGAGCTCCGGGCCGGCACAGCCCCAGCCCCGCGGGCCCCCTCCCTGAGCCCCGGCCCGGCCCGGCCATGCGGCGGGAGTGTGGCCATGTGCGGGCCAAGCTCCTCCCCGCCGCCGCCGCCCCTCGCCGCGCCGCGGGGACGTGCAGTGGCTCGGCGGGCCATGGAGGCGGGCGGCGGGGCCGGGGCCCGGTGCCCCGCGCTGCTGCTGCTCCTGCTGGCGGCGGCGCTGGGAGGCGAGGCGGAGGCGGAGGAGCCGCGGCCGGCGCGGCAGCGCGGGGACGAGCAGTGCCATTACTACGCGGGCGGGCAGGTGTACCCGGGGGAGGCGGCCCGGCTGCCCGTCTCCGACCACTCGCTGCACCTCAGCCAGGCCAAGAGTAGGTGCCGGGCGCGGCGGGGCTGCGGGGAGCGCCGGGGCTGGGGCGGGGATGTGCCCGCAGTGCGCTCGGGGCGGCGGCGGCGGCAGCGCCACGTCAGGCGGAGCGCGGGGGCTCCCGGGCCCTTCCCGTCCCCAGCCCGCTCTGGCTGCGGCCTCCGGGCGGCCTCGGAGGGCAGGGGAGAGGGGAGAATGGAGAACGGGGAGCGCGGAGCGGCTCCTTCCAGAGCTGCATCCCCATCGTGGTCACCGCCGCCGTCTCAGGGGCGTCCAGCGAAGTCCGCGGTTCCAGAAATGGCGAACGAGTTGAGGGGAGCGCTTCGGGGGATCCACAGGAATGTTCTGTGCTCACACTGCGATCTGAAACAATGAACGAGCGCCCCTCGTAACGCGCTGCCTTCGGCACTGCCTTTGTGCCTGTGCTCTGATGCGTTTTCCGTGCTTTAGGTGACAGGCGTGGGGACAAACACCGCAAATGACATCGCTGGGAGATGTTCAGGGACACTGCTCAAAGTCCCGTCCTGCAGGACACAGAGTACAGAGAGACCACACAGATATTATCTGCAATTTGAAATCCTTTCCCATTACTGAACTAGGGCATATGTTCTGTTTTAAACATTTGCAAGCAGATGCTCCCAAAAAAAAGGGAAAAGCAGCCAAGATATTTGTAACCGATAATGTTTGGGTTGTTCTCCCTTTGCAATGTAAGTTATTACAGACTGATGTTTATAACTGCAAAAACAGCTACCTTAATTTAGAAAGGGGTCAAGATATGCAGTATTTTGTTTAATATCTTTTCCTTCTCCCTCCTAAGCTGAAGGTCGTTGTTATACATCCTTGCTAACCATATTCTGCAGCGGGGGGTCAGCCTAAGAAAGGAGAACCACCAAACAATTCAGGCACCATCTAGATAATATTTAGGATTCCATATATTTTTCTCTGAAGCTTTTCCCTAATTTGCTGGAGCTGTATGTCAGTGTCCTTGACATGGCAAGTGTATTCAGACCACCTTGAAATCCAGCATACCCTATCCTTTGCCTCAGAATTTACAGTGGTATGAAAATAGAACCTGGCAGATTAATTTTTAATATTTTAAATTCAAGGTTAATCCTGTCTGATAGGAATAGTAAATCTATTTCATGCTTTTCAGCTGGATTTTTTTTAAAACACAGCTATCTTCAAGTTAAAATTTGCTTAGGAGTTGTAATTTAAGAAACATATGCTACATTTTTAGGCATTTGTCTTTAACCATGTTATAGCATGTATTTTTTGTGGGCCAGAATTCCAGACAGGTTTCCATGGTTAAAAAGTAGCAAAGTGGTGAGTTTGAACTATCTTGTGCTTGTGGTTCCCAACAGCTATTTTTAACAGAACAGTGAGAGTACCTGCAGTATTAAAGAGCTTTCTCCTTCAGTCTAGCAGGTGCCCTGAGCTGGCAGTGCACACAGGGTTTGTTCAGTCAGCCCAGATAAGGTTTGTGTGGCCTTGATTATCAGTGATCAACAGGGCTCATGTGTGAGCACAAGTTAGTCAAATTATTTACTTTGTGTACTAAAGCCTTCATTTCTTCATCATTCTGTACCCCCCTGTTTAGAAAGCAGTTTCATCTTGGAACTGTGCTGCAGGTTGTTTTTTAAGCAAAAGGAAGAACAGCTGTCCTTGGGCAGCTTGGTTTGAACACAGGTGTTATATTCTGACTTCTAATTCAACATTCTTTGCATTTCAGTCTCCAAGCCAGCACCTTACTGGGAGGGAACAGCAGTCATTAATGGAGAGTTTAAAGAGCTGAAGCTAACAGATTATGAAGGAAAATATCTTGTCTTCTTCTTCTATCCTCTTGACTTGTAAGTAAGAGCACTGCAAGCATACCACTGAGTGCAGCTACACTAGATTCATAATTCATTCATTCTTCTCTTTTTTTGAGGTCTTGTATTTTTTGTTTGGTAAGAATTTAGGAGAGAAGAAACGAGTGACAGAAGAAGATATGTCTTTGCATTTGTTTTCTCATTTCATTGGTAAAAATGCAACAGTCTTTGTCCTAGTAATTGTGTCCACTAATTTGTGTCTCCACATAAAACAAACAACTTTGTAGTTACCCAGTTACCCAGTTATGTGTTCTGTTTCATGCTGTAAATCAGTGCTGCAAGTAGAAGAGAGCATCCTTTCTAGAGTGTATATGATATATCCAAGAGGTGGCATTTTCCCTTTAAGCTCATCCCATAACATCCTATGAACACTTGGCGTTAACCTCCTTTATTTAGAATGCAGTAACTTCACTGATTGAGTGAAAACATCTCTGCTTTTTAAAGGACAATCCCATTCTTTTCCACAAAATGAAGATAAAAGGACAGAGATGCATGACTACTTTTAATAGTATATCATCATTAGCTTTACTACTTTAGTTCTTCTGTAATAGAAAAAATTGAAGACAAATTGGTTAAAAGTTGTAGATTTGCACAGTAACAACAAATTACAGTATGATCCTCTGAAAAAAATTGGCTTATAGTGCTTAAATTCAGCCACATTTATAAAAGTCTAAAAGAAAGTAACTGTACAAGCTCTGAATCCAGATTGTAAAACAACCATAGATTTATAGTCTTCAGAAATAATCCATTTGTAACAAAGCTGGAGTCTGAGGGTAGAGGATTTGTCAGGCAGCAATTTGGTTAAATACTTGAAAGAGCAATAAACGTAAGCAAAAGCTGAAATAATTTATGATAAATACACAATTTTAAGTTAGGCAGAGAATTTACTGGCTTTCTCATAAAATTCTAACTTTATCTTGTCTTCAATCTTCTAGTACATTTGTCTGTCCAACTGAGATAATTGCCTTCAGTGACCGAATTGAAGAATTCAGAGCAATAAATACTGAAGTAGTAGCATGTTCTGTGGACTCAAAATTCACTCACTTAGCCTGGTATGTATCTTTCTCTTGTCTTTCACTAAACATTATTCATAGTTCCAACTTAGCAAAAGAACAGTACTCCTCAGATTTTTAGCCTGTGGAGGTAAATCATAATGTGTGAAAGTGAGATGCTGTTGACACAAATATTTAAAGTAAATTTTAATCCTAGTGTGTGAAAGTACCTTTATTTTTTAAGCTTGTTTAATGTGTATTGCAATATGTTGTGTCTCAGTCAAAAAAATACTATTAATACAAAAAAAAGTATTAAGGAAACTGTCAGTAAAGGCTTCACTTGTCCCAGTTCATGAGCAGGTTGGCAGAAAGCAAATGCAACTAATAAGAAAAAGGTCATCATTAACAGATGTGGCCAAAACTGCAAAAGATCTACTGAGCATTTTGTTCAGGCCACAAATACTGTTCTTCCCCTTTGTGTGCAGAACAGAAAAAATGTCACTTGCACTAAATCCTTCTGTCCATACTGATGTAGTTTGTGATTTCTGACTTGTGTAGGGAATATAAATATGAGAAATACATCTCTATTTCCTTTCCTTCAAAGGATTAATACTCCTCGTAAACAAGGAGGACTTGGACCAATGAAGATTCCCCTTCTTTCTGACCTGACACACCAGATTTCAAAGGATTATGGAGTGTATCTGGAAGATCAAGGACATACACTCAGGTATTTCACTGGGTTGCAGTTTGGTTGGGTTTTTACTGGGGTAATACTTCCTGCTTTATATTTAAAGAAGCATTTGAAATTTTTCGTTAAGAGCAGCTTTTACTTGGGGATTCGTGGAGAGTAGCAAATATTGAAGAACACAAAAAATGTAGTCATAATGAGTCAGAAGAGGGATCAAGGTTAATATCCTGTTTAAAAGCAGGCATCAGTAGATACCTGGGGCAGGGCAAATGTGCAGGATTCCTCAGAACTGCAGTTGCTCAGGGACCTCCCAAGTGCAGGTGGAGTCAAGACTAAGGTTACCTGAAGAGATACATTTGCCTAAAACTGAATAGTTTTTTTGAGATGCCCTAGCGTCTGCAGCATGCCCTGGCAGGGCCTGTCAGAGCTTAGTTCTATGTCAGTTCTGCAAAGAAGTTTGGGGGTTTTTTTGTTTTAACTGGAGCTCAGCTCAAGTCCTTCTTTACCCAGGTAAAGAATATTAAGTTACTGGTGGTGAGTGTTACATGGTGTTTGCAAAGATCAAATTCTTCCCATCCAGCAGACATAAAATAATGCATGAAAACACCACTATTATTAATTCTGTTTCCTAACACAATTTTTTACCCACAGAGGCCTTTTCATTATTGACAATAAGAGAATCCTTCGACAGATCACAATGAATGACCTTCCTGTTGGGAGATCAGTGGATGAAACACTTCGTTTAGTGCAAGCATTCCAGTACACAGACAAACATGGAGAAGGTGCTCTTTTAACTACTGCCATATTGAAGATTGCTTTACTTAGCCTGGAAGCTGTATTAGCTTTTTGGAGGAAAGAGGCTCAGTAGCATTAAGGACTGGCCTCATACAGGCACTGAAGTGGTTTGATTGCTCTGCTGGATTCTGTGGTCCCAAGTCCTTAGGTTGTTTCTAGAATAGTAATTTACATTTTGCTTCACATCCATGAGAATGAGAGCATAAAGCATTCTTCTAGTCTGAATTTTGGCATGATGCACCATGTGTCACAAGCATAAATTTGTACAAAATATGAGGCTGTGAAGAATGAGGCCAAATATTTCAGTACATTTTTGCATACTAAAATAATGGAGATGCAGGCCATCCTTTTCCTGTGACGTTCAGTGAGGATACCAATAACTAATTGACAAGTAATTGAGAATGTGATAACTAATTGAGAGTGTTTCATGTCAAGATACATGGTGATACTGTGGAAATTATAGCACCATTACTTTGTGTGTAAGTGCTGTGTGATCATCTTTCCCCAACAAAGAAATTTTACTATCTCCAGATCATCATGAGGCACTTGGTGCCATGATCTAGTTGAGGTGTTAGAACATGGGTTGGACTCGATGATCTTAAAGGTCTCTTCCAACCTAGAAATTCTGTGATTCTGTGATTACTTTGTATCAAGAATTCTTATTCCTCCAGTTCAAGCACAGGGTGAACTTTTTGACATTTCTTGACATAACTTATTTGAAGATTTGTTTAGATATGAATACACATTTAGCAACTTAACTTCCAGTTCAACTCAATGTCTCCAAGCATTTGAAAGTACTTTTTTATGAAAGTACAAGTCATTATTCTGCTGTGCTGTACAGACTTGAAAAAATAGATGTTGATACTTAGGCTATGCAGATCTGACTAAGGAAATTCCCCCACATTTAGTGCAAAGCCAGCTTACAGAATGTTGATTTGCAGTGTTTCCAAAATACCACTTTTTTTCCCAGCTTTTACATGTATTGAGGAGTTGAGGACAGCCTCTGTAGACACCTCATTGATTTCTTTGCACAGCATAACAGTTCTCCACAATTCCTACTAGCATGTGGGGCATTTTGTCTGCCAGCCTGTCTTAAAGCAGTGTAATATGACATAACTGCTTGGGCTGAAGCCTCAGAGGGAGAGCTCTGAATAGATGAGAGCTTTACTCCAGAATATGCAGCTGTTCAGGTGATCCCAGGGCTCCCAGCCACACTGGTAAGCACATGCTGCAATCCCTTTGTTCCTAAGCAAGGTTACAAATAAAATTGTGTCTTGTGAAATCTTTGAACTCATCTCTTTGCTAAAAAATGCTCCTAGTTTTGATTTTAAAGAAAGAAATGTAGGTCTCTATGTAGTCACCTGAATTTTGTTGCAAAACTTCTGTTTTACTAGAATAGGTGTTCATTCTCAGATACTGCATTGCCTGTACTTGTGTAGAAGGACACAAAAATTAAACTAAGGCACAGGCATCCATCCAGAGATCTGCAGTTTTCAGGTAACTGAGTGGTGGGTGGTGTCAGGTGTAAACTGCTCAGTCACCATCCCATGTGTAAAGAAAACTGCACATTTAATAGTTTCAGATATTGACATGTGACACTTCATGGTGTTTTACTTGAAGGTCAGAAAGAGAATATTAAGGACACAAAAGTCTGTGTGTGTAAAAATTCTTGAGCTAACTTTGTCTTTTTTTTTTCAGTTTGCCCTGCTGGTTGGAAACCTGGCAGTGAAACAGTAAGTCACTGTTTATATTAACATGCATGTAGTACTAACAAGCACTCAGTTACCATTTCTACTAGAGCCAAATCCAAAATCTCAGCAACTTCCAGTGAGAAGGTATGAGTAATGTCACATTATTAAACTTACACCATCTGGATTACTATTGATTTCATTAGGGGATTGTTTCCCTCACACTAGACATCTCCCAGTTGTTTCAAACTCCTGGTGTGTGAGCAAAATTCACTGGACCAGCAGTGAGTTTGAGATCAAGAACTTTTCCTCTTAACACCTGATGAGGGAAAGTTCAAAACTCTTGAGTTTGTTGTATCTTCTTAGTTATTTGTCCATATAAATTCTTGGTGGTTCTTACTGCACATCCTGGACACTACCTAAAAAAAGAAGTTCCCAGGCTGCTGTGGTGTGTGCCAGAGCCAGTGCCACTGTCAGCACTCCAGCAGGGAGCAGTGCTTTGCTGTGCAATTCCCCTCCCTTCTTTGCTACTCCTGGGCTCCATGGGACTGGAGGCAGAGGAGCCAGAGTTCACATAAACACTCACTGAACTTGTTTGTGTTCCCTGGCCCAGAGCAAGCCTCAGCAGAATAATGAAACTTTCATCAGAGGTCTGAGCTGCCTCACTCAGATGAGATCACTGGCACTTACTTGAGCATGTGGCTTCCTTCTGAACCATCTGGTGATGACAGAGCACTGTTGTTAAAGAGCTGGCTCAACAAAAACCAGATCCCAGCAGCCTCTAAGCAGAGTTAGTGAGCGTTGTACTTGATTACTTGATGTTAAACCATGTTTCTTTGCTGGATAGGAAAGTTTCCTAGGATGACTTGAGGCTGGGTGTCAATTTTTTCAAGCTAGCAGAGGAGTATCATAATGGGGGAAGCTGGATATTTAAGACTGTAAAATGAAAGAGGGTGGGCTGGCCCAACATTTGTATTTTGGCACTGAAAAGTTCTACCCTCTATAACTAGGATCACCCACATAACATGACATGGATATATTTTCTAACAGTCTGACAATGCTGATGCTAACAGCTCCAACACTGCCAATTTATTAATGTAAAACAGTGCTGAAGCATTCTCCATCTCCTGTATGCAAAAGATGCAGACAATAGCAGAGTAGTTGAAAAAGCCTTTCTCAAAGATGTAGTCATGCCTTCTAAATGTGTTTGATTTAATTAGATCAAACCAGAGGAAGCCATGAGAGTGTGGTGGCCAAGGGAAGAACTGTAAGTAAATTCTGAGCCTCTAGATTACAGATACTAATTTACCAAAATATCTTGCTTTTGGGGCAAGCTGTCAAAATTCTTCCTTTAGTAGGCTGCACTCTCTCATGCCTCAGTTGGTTGAATCTCTCTGCTACTGCTGTTAGACATGAACAGTAATCTAGCACCAAATCAACTGATAAATTACTCTTCAGTGTTGCAAGTGAGTTGGCAGTAGCATCTTACTGTGAAATACTGTGCTTTTCTGGCTTTACAGTTTGCTATGTTTTCATGGCTTTGGTTTTTGACTAACATTTTCATTTTCTTTCTTGCACAGATAATTCCAGATCCAGCTGGAAAACTGAAGTATTTTGATAAACTAAACTGAGGCTCACTTCTGTTGAATTCAATAGGTCATATTCAACTTGATTTTTGCCAATAAAATTTCATTAATTTTGGTACTTTTGTGAGTTTGATGAATATGTAACAGCAGTAAAACATTAAAGGGCTCATTGTTTAAACAGAAGTCTAACCTGTGTGAAGCACAGGTATCTCATTAGTTATCAGAGAATATTCTTATGAAATACATGTTTTCTCTTTAGGTTTTATTTAAATTCTCGGTCTTGCCCAAATCCACTTTGCATCTTGGGCTTAGATTTATTACTTTTGCTATTAATGGATTATTTAATATCTGTAAAAATCTTGTGTGTTTGGTCACATTCTAGAAACTACAGCTAGAAAAGAGCCACTTGGTTATGGTACATTAGTCTGTAGTCCAGTGGCAATAGCTCCTAACTTAAAAGCCAGGAATAAGTTACAGTTGCTGAATTAAATTTCCAGTCTGTGTAAAGCTTGAAAACATTTTTCAGCTACTAAGAACATACCCTACACTATATAAATCAGTACATCTGCACTGAAAAAAACACACCTCTACCAGTTCATGTGATTCAAGGGCTGAACCAGTAAATTTTTCTATGCTTAAATTTTGTAGTGTATTTGCTGATGAGATTGATTCTGTTTCACATTTTCTGAGTTTTGGCCCTGTCCCTGTACTTTTAACAGGATGTGGGGGACAGTGTCCTGTGCCAATCTACTCCTTAACTGTGGCTCCTAGTTTTAAGGGAGTAGTTGTAGTCTTCCCTGAGATAAGTACTGATGTGTGATCATCAGAAACTCTTGTGGCTGATGAACAAGAATTTCTTCTTTCAAGTGAAAAGAACATATCCATGTAAGACATACTTGTGTGCACTTGAGAACCCTTTCCTGAGAATGTCATCTAGCTCCTTCCCTCTTGCTCCTCCCTCAAAAACCTCTTCCTGTTTTTGACACATTATGCTAAATTCTGTGCAACTGGAAAAACAGCAACAGAAATGTGTGACCCTTTGCACCAGGGTCATCCTTGAAAAGTCAACAGGCACCTTCCATCTCCAATCTGCACCACTACTTTATTACTCTTGGTTGGATCCCACCTGCCTGAGAACTCACTTCCCTTCCCTCACCAGACCATACAATTCCCTGCCCTATACACAGACTCTTCACTGCAGTTCTGCAGAACCAGGCCAGGTTTGCATTTGCCCTGTGAAGTTACAGGATTTTGTGGACTTGGGTGAGTACTGAGCAGCTCTCCCAGTTGGTCACTGCAGACACAGAGCAGGAACAGCTGCTTCCATCACTTCAGTTCTGATACAAATAACACCCATGCAATGCCATGGGCAGAGGGAACCACAGCAGGGCAAGCAGAGCTTTCCTGAGCCTCAGCCTCCCTGTTCCTGTGAGGTCTGGGGAAGGGAGTCCCTCATCCCATCCAGAGGGTAACAGAGGCAGAACAGGATCAATACCAAACCCCAAAGGCTCCTGCTGTGCTGCTCCAGCCTGTGATAGCAAAGACCAGAGGGCAGCATGTAGAGAGAGGTGCTTTCTCACATGACTAGGATGTAAATCACATTGAATTTTACTCTGGATTCTGTTTACATCAACCCTGAAGCACCAAGAACACCATACAGAATGTTCAAATAACTCCAAGCCACTGCAGCATGAGGAATGCAGGCCTAGCTATCCCATGAATATTCAGCAGCAGCCCAAGGCACAAAATGAACACAGTGCTTGTGCCCCCTTTAGAGCTGGTGCCCTGGTGCTGAGAGGCCTTGCCCCTCTCCAGCCAGGTGGCTCAGTCACACCTAATGCTGTCCCAGCTGCAGGAACCTCTGGCACTGAGCCAGCCAGTGACACTGATAAAGACAGAGATGAGTTATCAGCCACGTGTTGAACATGCTCCACCCAGCTCATGGCTCCTTGCAGAGCCCAGTGAGCAGAGTTACAGCAACACAGCCACAGGGTGTATCTCTGTAGCAGTCACCACCAGCACATGTCAAAAGCTGTACATAGCCTGAGTCAAGAACAGAAAATTGTGCTGAGAACACTTAGTGACTGAAGAAAACTGGGGCCATCTGCAATGCTTTGACCATTGCAAGTTTAGGTCACAGCAGTGTAGCTGAGTAAACTTTCAAGGTTTTTATAAATGCACATTTACAGTTTAAACATGTGGTAAGGGATGGCATAGGGTTGTTTTTTGGTTTTTTTAATGCAGTTCATTGGGGATAAAAAGTATTAGGGAACTAGGGAAGTAGTCCTTAAGCAAAGATTTGAGTTGCCATATGACTGTACATATTTGAAATTAACAAATGACAGAGCACTCTGTCATTTGTACTTCCAGTACTCCAAGTGATGTTTCAAATAGTGCAAAACTTAAATTTCATACATCTCTGCTTTCCCAAACCCCAGGATATATTCAGGGGCCTCTCTTGGAAGTGCATAAAATGCAGATGCCATTGTGAGCTTGTCTTCTACAGAAAAAGCAAAAATGCTCCTGCAAGGCAAGTAATGACTAATAATGAGAGACAGTCTTCAACTTCTTCTGCCTATTTTGGGCAAACATCCCACACCTTTCTACTGCCCCCTCAGCTGTTAAGCTATGTATGGTGGTGAGGTCTGCAGATGAAAGCCACCTCTCCAAGCAGGGTGGATCTAGCTGAGACCTGGAAGTATTCCAGAAGTATTGAAGAAGCATCAATTCAGATAATAATAATGCTACAGATTTTTGATGTTATTTGCTGATGTAGCACTCTGCAACTTTCCTGGGTTATGCCCATCCCTTGCCCACAGAAACCTCTCCCTCTGCAAACTCAAGTATATCCAAAAAATAACCACCACATTGCTGGGAGCCTGTACTGGTATTAGGTTACAGTGGGACTCAATGTTTATCTTACAGGTATTTTCCAACCTGTCAATGCCCAGCAGTGCCTCCAGCCTCCTGGACAGGAGCCCTGCAGGGCTGAGGATCTCTGCTGGCAGAGAAGTGCTCCAGTGTATTTTCTGAGCAGCTCTGGTCATCCAACTACATCTTCCACAAAAGGAATCCCCAGTTTCTCCTTCATGAAAGCTGAGTATTTGCCCTTTTACTTTCCTGTTGGCTTGTGCCTAGCCCGTGCGGAAATGATCTCTCCCATGCCTAGTTAGGAATGTATTCAGAGCAGGATCAGCAACCAAACCACTGTCACCAAAGGCTGGACTGGACATGAAGTAAAACTAATTGAGCATGCAGTGAGTTTAGAGCAGGTTTCTGAACTAAAACTGTTGCTCTGTGGCCCACATTGCACCAGCTCCTGCAAACTTTTTCCAGAGTGCTGTACAATGGCTACAAAATCTGACAGGAATGGTCCCTATTTGAAAAAGGGCTACCAGCAGCTGTTACATGAAGTTTGAGTGATTTTAGTACTTTTTTAACCACAGAAAAATAAAAACATTTGAAACAAGGCATTCCTTTGGGCCCTGAGTTCAGCCAATCCCACAGAAATCTCCTTTTATATCACTACTAAGTGAAAGGGTAAGGGGAGGCAATCCTGCTCCTCCTCACTGTATTCCAAGAAACAATGGGCACAGACATTTGCTTCCTGCTACAGAGCCATAGTCAATTAATTATATAGTTAAGCTTACTATAAATAAAAATATTTTCTAGCAATTCCTTTAGGATTCTGTGGTAATGGTTAGTCACCTACAGGCTGGATAAAAGTTGCAACATAAACCCAACATGAATTACTATGTTGAAATATTTTAATTCCAAACGTGAGATCAGAGAACATATTTCTCCCATACACACGAAGGCACAAAGCAGCAAGCATACCCTTGAACAAAGATACCAGAGAGGGTGACAGCTTGGAGTCACCATCTCAAGGTAAAAAATACATGAGTACATATATATAGCAATAAACAGAAAGCATTTATCTTTTACATATGTGCATATACACACACACACACATTTTCTGCATGGCTTCATATACATTCTGAAACTACTGTCATTGTGGTATGTGATTAAGTTATCATGAAATTTGAGAACACATCAACTCTTCTACAGATCTTCATTTGTGGCATTCATTTTCTTCACTGCATCCAGAGGTTCTGATGTCACACCTTCCTCCATACTCTATTACCTCTCCTTCTCTCCAACCCCTTCCCAAAGGCTGAATTTAGAAATTATGATAAATTTATCTTTAAATGCAGCTGAAAAGTCAGTTGAGGATGAATTTGGTATCCCCTTAACTTATGTGTGTTATAAAAAAGTGATCCAGGTAGGATCACTGGGTCAGTGATAAAAACCTGCAGGTACTCAGGAGTAGAACATAGTTCTGAAATAAATAGGAAGGCAGGAAATGAAAGGATCTATTTTTTAACAGTAGACATTGATCCCTGCAACAAGGGGGAAGAAGGTGAGATACAATTTCAGTTCTTTATTTATGTGGTCAGTCTAACAGAGTCAGTTTTAAAAAGGAAAAACCCAGCAAATACAATTTATCTGACAGCATCATAACCATGAAAGATTTTAATGTCATAGAGCTGAGTCAGCACTGGAGTGTGGCTGAAGAGAGAAACTCTATGGAAGGAAGCAAGAGTTTACCATCAGAGCAATGCAGGAATCTGTTTTGGATCAGGCCACACCCCTGTACCTGCTCTGGAAAACAATCTAACTCACCCAATGCAGCAGATGAATCTTAAGAAGGAAAGGCTGATGTGTAGCATGCTGATTATTACAATGTTCAATTACAATTCCTCACAGGAATAGCAAAGAGCTGCTAGGGGTCATGAACTTCATGCCATCCTAGCACCAAAGGAAATGCTCCTAATTGTGACTGTCTCAGGCTTTCTTACTCAGAAAGAAAAGCTCAACATGATAGTTAATTTTATCAATGTGGTTCATGCATGTGGGCTGATTGACATAATTACTATTTGCTGCATCCTCTTCAAAAGATTTTAAACCTCACAGGGAAGCCAGAATCCATTCTTGTGTACTGTAAGACATCACATTTCTGTTTAACCCCTGAGCCCAACTCCTCTTTGGGTGTCCTGATCAGTTAGGATATCAATCTTGATGAGAAAGTACAGAAAACCAGTTTCATGCTTGTGACATACTCATTGCTAAAAGCTGACATCTCCCATCCACTCAGCTTCCTTATTTCAAGAACTTGGGCTTTATTTGCCAGAAATTATTAAATGTTATTAAAACTTTCTCCATTACATCAGAAACACTTCAGTACCAAGTGCTCTGTTCCTGTTATGTATTTGCCATAGTTATGACCACCATGGTGTCCCCTCTGTATTGGGGAAGTTCTCTGTCCTTCACAGGTAAACTGGAAAACTTTTAGAGCTGTGCAATATTCATACTGCACTTCAGTCCAAGGGAACAGATAAATAATCCATCTGAGGAGGAGACTGTCCTCTAGCTGTACCACCCTTCAGTGGGATAAAGATCTCATCATTCAGCAGCTGACCTGGGAGCTGCTCAACACAGGCTCTCAGGAGCCCTAACTGCAGCACCAAACATCACCATTACCATTTGGGCAGCATTTTATCCTTTTTGTTCCCAGTCCTTAACAAACAAAAATGTTCTGTTCTACAATGCCATTTCCCAGTCCCACCAGTCAGACCTCTAGTCTCCAAGCCATGAGAAATAATTCACTAAGGAAGTCACAGTTCCTTAGAAACTTACCAGACATTATAGACATTATAATGTCTATAATAGACATTATAATGCCTAACTGTGACATTAGAACAAACAAACAAACAAAAAATTAGAAGAGGCTGGCAAGAACACAGAGTGCCAAAAATACCATCTAGCCACCTCATTTCATTGCAAAAATCAGTTTCCTCCCAAGGGAACACGAAAACCATCCAAACAGAAGCTGCAATAACTTGTAAAATCCCCAGTGATGGGAAACACCTGCCTTCCATTGTGCACACACTACTGATTTCTGCCCCTCTGTTGCTGCTTAGATGCATGTGTCCTTGCTCAAAAAGGAATTATGACCCTTAACCTAATTTACACAAGAATGGAGGTCAAATTGCTTCACCTGTATGTATCTACTTATTGCACACCTTTTTCTGACAGAACTCCTATTCTTAATCAGGGAAACACAAAGGAGAGCTACTAAGGGAAAGGTAGCAGATGGTGACAAGACAGCCAAGATTGCAATGAGATCTCTCAAAGTAGACAAAGAGAGCCTATCCAAAGCCTAAGACTGCATCTTTTCAGCCTCTTTTCCTAGCATTTGCATGTAACATATTTCAACAAATTCTAGTAGTAAAGAATAAAAAAATCCAAATATATGCAAATACATGAAGACTACTGAAAAGGCAGGTTTTGGTGTGGAGTTGGGGTTTGGTTGGTTTGGTTTTGGGTGGTTGTTGGTTTTTTCTTTGAGTATTACAAGCACCTGTCCATTAGGCACCTCTAGTGTCAGCTCTTGCCAAGGCAGCAGGCTGCTGCTGCAGCACCCAGTGCCTGTCAGATGTCTTTCATGACTGCAGTAAAATGGCGCTTCCCATCTAAATACAACATGGACTCTGAAATAAAGGGGAGAACAGAGAGAAGCACATTAGTACATTAGTATCAATACTGGGCAACTACAACTAAACAGACTGGCAAAAGGAAGAAGTAATCCACACTGTCATCAAAGCATAAAACCTATGTGGTTTGCCATGAAATCCTGTTGAATTATTTAAATGCCACTAGTTCATCTATTAAAATAACCAGTGTTCCAAGAGAAACAAAGTCATCTTTTCCACAACATTATGATGACAATATATTAATGGGATACTTGCCTCCATATGTCTTAGGTACAACTTGTGGGACCTCATTTTCTGATATAAATGTAAAATGGAAAATATTGGTAGTATGGTGCTCCTTGGTATTTGCATTGTAAACTTCACTGTGTACTCGAATTTGGATGTAGTTTTTTTCTGTGTAACAGACCTACACAGTTAAAACAAGGGTTAGAGATTGTAATTTATCACCAGTGCTGAAAACTGTAACAGATTTCATTACATCATTTAACAAGAAAAGTCACACACTCTCATAACACATTGTGTATTATCAGTGAATAACACTGGTGACAGCAAAGACAAGGTCTGCTCCTTTTCAAAAAGAAATAAACTCCTACCTGTCCAGAAAGCAGTAATAAGGATCCAACTTCTACTGGCTTCTGAAACATGATATCATCAACAGATACAATAAAGGGTCTGGAACCCCTGAGGAAACAAAAGAGAGATTTCTTCTCTAAAATAAAAGGCATGTTTGCAAAAATTTAAAGTATCTACTTGTCAACATTTTAATGAAGGTTACTGGAGAATAAATCTCTTCTTAGGAGAGGTTACAGGAAGTGTAAGGAGTTATGTCATCACTGGAGGAAATCTCTCACACCAATGAAGTCCGCACTTTCTAAAGATACATTATTGCACCATTATTGTATCTTATGACTTACACTTGCTGGATAATCTTCAAGCCATCATTGCTCAGGCGTAAGTTTTTCAAGCACTGACACAAACCACTTAAATTGATATCAGGCTTTGCATACCCCATTAAACTTATATAGACCTTTGCTGGGTGATGACTTCAGTCACACTTCCTAAGCTCAAGCAGTTAACAGAAGAAGTTTAGAACCCACTCCTGTTGTCTACTGAATGCAAAGATGTAATATTTATTTAATAGAATAAATATGTTATATGGTTATAAAGTCTATCTCAATAGCTTGGTAAGATAAAAGAAAACAGAAAATTGATGTATTTTTTATCTTGATAAGTAAGGCTTAAAACCCAAGCTCCAAGAAGAAAGATGCCAATCTCTTTGTAAATATGATAGATGCTCCAAGTAAAGCAGCACTGCACACTAATAGTGCACAATTCCACCAGACACCTAAGTTTTTCCAGCTCAGACTGTCATTAGGTTGGTTAGCTTGGGTTCCCAACCCCTGTGTATGAGCAAAATGCTCTGGATTATATAAATACTGCAGGTCCACAACTCACCCATAGCTGCAAGCAGTTGCCCATCCCAGTTCAAATGCCTTTCTCATGAGAAAACCCCCAAAGATCCTATTGAAGATGTTCCGTTCCTGCACAAAGAAACAAAGACCAAATGCTTTTCAAAGCCTTGTGTTGAGGTCTGCACTTCAGTTCACAGTATTTAACAGAAGTCCCAACACCTGAATATATAAAAAGCACTGCTGAAATATGTATGTAAAATTCAAAATGCCCAAGGAAACTTTACTTATTAGGAGCTCATCTGACTAATGTGGCAGCATAGGATAACAATTCAAAATTGTATCAGCAACCAAAGGCCAAACTTTTTGCAAACACTTTGCAAAGGAACTTCTTGACACAGAATGAACAGTCTGGTAAGAAAACAATGTCATTAAAAAATCGTCCATTTTGCAGTGGTAATCCAAACAAACAACAAAAAACTGGCAAAAGAAACTAGGCTCTAAATTCCAAGGACCACAGAAACCAAACAAAATAATGGTTTGATTAATTTTAGGCAAAAATTCATAGTCGTAGAATGGTTTGGGTTGGAAGGGACCTTAAAGACATCTAGTTCCAACCTCCTTGCCATAAGCAGGGACACCTTGCACTAGACCAGGTTGCTCAGAGCCTCACCCAGTCTGGCTCTGAACGTTTCCAGAGGTGGGGCATCCACAAATTCTCCAGGCAACCTGTTCCAGAGCCTTACCACAATCACAGTAAAAATTTCTTCCTAATACCTGTTCTGAACCTCTCCTCTTTCAGTTTAAAGCCATTACTCCTTGTTCTTTCACTGTGTCCCTGTACAAATTCTCTCTCAAAGTTACTTCTTAAGTAACTTTCTGTAATGCATTAATACTTTCCAAAATACCTCAGGATGGCAAATCTCCAGGCCTTTTAGCTTTGCATCTTCCATCCACACTGAACTGGGTGGTAGTTTACGACTCCGGAAACTCACTGTCCTTTGGAAGAGACAATAAACTTTACAGTCCACAGAATTAGCAGAATTCAGCATGCCAAAAAAGCAGAAACAGCAAATGCAGACACATACTAAAAAAAGCCACAAAAATATAGAACACCTAAATAAACCCAAAACGGAAATGGTATCACTAAACACTGCTCCAGCCGACCTTGAAGCCTTATCTAAAGCTGTCCTTTGATTTGTTACTGCAGCAAACTTATGCTCCTGATCTTTCAAAAACTTCTGCTACTGTGCAAGTTTATGTGAATGAAGAGGCTTGAGAAAGGTACATGAAAGAAAAGATGAATCACAACCACAAAGTGCACTATTTGTCAGAAAAGCCTTGCTCTGTTTTTTAAGTCATAATAGGAAATAAAAGCACACAGTGAGCTAATGGAATAATTCAACATCAAACACACAGTTTTTGAAGTTTTCAAACCCAGACAGAAGTACAACCACTAATTTTAAGAGAAAGCAGGTCTGCCTTTGGTAAACAGCTCTAAAATAACCATTCTATAGACTAGTAAGTTAAAGAAATGATAAATTATTGTAAATACAACACTGCACTAATGTAATAAACATTGTTCTCTCACTGTTGGCATGAGATGACTTCATACCAATCTCAAGTATAAGAAAAGCATGCTAACAGCTCCCTCAAATAATGTTGTCAGGCACTGTTAAAACACATTACAAGGTTATTTGGTTAAAAGGTGACCAGTTCCTGCCCTCACAGTTTTTTTAATTAGATATCATGGCAGATTGTGCAAATCATGAGTGCAAAACCATTCAATTCTCTTATCTGCTTAAACATTATTAACATTTTTCCTCAAAATTATTCCTAACAGCTTGTTTAGAACAACAGAAGACTGGTCTTAGAGCTGTAGATGTCATATTAAAGTTTGTACCTGCATTTCAAATAAACTGCCACAGAATTTAAATGTGCATTTATCCCACTCTACTCTGTTATGAATGCCCACTCAAAAGGCAATTTTGTCTTTCACAAGATGTCAGTTCTCTTTCACCCTCCCCTTCTTGCCTTGTGTCCAGTGTGTTAAGGAATATGTCATGCACAATGTTTCTTTCTTCTGCAGTGGGAGCCATTTTCAGTAAGGAAGCAGTGCTGAATTCAATCCTCTTCAACTTGTTCACTGAATATTTAAAAACAAAAACCATAGTATTAAAGGTCAAAGAGAAAAACAAATAATGGCTCTGAAGATTTTAACCTGAAATCAACCATCTTTCCATTTATTTTTCCTTTTCCCCCATAAGTTAAAAGCTGTAACTTCATGGTGCCATAGATCCAAAGAGAAATTTGGCTCCAAAGAGAATTTTGACTGCAGTGAAATAAAAATAAAGCAGAAGTTCACTAGTACCCACCAATGTGATGAAGAACTTCTACACATATTTTATGACACCCACACACTGTTCCAACAGATAACTTGAGTACTGCCCTCAAAGTACAGAACATATTTCTCAAGAAACCCTACAGAACAATCAGCTTCAGGTTTTGCCAATGGTACAAAATGAAAGTTTATGACAGAACTCATTACCATAGGCTGCAGTGATTGAAATTTCAGCTTAAAAGATTTTCTGTCCAGTTTATTCAGTCTTCAGTGTTTTTCTAATTCTCCACTTAAAACCCCACCTTGAAACAAATGAGGATGGAGCTACATGCTCCTTCCCCTGCTCTCCCTTTTTTTTTTCCTTGAGTTTCTTTCCAAAAGGAACATGAGGACTCAGACAGGTGAGGAGCTGTGATGTCCTGCAGTCCCACCATGGGATAATCAGCTGGCCAGAGTATTAGGAGCCCCTGTGCTGCACTCAGATCCAAAGCAGGGGGAGCATCTTGCCAAGGGAGAAGTACAAGAGGGTGTGCAGAGCACATCAGGAGTGTCTGTCAGTTTAGCCAAAGAGTTTCCAAGCATGTGGTAGCAGGCTTTTCAACTCTCTTACTCTACTGACAAAATGAGACAGAACCAAAATCTGATTTTAAACAAATTGGGAATATTTCTAAGTAGCAGAACTCCTGAACTTTGCTTCCTCCCAGCTATTAAGTTGAAACTGAGGCAGATGTGCATACTACCAGGAAATATGACATACATTCCCCTTGCTTGAAGATTTCTTCCTCCTCAGGGCTCTCAGGAATGAGTGGATTAACAAATGCTGGCCTATGGACAGGAAGTTTTTTTTAAGTTACAAATTTTACAAGAATTTGTCCCATAAATACATTGTAACAGTCTTCCATTTCTGCTTACATACACAGTACAAGATGTAATTACATACTTCAGGTTATATGACAAAAATAAATATGGCTGCCAACACAATATGCCATTAGCTTTAACTCTGAAGAGGCAGTTAAATGATCCAACCACTACCTAGTGCAATCAGGAAAGAGAAAGTGACACATCTATGCTTCTTAAGAAGCTAACATTGTACTCATAAATTATAATGAAAATTGTTCAAGAATAAAGCTGTTCAGAAACTCAGCAAATGAAACCTGATGATTTAGCATAGTCTAAACCAATGACTGGTACCATTCCTCCCGGAATAGAAGAAGCACAGTGCTGTAGCCAGCAAATGTTTTTATAATCTACATGCTCCCTTGACAGCCTTATCAACAGCCAAAAGCTGTTTACCACGTGGACCACTTATCAAAGGTTATGGCATACCTTGAGCACAACATTTCTATGTTCATTCTACTGCAAAAATAAGTTCACTTTAACCTAATTATATAACATTTAATTTTTTGTACAAGTAGAGACAAACACTTATTTTCAAGAACTGTTCTTCCCCACAGTTTCTAATTGTTATATTTTAACATTCAACATTTATACAAATGCACACACACACAGAGACCTGCTGAACAATTCACCTCTACCCCCAGCCTTTACTTGGGCTGGCAACAAGAGGCAGAGAGGTGCTTTTTTCTTAAAACAAACTGATCCTTCCTGGTTTGCTAAACCTCTGGATTTTGGACATCCACCAGCTCCTTCTCCATCACAGAGCTCATTTCCCCTCAGCTCAGCACACATCTACATCAGCTCTCCTGGCCAAGCCCCAAGCTGCTGAGATAAAGTTTCCCAAAGCCACACAACACAGTTTCTCTGGGGCTACAGCCAAACTGACATATCCTGTACCTCTCTGAAGGGTTTTGACCTCACATAAACACCCTCCTTATATGGACAGAATGCTTCCACAACACAGCTGGCCTGTGGCCAGCCAGCTTGTACAACTGCCAAGGAACTTTGCATCTATCTGCACAAGTCCATGTAGGCTTGTCCTCAGTCAATCTGCTACTGTGTAATTACATCAGGTTTGATGTCATTATTTTGAAAAATTAGCCTTTAAAATGGGAACCACAATATCATTTGTTTTCTTAATGTATAGTATATTCACTATATATATTTTTTCTTCAAATCTGAAGAAAAAACCCCTAGAAACTACTTCTAATGTTATCAGGACCACACAATTATATCAAGTAAAACCCCTTCATTAAACACATCTTTGTTAAATACAAGCAATTATTTAAGCTAATTAGAAAAAGAGAAATGTTTATTACTTGGGTATGCTATATAAGAAAGAGGTAAGAATTACAGCCAATTTTTCTGATACTGGAGTCATAAACCTAAAGGGCAACTGAGAAGCCTTTTATTCTAATAGCTAAGGAATTATAAAGTAAAACCAGAAAAAAAAACCAAAATAAATGTCTGGGGTTTTTTAATGTTCTGTTGGAATACTTACCAGTTTCATTTTAGTTACACAAGCAAGTTTTAAACTGAATTGTTCTGATGTCACCTATTAAGTATCTATTGGGGAATTAATGGTATTAATCACTCAAAGACTATTTAACCACTGAAACTCAATCATTAATTCAAACAACTACTAGAATGCAGGTGGGTTTCTAGCATTCACCCCTGTGTTCATTCAGACCAGTCACTTAAACACAGAAAAATCTGGTTTAAAAAAAAGGGTCAGATCCCAAGACTACCAGCAATTCCAGGTATCATGACTGCTAAAGTCTGAAGTTTGTCACAGGAAAGTTAACACCTGCCAGCAGAAAGCATCAACTGTGTGGTTTATTTACCACCTACATTATAAGGCTTCTACACATACAGAGCAAGCAGCCATGTTTGCCATTTTCAGCACAAGTCAGGAAAGTTTTCCCATCCTACAAGTTACCGTTTGTTCTCTGGGTCCCGGGCCACCATGACAAAGGTTGCATCTAACACAGGGCTGTAATCCCCATCATGTTGCTAAAAGAGACAGGGAAAATACATTACTGAACTGTACAATTGGAAATGTGCTTAGCAAGCAATTTAGTTGACATAAACTATTCAATCATACTGTTAATTCTGCTTGCTTTCACATTCTGTCATTCCTTCCAACACCTCTCACAATAGCTCAAAGAAAAGGAAAAATTAAAACTTGAATTTCAAGAATTCTGCAATGTAAACATTTACCAGGGAATGCTTATTAAAAACTTTGAGCAGGGAGGGGAGGAAATCAACTCAGCCATTGTAAAAGGACCCATTTAACCTTTACTCTGAGAAATGCCATAGCTTTTTTTTATATATACCACTAATTGCCACTAATGCCAGCACTGTAAGGAGCTCAGAACAAAAAGGTGTAACATTAGCTTCTACATCAGAGACTTAAGGACAACAACTGAATTTTAAAAATGTACCTGTTTACCAGAATTATCATAGAATCACAGAATTATTTGGGTTTGAAGGAACCTTAAAGACATCCTGTTCCAATCCCCCTGCCATGGGCAGGGACACCTTCCAAGATCAGGTGGCTCAAAGTCCCATGCAACCCAGCCTTGAACACTTCCAGTGTGGGGCATCTCTACTTCTCTGGGCAACCTGTTCCAGTACCTCACTGTCCTCACAGTAAATAATTTCTTCCCACTATCTCATCTAAACCCACTCTCTCAGCCTGAAGCCATCCCCCCTTGTCCCGTCACTTTATGCTCCTGTAAATTCCCCCTGGAGCACCTCATGCCCATTGTAAGATGGAGAGAAGTGACAGGAACCAACCTGCAGCATGTGCATCCTCACTTCCATGGAGGTCTTCCCAACCCAAGAAACATTGCCTGTGAATTTGATGTCACAGTCTGGACGTATAATCTTCTGGCACAAATCTACAAGACAAACATTAGGGGTTACTGGAGACAGATCACTCACAATTAATACTAGACAGGCCAGATTTCCTAGGACCTTTATGTGATCTGAAAGTGGCAACACACACAAAGACAGCCCAGAAAAGACAGTTGTTGCAAGGGTCCACACTGCTTGTCTGCAGTTTCTGGCTCTGCAGACTTTAGAAGCCAGAATAGGAGTAGGCAGAGGTGGACAGCAGACCCAAGGGAGTGTTCAGCAGAACAGGCAACACAAGCAAGGTCCAGCTCACCAGAACAAACACCGTTCAATAATGAAGCTAAGAATCTGCACACCAAAATAAAACTAAAGACAAAACCTCAGGAACCATGTAAGTTGCATTTTGAAGGGAAACGACATGAAATGCTGAAAAGCATCTACAGAAGCCTCTTCTCACCTCTTGTCAACAAAAGCCAGAAAACTTCAAAGCTAAAACAAGATGAAGTAAACTAAACAGGAGTGAAAAAGGTATTCTCAATAGCAACCATGAGAAGGCAGTAGCTGATGAAAGAGTAAGACACGCAGATGAAACTATTGTATTTACTAAATTGCCACTTACTGATTTTATCCACCAGAGCTGTAACTATGGACAAAGGAGACCTTTGCTGCATTTCCTGCTTGGTGTGAGTGTAGCAGATAAGAACTGTGAAGAGATCAAAAATGGAGCCAGCTCTTTAGCAAAAACTTAAGTGGAGCAGACCAAAGTCATCTTTGCAAAGCAGAAGAGGTACCTGGAAAACACAAACTAAAGTATCCTACTATAGGCGAGCAGAGCTTCCACATCTTCATATATGTAACAGATGGGATTGCTATAAAGAAAACAGCAGCAGCTATCTCAGTTTTATGCATATTTACTTACTACAAAGATAAATTTAACTAAGCATTTTAAACCAGCTCATCACTTGACTTCCAATCCCACACAATCTCTTTGTTCTACCTCTGCAGCTCCCTGTCTCAGACTCCCTTAGCTTCTATTTTGATTTCATGAAGGCTGTCCAAGGATACATGCTATCTGAGGACTTTGTAAATACTGATTCCTTCAAAGAGGTGGAGATTAAATAAACTGTGCCTTACAGGCACAAAACCATAGTCAGAGGTATTTATCACACTGCAATTACTACTAGCCAAACCACTATTTAAACTAATTAGCTTTGCTCATAAGAGCACATCCAAGTAAACAGACTCCTTGGAGTAATTCAAGGCTGCAAATATGGTTTTTTCCTAGTGTTTATGTCATTTTCACTCAATACAGATCTTCATTATCAAAAGTATCTGTTGTGTACTTAGTGAGATAAGAGAGAAGGAATCCCCATATGGACCATACACTTCAGGGTTGGACTTAATGATCCCTGTGGGGCCCTTCCAACCAGAATATTCTGTGATCTGTGATCTGGAAGGTCTCCATCCTTCCCAGTAATCTAAGATTTTTTTCCCTGTGTTTACTGAAGTCACAATTCTAAAACCCATTAAGCCTATCAACTTATTGTATCAATATGACCACCCTGAATACTGTTTAATTGGGACAGAATCTTGATGAACCCAAAACAATACATCCCCAGTGGAACTGACTGAAGCCCAGTATTACTGTAAACAAAGTAAAGACACTCTGTGCTGTCCCAGGGAAAAAATTAGATCTTCACAGATTTCTGGGGAAATTAAACAAGGCACAGAATGAAAAACAGGCTCATCTCATCTAACAATGCAAGGTAACCAACAGTTTGAACTCTCCTTTTCTAACTCAGGACAGATATTAAAACAGTATCTTCCACCTCCTCCCAGAAAGAAATATCAGTCATGCATCTATTTTGTCTGTCTTCAATATACATGCATTTATTCATTCATTTCTTTCTCTGCCTTCCTCAATTTTGTCCATCTGGACTCTCAGAAGGAACAGAAAAAAAGATGTTCTATTCAAAACTTCCCCTTAATAAGTACTTAATTATTTGTCAAAAACCTCCATCAAAAAGCTCCCAAACAGCTATGGAACTAGGATGAAGGAGGAAGTCACATGGTGATGTTTTAAGAAAAAGTATCTCCCAGTTCTATTAACAACCCCACACTTACTACACAAAAGAAAAAGATGGTGAACTTTTCAAGACCACAAATAAATAAAAAGCATTCTTTTTTTTTCTCCTAACTCATTAAATAACTGAGTTGGTTTTGCCCTTAACAACAATTTGCAGAACCCCAGAACACACACCAATTGTTTTTTAATTTGTTCTCAATGGATACATTACATGCTTTCCAGATTATACTCTCTTCTTCTAAAAAGGAATATAAAGATATTTGCATCTCATTAATTGTTGGTGTTTGTGGCAATTTTGGTGGAGATTTTTTTACAATTAAAAAAAAATCATAAGTTTTCATTTTCAATATGCACTCTGCAGATTTTCTCTGAGTTCACACTGAAAATGCAAATTCATCATTTAGGACCACTTTTCAGTAAATTATTTTTGTAGCTGGTCCTTTAAAAATCTGACAGAGGCAGGAAGCCAAACAATTTTGGATCCATCTATTTTTTATCATCCTTCCTTCTCTTTCAGTACCAGTGTCTTCTTTTTTTCCTTCCTTCTGAGATGGTAGAACTATGGGTTTCCCTCCAAGGCCCTACTGTGTCACACCAACGTGCTCAGCAGTAATCAAACTCACTTTGTGCAGCCTTTTCCAGGGCATAGGTACATACCTCCTAAACTGTCAAGATCTTCAAGTATCCTTCCAAATCTGCAATACAGGAGGTTGACAATTAAATAATTACACACATGGCAAACAGAAGTTAACAGTTTCCTGTAGGTGTAACATGGTTGCTTTGTTACCTTACACTGTTGTATACATTCAGGTATTTTTCTCTTATTTCAGGCTGACTTCCTAGAGGCAGAATAACTTCCAGGTAGCTATCCTTCATTCTCCTAGGAGGGAGATCTTCCTGCCGTTTTGCCAGTAAAGTATGGAGAGCTTTTCTTTCTTGCATGGCTTGCACATGATCCCTGGTAAGAAAAAAACCTTTACTCTGAATTACAACAAGAGAACTGAAACCTTAACTAAAAGATGTCACAATGATGATCAAAGTTAAACCCCAATAGTAGATATAGCAAGACACAGTGAGCGTGCCTTGAAAAGAAAGTGAAATGCACAAAATGAGAGATGTTAAGCAAGACTACCTCAGAAATCTTTTAAATAGTTTGTGTACAAGTGGCAAGTGCACACTTCACACTAATGAGATGAACAAAATGCATCTAATTCTGAATGCTACCAAAATCATTCCCCTTGAAAAGAACAGATCACATATTATTTAAACTATGAGGTTTTGTGAATATTCATGTGTTCCAGAGCTACAGTACCCCACATCTTCCACACTGCCAATTTTAAAGGACTGATCATCAATTTACAATCTCTCCCAAGAAGTAAGGTAGATGCACAGTGCTGGCTAGCACTAATGACAAGTGAACTAATCGGCTAAGACTTGCCATCATTCATAGGTGAATTCAGTTCTAAAAACTGATCCTTTGCAGCATCAGTTCTAAGAGCAAGCTACAAGACAAAGAAAACTAACGTACTTTTCTTTCTCTCTTGCTACACAAATATTTAAAATTACAGAAAGTTACAGAAAGAAACAACACAGAAAAGGTGAACAATTCCTTCAGAGTTGCTTTTCCAGCACCACCAAGTCAGAGGGGCTGCAACTCTCCCAGTGGAGAAGGGGCCAGCTTACTGTCACTTCTTTCCACCACACTGATTCCTTGCACAGGTATCCACAAGATGTAAGAGTCTTGCCCAACATGCTCTCTTACCTGTTCCAAAGCTCCCTTCCCTTAAAAGTGCAACCTGATTGAATAAAGCAAGTATTTCACAACATCCCTAGAATCAATACCCATCTATTAAAAACCTAAGGGTTAAACATGCAACAGTTCTGGTTGCATAAAGCCAAGCAGTAAGCAAAAATATGGATCCATTTCATAGAGCAAGAGAATGCATAAAATACTAAGCAACCAAACTTAATAGTAAATTTCTGGATGCGTGCCATTCCTTCAAGTTGTGCTTGCTGCATTGCTGAGATTTCAGTGACACTGTGTTTAATAAAACCAATTAAAAAAAAAAAAAAACAAGAAGAAGAAATAAAGAAAACAACAGAAAACCTTTTCACCAAAAAGAAATTTTGTCTTATGTTTTGACTTTGGATGAATTCTGGGTATTAGCCACTTAATGTGAAGGCTTACTTGACTGAGTATTACTTCAGAAAGTCAAGCTTCAACATATTCATATTACCTCTTTTCTGATTAATAAGCTTCAGGGAAATGCAAATAATCCATGATCAAAGAGAGTAAAAGTCAAGCAGAAAACTTCAGTTAGTTTCATTTGTTTGTTTGTTTTAAACATGAGATGTGGTTTACTTCATCTGGGAAACATGATTACCATGTAGTTTACAGGAAACAGAAAGATAACAGCCTCCTGCAGAGGGTTAATGTTTAAAGTCATGCCACTAAACAGAAATGGAATATTAGTGGGTGACTAAAGAAAGATGCAAGGTCCAAGATGATGCATCTTAATGCTTTTTCAGAAAGCTTTTTCCAAGTTCTTTCAGTGAAAGGCTTAAAAAATTAATCAGAAAGTAAATCAGAAATTTGTCTACAAACATAAAGAAACCTAACAATTAAAATTTAACTATATTCTGTTTTCACCAGCTCCATCCTGGGTCCTCTGAGGTCAGCAGCAGAATTCTTGATTTCCACCTGAGAATGTGTTCTTCAATATGCAGAAGTATTAGGCTCAAAGCAGTAACATTTTTCAACAAATACTGTTACACACTGCAGTACTACTCGTACAGTAACAATAATTCATCTAAATATTAACTAGCACCTCCCCTAAACATTCTGAGGAATGTTTATATATTTCTGAAATAGCCACAATTCCATCTAGACTACATTTAACAATGAACAGACTAATAGTTTTAACTACAAGTACAAAAACAGAATAAACACATAAGCAAGATGCTTCTTTTTCATAATAACTAATAATGCCACTGGCGTTTACAAGAAAAATCACAAACCAAAGTCTCCTTTTAGCAAAATCGATGGTTAAATATGTTCCTTCAACATCCTCTCTCCCAGCATTCCAGATATGTGTACATCAGTCCTTCCCCAGCTCCCTTTTCAGAACCCCTCTCAGGCTGTTCCTCAGACTTGTCCCCTTTAGTCATTCTGTGGCCTAACTCAGTTAAATTCTCAGCTGTTCAGTCCCCACATGTATCAACTCTTTGTCACTCTATTTTTAAAGTGGGCTCTCTCAGGCTACACAATCCATGTCCACCAAACCTCTCTGTATTTAACATGTCACTCTCAAGCACTCCCATCTGTGCTCTCCCTGGCTTTACTTCTTCATGGCAGCTAAAGGATTCATTAATCTGCAAACCATTTCTGCTGTATTTTGTACAGTATGAGAGAAGTACCTGTCTAAAAAAAACACTGCTGTGGTGATCCTGGCCTCAGTCTGCTCTCCCTCCAGGATGGGAGCAGTGGGGGAAAAAAACAGAGGGAAGATCAGACTTGACCAGAACCCTCTAAAATCTTGATTTTCAAATGGCATTTCCATATAGCATCATTCCTCCTCAGCCATTCAGGGATGTGGGAAAGGCTTTTTCATAAACAATTTCTAGGGTCCTTTCTAGCTGACTTGATGAAAAGTTCAAGCCCCCTCATGCTTAGATACTACTTTTACTAAGCAAAAATCAGGTTCCCAGATTCGGGCATTTTTATTAGAATGACTGAAGCTGTGTTTAGATAAACTGAGTCAGAAGGCCTGGACACATCAGACACTTCACCCAGGCACACCTTTCTTCATTTCCCTATCACTGCACAAAGTGGGAAAAAAGAGCTCAGCAAACACAGCCAAAATTAACATAACACATGAGACCAACCAAACTGCAATGTGTAATTCCTCCAGACTGCTAAACTGACCTTTCCAGACTGTAACAGCAGAGGGTTTCAGTCAATTCTGGCTTTTTCAATGTAATGGAGGAGGAGAAAAGTAACTTGAATATAGCCAAACCAGCAATTATTTAAAGTATATGAAAATTAATCAAAAATTAAATTAGAGCAGACAAAGGAAATGCTCAAGATGCTCCTGATTAAAGAGACCCAGATCCCAAGCTGACAATTTTCCAAAGAGACACAGGTGCCATTCAGAATGCAGCCTTGTACACAGTGAACAAGCTCAGCTACCTCTGAATCCAGTGCAGGAGAAATTCACCAGGCAGGCAATCCACCTAGAGATAACTCAGGAGGTACCAGCAACACAGCATTGACAGCCAGACTCTACAGCTCTTAACTCCCACTGGACTCAAAGCTAGTAGGACAATCTTGTAAGCACCAAGATCAGATATTTTGTTTCTACCAGAGAAATCTTAGAAATTTGTGATCCACAAAGTATCAATTCAGAAGCTTTGTTTCAATTACATTTTACTTCCCCTGACAACAAGCTAACTATGGCTAACTTCCACTACTACAACCCTGAGCTCCACCTTGGTACCACAAATGAAGTAAAATACATGGAATGGACACTGTACCTCCAGTTGGTAGATGCTCCCACTATATCCCTCAATTTGCTCCGCACTGGAAAAAAAAGAAATCAAAGCAAATCAAGCTTAGTGCTGCAAGTGATAAACATGAGGTTGCCTGGTGTTAAAGGCACAATCCTCATCCCAGAAGAGGAAAATTAAGCAAATTCATGCAAATAGCAGCCCAGAAATGAAAGTTTGGCCAAATTCACTGCTGCTGTTAGTAGGCGTATCACAGGAGTGGGCTGAGTAACATGATGCCATAGCTTATTGCATATAGGCAACAAAGAGTGTTTGTTAGTGCAATCAGTCACCTCCAGTGCTAATTAACAGCTGAAAGACAGCATGGATCAAGATTAGATTGGGGAATTTTGATGTGAAAATATTAAGCCTAAACACAAACTGTGGAGATAACACAAATCAGAAAGTCATAAAAGAACATAAAAGGGAACAGTGCAGCTGGGAAATGGAATAAGGAGAATACCAATTAAATAATCCCACCCACGAAGGCAGGCAGTAGCAGCAGACTGGTTCTTGCCAGCAAGGTTTCATAGCCCAAATTTTTAGCAGTCTGAAAGAACACAGTGTTAAAACACTGAAGACAGGCCTGTACAACTTATCTGGCCCTGTTTGCACTCTCAGAGTTAACAGTACTTCTGCACAAGTTTTTCCTAAACGTCAAGAATAATGTACATAAACATCTTCTCTACTCTTTCTCAGATGAGATTAAGTGTGCTAAGGTCCCATCAAATTTACCAAACTACTCCATGGCTGGTGAATGTTGGCTATTTGAAAACATCTGGAAACAAGCAGCAACAATTCCCAAGCTCAGAAGAGAAGATGAGAATTGTATAGAAGAGATCCCTTGCTTATATGCAAAGATCTTTTATACCAGGAGGTTCAAATATTAGGGACACACCAAGGAAGAGCAACCAAAAAATATCCAGAATTTCATGGTGAAATTGAAAGAGGCTGCTGGTGAGTCACAAGCTGATTCTTTATCAGGCTTGGCATTTTTCAAACTAAATGCCTGATCAGAGTATTCACAGTGATCAGCCAGCTGGCCTACAAACCCTGGAGGAGCCCAGCTGAATTCCTAGAATTTAAATCACATTCCACTCTCTCAGCCAGATCCACTCAGCTCTGCTCCCCTCCTGCTCAGTCACTTCAGCTTCTGCCCAAGTCCCCCCACACCACCACTACTGCTGTACCCCCAAGCTCCCTTCCCTGCAGCACCCTCAGCCCCAGGCCCTGCACTCCCAGCCTGTTTCTGCTCTGCCAGCCTGCCACAGAAGCACCAGCCTGAGCCAGAGGCAGGCAAGGCAATGCCTGCAGCCAGCACATGGATGCAGTGACTCACCAACAGCCAGCAAACACCAGCATCCATGCCTGACCCCAGCACCAGCTCTGACACCCTAACAAATCTCTCATTTGAAAGCTAATTTTCACAAAATTTGTGGAAATATGTTTCTCTTTGAGACTGCTGGCTCATCTATTTTGGCTGACATCAACAAAAGGTTCTGGAAGATGAGGAAGACAAGAAGATAGGCAGACAAAGACAAAAAAATAGATAGCTTAGACCTCATTTCGTTAGAAAATTAGGCTAAAAACATATTTTGAAATCAGAAGACTTCTACTACTAATTCTAAGAACAAAAGAAAATTTCAAGGAAAGAACCTGATTGAAAATCTTGAGAGTTGATTTCTTTTGGAAACAGGGAAGGTCTGATTCCTTTTTCCTTAAGCAGCAGCAGGCTTGCTTACAGAATA
Source organism: Ammospiza nelsoni (assembly GCF_027579445.1). Classification (NCBI taxonomy): domain Eukaryota; kingdom Metazoa; phylum Chordata; class Aves; order Passeriformes; family Passerellidae; genus Ammospiza; species Ammospiza nelsoni. The sequence goes on from NC_080634.1 coordinate 106,128,940, forward strand.
GGTATTACTTTCTTGTTACTCATACTCCACCTGTGAAGCTGCCATAGCATGCATTTGATCAATACCGTGTTAGCAGAAACACTGCTACAGCTTCTAGAACACAAAACCTCAATTTTTCAACAGTGTGCCGGGATGGACAGGGAATAAACAGCACTTTCTCTTTGTTTAAACTAGATTCATCTTCTTTTTCATCTCTAAAGAGGTAAAAACCTCTGAAAAAAAATTTTGGGTCCAAACCTGCAAAAATTAATATAAGCTGTTAGTCCCATTTAATACATCTGATTTCAGGTTTAGGTATAAAAATAAATATTTTCCAAGCTGAGAACACATTAAAATTTTTATCTTAGCATAAAATGTAAAGCATTTCTAAATGTTGTCAAGCCAAATGTAGTCCATTTTATGGTTCATAAGTACACGGGTTTCAACTTTTTCCTTTTTTCCCTCCTGGGAAGACTATCCTGCTCTTCCAGATATTAGAAATTTAAGTAAAAAAATTAAGTACAAAAATGTATAAGCTATTTCTTTTTTTATCTGGCAAATGTCTCAAGTGTGTAAAACAGTCACAGCACATGGGACCTCTCCATCATGCTCACATAGCATATTGCACAGTACCTCCTAAACTGGCATCACTGGATCACCAATGCCACAGCAGCAGGGCCTGGGTTTATTTGCACTGTGCTGTGGAAAAGGACATGAGGAGGGCAGCTGGACAAGACACTGCATTCATCTCTAGCAGTGAGATCCATGCCCCTCGTGCTGATGCCTCCCCAGCTGCATCCAGGTTCAGGAAGGACACCAGCTTTGGTACAGAGCTTGCTCTGCACTGAGGTTCAATCTGGATGTAGATTCCAATGTCTGAAATGAAGCCAAGTACTGCAGGAGCTGCTGCCGTGAGAGATTTTGTATCCCACAAGCCTCTTAGAAATGTTTTATCCAGCACTGCAGACAGAGTGTGCTGACAGAGATTTAGTGTAACACTGCCACAATTAAGACCAGGACCATTCACCAAAGGCAAAGGGGCTTTAAGCAAGGCAACAGAGAAAAATAACAGCACCTCATTTTTCATCAATGCTAAAGTAAGGAAAGACAGTAGCTGAGTAAGTTTAGTGTTATAGTAAATAGTTTAATTTGTACAAATTACCACAACACACCATTATTCACATGAATGGGTGACTGTCCTGTGGAGCACAAAACACAGGTTAGGTTATCAATGAAAATAAACAATGCAATTTACATCTACTAAGGAGTTACCTGATTATTCTACCTGCTTCTGTTCTGTTTAGGCAGATGTTCCTTAACTTTAGTAACTGCAGGCAATCTATCCTTGCCTGATTTACAGTCAGTTTGTCCTTTCCTCTCAAGCCAGCCTTGCAGTTCCCTGTCCACTGACTCTGTGTGACATCTGCTTGCAGTGTAACCCCAAAGAGTTCTTCAAACTCAGGGCTACCATGTACTGCTGACAAACAGTGTTAACTTTGGAAAGACTATCTGTAGCATTTTTCAGGACATGGGATGAGACTTTTTTCAGAGGAAAATTCCAAAGTCTTGCTTTGTGTAGCCTTTGGGAGAGCCATGGAAGAAGTGAGGGCATTCACAATGGGAACCCAAAATTATGAAAAGGAAGCATGTGAAAAACTAGTAAGAAAAAGTATTTGGTGTTTTGTGAAAGCATGGATACCAAATTGAAGGTATAGTTTACATAACAGTAGAATAGCTTACAGATCAGCAAAACTTTGAATCTGAACAATTTTGTAACAGAATCTCAAATGTTTAGTTATTGTAGTCCACAGAATATTAGCACCCCTTGGAGTACCAGATAAAAACCACTGTTTCACTGTTTTTACTGGCCTTCTAGATGGCATCATTTCCAAATCTTCAAATAAAGACTCAGGACAAGCTGCAAGTATGCAACATCATGTACCCTTGCTTCACTCCTTTAACCCCCTAAATTGCCATTTATTACCAACAATGAAAATAAGTTCTCTAACAACAAATAACCCTCATTTTCTCTTTTATTGGATAACCAGTAACTGTTGGTGTCTTCTGTTTAGAAAACAAAGGAAAAAAGATCTCAGAAAGAAGCAGAACTCCATGAAGGAATTACTTGTAAGTGGCTCCAGCCTTTTTCCTCCAGCCCTTTTCAAAGCACAAGGGATTGGAATGCAAGAAAACCTTTTTAAAAGCTTCTGAAATGGGAGCATTATGGTTTATCACTATTAGAGCTCTGAAACAACCTTTCAACACAAAGCTCTATTGACAAGAGCAATTTCACGAGGCAATGCTGCTGATCCGATTAAAAGATTTCTACAAGTTTGTGAAATTGACAGCATTGACAGATTAAAAGTTCTGTAAGGCATTATTTCCACTCAATTCCCCATTTTTTGGCCATTCTCTCCAGTGTTATTGTACCTATCTGCACTATCAGGCTCTCTACAAGACCCAAGCTGAGCTGCAGTTATGCTGCCAGAAAAGAACCAAGCTCTACCAAGGCTGAAGAACCAGAGGAGCCTGTAAATCTGAAGTTTCAATGATTATGGATATTTGTGCCATCCACCTCCAAACACCCAGTGACTGTCTGCTGCTTCCTGAACACCTCTACCATGAGCTAACAGACAAGGGCACATTCATTAACCAAACCATACTAACACATGCAGGAACACCACCTGGAAAAATAAACTCCTCAGTAACATCATTAAATCTTCCAGAGCACAGCCATCTGCCTTACCTTCAGACATGTCAGGAAGCCCTGGGGAGGCACTGGTCCCAGAAGTGAGCATCCTAGCCAGAACAGAAGGAAGCTTCCTCATGATGCACAGCCTATAGGCAGAGCAGAAGAATTTAGTGTCATTAAAAATAATCCCATGAAAATAATTTGGGATTTAATTTTGGAATTATTCTGGTGACTTCAGAAGCAGCAGTCCTTATTTTCAGCTTGATTTTCAAAACTAGATACTATTGGTGCAACAGTTCCAAGACAGTTGAAATTCCAACTGACATATTTTGTTATCTAAAAACAAGAAAGAAGAATGCTTCCCTGGCAGTAATTGTTCTCTTCACTGACTATTCAGATGCCCAAGACAACCAGCTTAGACTCAACACCAGCTTCTACCCTGTAGCATCTTAATGCAGATGAGGTCCATGTGCCTCTAGGAAATCATCCACAATCCAAGCATACACTTCTCCTGCACTTGGCTGGTGTGCATAGCAGTGGAAGGAGGAACATACCAAAAAGGATTTCACAAGGTCTCACAAGCCGTCCCATTCAGCCAAGCCTGGTTTTCTCCTCCATGGCTTAGTGCTGCAGCAACTCAAAAAAGCCTAAAGCGCTGGATATAAACCTCTTAGCCATTAAGGAAGAAGAAACAACCGTGAAACCCTTCAGAGAATGTAATCCACCCACAATTCACCAAGTGTTCTACAAGCTAACTAGCCAGCACTACTCCTCTAGGCAAGCATAACTGTGCTAACAAAAACACACAGAGGGTGTGTGCAAACCCCATTGTGATAGTTCACAGCAGCGTCCTAACAAGGAATATGGATTGCTGGTCCTTTAACTTTCTTCCTTTGGGACTGAGGTTCCACCTCAAAAAAGGAAAAGTAACAGGTCCTCAGGCAGCAACAGAAAAGCAAGGCCATTTACACACACCTCTCTCTCTCTCTCTCTCCCCTTCATGCATATCTACACTATCTACACATGTGCATCATGTACACACAACCTTCACTGTCTGCAGATACTCATGGAGGACTTAAAAGAGTAAACAGGAACACAAATACACACACACCAAAAAAAGAAAAGAAAACAAAAAAACTCTGAAGGCAGCGGAGTCCCGTATGCACAGGAATGACGTGGATGGCGATGTGAAACGCCTCTGTGGTGGTGCAGCCCCTGGGCTCGGTGTGTCACGGCAAACGCGGGCCAGCAAACGCCTCCCGGCACAGCGGCAGCCCCTGGGCTCGGTGTGTCACGGCAGGGCCAGCAAACGCCTCCCGGCACAGCGGCAGCCCTTGGGCTCGGTGTGTCACGGCAGGGCCAGCAAACGCCTCCCGGCACAGCGGCAGCCCTTGGGCTCGGTGTGTCACGGCAGGGCCAGCAAACGCCTCCCGGCACAGCCGCAGCCCGCAGGGCCCCTCACGGCCGCTGCCCCAGCTGCCCCAGGCGCCGTACCCGAGCCCGCGCTGCCCGCGGCGCTGTTCAAGTTTCGGGGTGCCCCGCCCTGGCCGCGCCCCGAGCCCCTCATGGCGGAGCGTGGCCCGGCCGCGGAGCGAGGGTCGGGCACGGCCTCCCTGCCCAGGCCCCGGCCCCGGCCCGGGCCCTCCGGGAGCACCATCTCTCCCGGCCGCCATTCCCCACCCGCGCCGCAGGACGCGCCTTACCGGGTGGGCAGCATGGTGCTCCACGGGGCTGTCACCGCGGGGCCGCGCCTTCCGCAGCCACACGGTCCTGCCGCACCGGCCGCTCGCGGCTCGCCGCGCACGGAACGGGCTGAGGGCCGCCCGCAGCTGGAAGCCCTCGCTCCGCCGGGATCCCCGGGTGGCACCGCCCGGCCCCGGCCTGCCCCGTGTCCCCGTGGCAGCGCGGCCGCTCCCCGGGGCGGAGGTTGGGGCAGGACGCCGTTAGTCGTCGGGCGGGCCCGGCAGAGCGGGCGGGCCCTGCCGGGACTCGCTCTTAATAAACATCGTTATTTTTTCTTTTTAATGCTCCGTTTTTCCACTGTGCCGTGAGGAAGGCGGGCTGGCGGCGCTCAGCTGGGCGCTGTGCCCGGAGCCTGAGGCGCGCCCCGAGCCGTCACACAGCCGTGGGGAACACGGCCTCCTGCCCCGGCCCGTCACTTGGTGGCACTGCTAGGGAGGGTAACTGAGAACCTCGGAATTTCCTAACGGGGAGAGGTTTAAAATCTTGAAGAGTGACGTTATCACCCTGTACAATTCCTGAAAGGAGGGAGTAGCCAGGTGGGGGTCAGCCTCTTTTCCCAGGCAACCAGCGACAGGACGAGAGGACACAGTCTTACTATGACTATGACTTACAGTCTCCCAGCTGCGCCAGGGGAAATTTAGGTTGGACATTAGGCAGAGCAATTTCTTCACGGAAAGGGTGTTTAGACTTTGGAATGGACTGGCCAGGGAGGTTGCTGGAGTAACCGTCCCTAGAAATATCTAAGAAAAAAACTGGGTGTGGCACTCAGTGCCCTGATCTGGTTGACAGGTTCGTGTGCGGTCACAGGTTACACTTGATAATCTCAGGTCCTTTCCAACCTAATTGATTTTGTGAAAATAGAGCTGTGTTAAATAAGCTGTGTGCTTTGCATAGGCAAATAATGAACAAGTTCAATTAATCAGATTTTTTTTTTTTTTTTTTTTTTTTTTTTTTTTTTTTTATTTCTAGGAGCTGGAGAAACTCAGAGCAGTGATGACACAGGGCCTGCACTGGAGTGTGTGAGAGGGGCAGCCCATGACACCCCAGAGCCCATAAGGACCAGAGCAGTTCCACAATCCTGGCTGCACCTCCCCAGGACTGGGATCTATACACGTGTCCCTGCAGCCCTGTGGCTTCCACACCAACCACAATATTTGTGGCTCTCACTGGCCATTTCAGCTTGCCAGCAGAACAGTGTTTACAGCAGGTGCAAGTTAGCAATGAAATTGCTAAGCACACCTTGCTGAAGACTTAGCAAATGACCAGCAAGATTGGAGGAGGATATGAGAAAACATGCTCTGGCAAACACATGTACAAAAATGTACATTAACAAAGTACTTTAATTCATTACATGTAAGGGTAACACCTGAAAACTAGATGGTCTTTAAAGTCCCTTCCGACTGAAACCATTCTGTGATTCCGTGAAAAAGCTGAGGGCGCTGTTGCAAAGCTTCTCACTCATCTGGTCGTGGGAAAAAAAAATGTGGAAGCCTGGTATGTATGCATGCTGAAAGGTCAAAAATCAAGGTGCCATGGAAGAATCACCTCTAGGCAGTGCAGAATACTGTGCCAAAGATAAAACTGTGACTGTGATACATAATAAAAACACCTCCTCATCGTGCAAACCCCTCTTAGTTATTAGAGAAAAAATAGATTTCATAGGTTTCTTTTTAAGGCCTGAGACCCCCTGATTTAAGTACACTGCAGGATCAGAGCCAAATGGACTTCTGCTGTATCCAGATACAATACTTCTACTCTATCCAAAACTGAGGCCTGGCTGGATTCTTTCCCAACATTTATTTCTATAACTTTTTATACCCCAAATCATTTGTACACAACATAGATGATTTTTGGATTCAGGCAGATAATTAGTTATGTCTAAATCCCAAATTCATTCAACTCCATAATTACAAATGGCAGATAAAATGTATTAGCCTACAGGAATAGGGTTCTAATGATCTAAAATATGTTTTCAAAGATAATGAAGAAAAATTATGGCTCTTTTATTGCCAGCATATGAAAATTCATGTAGCTTTATCACATGAAACTTTTAATTTTGCATTTGCCCTGAATTCTGAGCATTGCTCATGCAGTATTTATTTAGTATTTGTACTATTCTGACAGATTTTTTCCATGTACAGCTTAGTGCTGATAAACTTCAATTGGCTTGAATAAAACATCAGAAGTAATTGTGAACTCATAAATATCAACACAAGGTCTAAGGATTAGGAAAAAAACAACCAGTGGAAAATTATAAGAGAATCCCAAATGTCCAAAATTGTGAAAAATTACAGGTCAACACTGAATATTAATTGCATTTTCTGTATGTTGCTCCAGAGATTTGACAGGACATACAACTTGGATTGAAATACTTGGAAATATTTATTAGCACAATCAAAAATCATTAACTCACTACATTTTAATGTGGAACAAGGAGTTTTTCTCCTTCTCCTCTTATTTATTACAAACAGAGAACCTCTGAGGCATGAGAGAGGCATCCATACAGGAATGCAAGGAATCTTCCTAGCAAAGGAGGAAATCAAAAATTAAAACAGGGGAAGAGAGTTTGAGTAGTTGAGCAGTAAAGAAAGAAAGCTGGTGCCACTTTGAGCCTTTCTGTCCATCCTCCAAGGAAAGAGAACATTAGAAAATTTAGATGCAAATAAAAACATGCTTTTGATGCTTTTGATACAGATGGACTGCCATAACTCTCTGAATAAATTGTTCAGTTGCATTGCTGTGAAAGGATCTGGGGGAACTGGCTTGGCTGTTTCCTGTATCTTCAGACTAGAGAAGCCCTCCATCTCTGGGCAGGATGTGGGAGAACTTGCCTCAGTCACCACACAATGCTCCATGTGCTTTTATTATAACAGTTATATTATTATAACTATTATAAACAGCTGTTTATAACAGTTCCTGTTGCATGCTAAAAAAGAAAGTGCTGCTTGCTATTTTGCACAAGTTTTTCTGTTTCTCTTATGAGTAATATTTAGGGAAAAGATACAGTAAGAATAGTAGGAATTATGCACATTTCAGATAGTTCTAACTATTTTATCATCTCAAACACCAAAGTCCAACCCTCTTGGAAATGCAGATGGATTCACAGTCAGCAGGTTCTGCATGGAAGAAGCAGCTGCCTGGTACAGAAGAGCTAATCCAGATTTCAGACCATATTTCATTTTAACAGATTATTTCAACATTGGTTTACCTTAAACACATTTGCTAGCCACCTGCCAGCACACATATTTGCACAATTTTTAAAAAATGTTGATCCTTTTCAGGAGACTTGCCACTACTTATTCCTTGGAGAGAAGGGCAGATAGCAGGCTGTGATCCCTGAAGGATAAAATCCAAGCCCTGTGCAGGTCATTAAAGATTTCATCATTGGCCTCAGCTATGTCAAGATGACATGAAACCTGCTCAAAGATAAACAGACCAGAGACAAAAGGAAGAAGCTGTAAAACACATGCCCAATCAGTCTGATTAATTCACAAACTTATTATTTTTGGAACCTTTTTGTGAAATATTCTTACCATTCTTATTAAACTTACTTATTCTGGGAAAATTCCCCTAATAATACATAACTAAATAATTGTACCATAGTCTCTGAGATCTAGATATCTTAATTAGCTATTTTTATTTTTTTTTTCACTAAATTCTATGCATTTCCTATTGTTTAATGAAACTTTTTGACACATCATGAATTTTTTTAAATATTTTTTCCTTCTGCCTTGTGGATTTGAAAGCTAAATCAAATTAACTGTATTATCTTGAGCAACACAATATCAGCATATTTCTGAGCAAATTAAAGCAGGACTTTCAAAAACAGCCAAGAGAGAAAATGTTTGGGTCTTTTTTTGCTGAGACTTTAACTTCTAAATCATGTGACTTTTCTGACTTGAGAAGAAAGAAACCAGGCACTTTGTTTTCTTACACAGCAGTAGGTTTCCTGATAGTGTGACTTCCTCATTGTGAAATGCAAAACAAAGAGAGTTGAGACAACACAAAGGCTGTTGTCTCTCACAAAGAGATCAAAAATTTTCCATTTTTGATCCCAGTTTAATCATTTCTAGGGAATGAAAATATCTGTATTCATTAAAGGTATGTTGTTAGGCTGAGTCTGTTCTTTGGTAGTTTATTCAGATTCAGTCTCTCTACTAAACACCCTGTCTTGAGGGATTTCCAGACTCACAAACCATGAAATAAATTTTAACTTTTAACCCATGAAATAAATTTTAACTAGCCACTGGTGATTGCTTAGTGATATGGAAACACTTCTGTTCTTTGGGCATCTCTGTTCTTGCTCCAGTAGAGGGTAAAGTGAGCCAGTTAGGGTGTTTGCATAAATGCTAAATTACTCTCCCAGGCCTTCAGGCACTTTCCACTCTCTGCTAACAGCAGCCACCCAAACACACAATTTATACACACTTCTTTATACAACCCTCTTGCAGTATCATGTTCCATGCTGGTCCCTCTGTCTAAGTGAGGGCCAACCTTGTAGCTTGTTGGATATATGAAAAAATGGGGCTGTGTTGTGAGAGCCAGCAGTGTCTTCCCATATCCCAAACCACTCTTAAAACCAGTCAAATTAAGCTAAATTAAAGATAAAGAGCTCCTTTACAATATCTAAGAATGTACATGACAGTGGCACGGCTAATAGAAGAGGGTGAAAACAAAACCACACATATGGCAAAGAGCTGCACTTCTCTGGGTGGCGCAGCTGGAGGTCCGTGGACCCCACGGTCATTGAGATCATGATCCAGCTCATTCCTCAGCATCCAGCAGTATCTCTAGGTAATATCCAGAGGTAGCACAAGGCTGAGGAGAATTCCTCCATCCTTTCATACTCCAAAGTCATGTTATCAGATGGAATTTTCCTCATCACGCCCACCTCTCTCCTCAGTGACATCCATACCTCCATTGGGATGGCGTAGGAGCCTCACTTACGGCAGACTCCTGGCAGATCCCCTGCTTTAAACCCACTCCTTTGTGCTTTTCCCAGCACAACCCTTCCCCTCCCGTCAGGCGGGTCACGGTGCCAGCCTTGGTCCCAGTCCCAAGGTTAAACTTCAGTGCTTTGAACCTTTCTCCGTAAGGCCGCTCCTGCCTGGGGGCGTACCTGGGCGCTAGACACGCTCCCCCGCGCCCCGGCTGGATGCGGATCGCTGCTCCGCGTCTCCCGCCAGCACCGAGGCCCTTTTCCCTCTCTGCCCTCAGCGCTGCACGAACTGACCCCAACCCGCCCCGCGCTCTGCGGCCAGGGCGGCGCCACGGCCCTTGCACGGCGCCCGCGCAGGGCGAGCCCCGCGCTGAGGGCACTGTCGGGCTCGGTTCTCGGGGTCCCGCGGCAGCCGGTGCCGGGGGTCCCTGAGGGTCGGCGGTGCCGGGGGTCCCTGAGGGCCGGCGGTGCCGGGGGTCCCCGAGGGCCGGTCCCGCCGCCCAGGGAGAGCCGCCGGGCTCTCGCCCTGCAGCGCCGCCCAGCCCCGCCAGGGGGCGCCGCGCGCGGAGGACGGAGGAGGGAGGGCGAGTCACGAGACGGCCGCAGCTGTTGCTGGCACTCCCGGGCAGCATTCCGGGGAGGGGCGCGGCCATTGGCTGAGGGCGAGCACCGCGGGCGCTCCTATTGGCGGTGGAGGGGAAGGAGGGGCGAGGACGTCTTTAAATGCGGCGGCTGAAGCTCAGGCTCTCACTCTCCGAGCCGGGGAAGCAGCGGTAGCGAACCGGGACCGCCAGCAGCCGAACGCCGCCGGGACATGCTCGCAGCCTGACTGACCGCAGGTGGCCGCCGCGCCCGGGACACGAATGAAGAAACAGCTGCTCCTCCTGTTCACACACCGGGGACTCGTCAGCCGAGGGGGCCGCAGGGGGAAGCGTCGCCGAAAATGGCCTCGTTCAGCATCCGCGCCGCGCGTCCCGAGGACTGTCCCGAGCTGCTGCGACTGATCAAGGTGCGGGCGGGATGCGGGGGGGCAGCGCTGCCCGGGGCCACAGCAAAACAAAACAAGCTGTTGCGCAAGGGACGGGGGTGGGGAGAAGCCGCTCAACATCCTCCTTCTCTTCCAGGAACTGGCGAAATATGAGGACATGGAGGACCAGGTGGTGCTAACTGAGAAAGGTAGGGAGCGTGCAGGAGCTCACCCGGCTGGCGGCCGAGTGACAGTGCCTATGGCTCAGGTGCGCGTGTATTCTGCTTTTCTAGAGCTGCTTGAGGATGGTTTTGGCGAGCACCCTTTCTACCACTGTCTGGTTGCAGAAGTGCCTAAAGACCAGTGGTCGTCTGAAGGTGAGGCTTCCTGATACTTATTTTTGGACGCTAAATACACAGAAGCATCATTTGCTTAATATTAATGATTGTAGATGAGGTTCCACCAGTGGACTGGGGTAGGAGGACTAGGTTAACTGATAAAATTCAATAATGTATAGTGATACTCTGCTGAAGTGGTTGCTAATCCTGGAAGCATGGGAGATCAGGTATAACATAATGTGCTTGACTCCAATTATTAAATGGCTTTTCTTGTTTGACCCTGACTTACCTTTATGTAATTCTGTTAAATCACATTTTTTTCTTTAATTTGTCCCCAATCTTCAGGTTACAGTCTCTAGCTTCGCCATGTACATGGCCCTTCTGTGTACATGGATGGGCGGGGAGGTAACTAAAAGATCCGTTACACAATAAAGTAGATGATCATAATATGAGGTAAGGCCTACAGGGACAAGTGCTACTCCCAAACCTTTACCAAAGACACAGTAGATGGCAGAAACCTGTTTGCACGCTTCTCTTAGAGTATGTGCAGAGTGTTTTGGCAATCTAGTTATAATACTCAGGGTTTATGTTCAAGTGAGCTCTTGTTGGAAGAGTTGGTTTCTCTTCTCTCTTGAGCCCCACAGGGTTACAATTGAAGCTGCAACTTTACTTATCTTGACTTCCTGGTGCTGAAGGCAAAGAAAACAGCGTGATGCTCAGTGGAAGCATAAGTGGAAGTGCTTGGAATTCTGCTGTGAAGGTGGCCTGTAAATAGGCCTTCTGGTACAGTAGTTACTGAGGAATATACATGGAAGGATCAGGGTTTGACAGATTATTCCTAAGGGAGCAGAGCTGGGGCAATCATCTAGATTGTGAGCTGCTGTGTAAAGTACTTCCAGACTGGAAGTGAATCAGTAGGGTGTGCATTATTTTGTACAAAAAGGCCATGTTTGTACTTACTGTGACAGTGCTTTTGAGGATTTCAGGGTATGAACAGAGCAATCTTTTTATTAGGCTGATAACAGTTTGTCAGAACTTGTGTTCACAATTGTGTGCTTCTTTGCAAACTTCATTTTTAATTGTAACCTAGTAACAAATGTCTGCATGTCTCAGAATCTGTATGTTTAAACATGCATGTAAAACTTAGTATTTTTACTTTGTAAATTCTGTCTGGCTGAAGTTACACCCTTTGTTTCAGAAACATGCGTTGTGGGCTTTGCCATGTATTACTTCACTTATGATCCATGGATTGGAAAACTGCTGTACCTTGAAGATTTTTATGTGATGGCTGAGTACAGAGGTACCTACTGCAGAATTAGATGAGTTACTACCCATAGAGCTTCTGTAGATTTAAAACTTAAGCTTCTTGTTTTTTGTTTTTTTTTTAGGACTTGGTATTGGGTCAGAAATTCTGAAGAACTTGAGTCAGGTATGTCTAAAAGCTAAGTCTAAACAGAATTAAAGGAGGTGGCAGGACTCTAGACAGCTTAAAACATTGCCTAGAGTCTGGTAAACTGTGAGGAATGCTTCAGTGGTTGCTGGCATGAACTCAGTGACTTGTGGTGGTGTGGAGTTGCTGAGTAACGTGGCGGGTTGTCCCTGGGCACTGTGACAGTGTGGCATTGGTTTGCAGGTGGCTGTGAAGTGCCGCTGCAGCAGCATGCACTTCCTGGTGGCCGAGTGGAATGAGCCCTCCATCAGGTTCTACAAGAGAAGGGGCGCCTCGGATCTGTCCACCGAGGAGGGCTGGAGGCTCTTCAAGATTGACAAGAAGTATCTCTTGAAGATGGCAGCAGAAGAGTGAGAGATTATTCATTCCAGCAAATAAATGTTTTCTGCGAATATATGTGCTCTCTAAATAAACTTCTTGCTTTCTGTGTATGTACAGTTTGTAGTGGAATAAAGTAGTGTGGATGCTAATAATGACAGTGCAGGTGTGGTTATAGAGCAATGGGACTGTGATCTGGAGCTGAGGCATCTGTGAAGTTCAGTATCTGCTTGTGTGCATCCTTTACCAGTGTGGCCTTGTAATCCCTGTATATGGAGACTTCATTCTTGTAAGTGTCATTCAAATGTGTACAATGTACACACTGGTAGGGTTTGTTTTAATTATTGCCTTTTATAAAAATAAAATAGTGTTTTCACTTCATGGCAGTAGTTTTGACTTCAATTCTCATATAAAGTTTTCCATCAAAAAACACGCAGGTTAACAAAAGACTGGATTGGTGTCAGCCTTCTCACAAGTTAAATGGTTTACCATGGTCCCAGTGGGATAAAAGGGCACCTGTGTGCCTGTAGCACCTGACTGTTTGAAAGGGTTTGAGATCAACCCCTGGTGGTGCAGGGCATCCTGCCTTGTGACCTGTATTTTTAGGTACAGTTAGAGTCCCTAAATGGGGTTGCTGCTCTCTGGGCATCTGACTCAGAAAGTCCAGAGCTTGGGACTACCTTCCTTGGGACTTACCTGCAGAGCCCCTCAGCTGGAAGGGCGTAGCCTTGAAGGGAAAGATCCATCCTTGTGTGGTTTCAAGACCTGAGTAACCAAAAATTGGTTCTGTCTGGTCAGGTGAAATGAAAGTATATTTACAGCTCAGTTATGTGATTCCTAAACCATCAAACTCAAATGCTTCAGGTGGAATGTGTTTCTGATCATGATTTCACATCAGGTTCAGCATTTCTGCTGAGCCTCAGTGCTGTGCTGAGCTGTAAGTGCTGTATTAAGCAGTAGGAAACCAGCCCTCTGCTTTTTAGCCTTTGTACAGTAGAAAGTGAAAGCAATGCTGCTCAGCAAGTTTTTTGTTGTCTTTGAAACAAATTGTTATTAACAACTTTGCAGTACTGTGTTTGCACATCTCATAAGCTGATGATGAAAGTGGATGCTTGCAAACTTTGTGCTGCTCTCCTCTTGCTCTCTGGTAACCCTGCAATAAAAGGCTTTTTTGGCCAGCATTGCTTTCACTTCAAAGAAGGGAAGAGACTTAGCTGTCTTGTAACATAAATTGGTTTAAATAAAACAAGGTTTTAAACCTGTTGATCACTGCATAAATCATGTGTCACATGGAAGATGTTTCCTCATCCTAGAGAGCAGTGGGCACTGACTGCTTCAGCCATGGGAAATGCTGAACTAATTTTAAGAAAAAGGTATCACTCTGCCCAGGGCCAACAGAGAGCTGTGCATGAAACTGTTCTGATTTTCTGTTTTGTTTTTGTTTTTAGCTGATGCACAGTCAGCAGTGTGCCAACTCTGCCCAGGTGTGAGGTTTGGCTGTCAGCTGTTGCTTCAAGAGTGAAAACACTAATAAAAAATACAGGAGCTCTTGGAGGAGAGCAGAAGGTAGCTCTTCCTTGGGGGCATTGGTGGACAAGAAGCTCAGCATTGTCTTGGCAATGTGCACTTGTGGCCCAGAAAACCAATGAAAGCCCATGTCCTGGGCTGCATCCAAAGCCCTGTGGGCAGCTGGTCAGGGGAGAGAGCTCTGCTCCTCTGCTCCACTCTGGTGAGACCCACCCAGAGTGCAGCACCCAGCCCTGGGGTCCCCAACATCAGAAGGATGTGGACCTGCTGGAGTGAATCCAGAGGAGGCCATGAAGGTGATCAGAGGGCTGGAGCACCTCTCCCATGAACACAGACTGAAAGAGCTGGAGCTGCTCAGTCTGAAGAAGAGAAGGCTCCAGGGAGACCCAGCAGCTTTGCAGTACCTAAAGGGGAAATCTAGAGAGGGCAAGAGGGCTTTAAGCTGTAGGAGGGCAGGTTTAGACTAGCTAGTGGGAAGAATTTTACTGTGAGGGTGGTGAGGTACTGGAATGGGCTGCCCAGAGTTGTGGATGTCTCATCCCTGGAAGCATTCAAGGCCAAGCTGGATTTGAGCAACGTGGTCTAGTGGGTGACATCCTGACCATGGAGGAGCTTGGAAGGAGATTGCCTGTGAGGTCCCTTCCAACCCAAACCATTCCATGGTTCTGTGATATGGTTCCAGTGCTTATCTGGACTAACTCCAGCTGGACTGAGAATGGAATCTGTCACGAAAATTACCTTGACTGAGCAGGTCAGGTTCTGCATAAGAAACATCCCTTTTCAGTGTAGGAGGTAATGTAGAATGCAATCTTATCCCCCAATGAGTTGCATCTGGACCCTATTACTAAAGATTAGGAGCAGGCTGGATGATAACAGGCCACACCTGTAACCGATAAGAACTAGTGGTACAAAAGAGGAGTCAGAGAAGTCAGAGGAGTGAGAGGAGTCAGATGGCTGCTGCAAGGACCAAGAACAGTCAGTGCTCAGAGGAGTTGCCTATGAGAAACATTGAGGCCGTATAAAACTCTGAGGACATGGAACCCTTGCACCATAATGATAAAAGAATTTTTGATATATAAGGCAACATATAATGATAATAGAACTGCTGTAATATATAAGACGATTCCAGGACTGCCCCAGTCTGTGCAGCACCTCAGCAGCTATGGCAGCCTTCACACCACACACAGCAGCCTAACGCTCAATCCTTCTCCTACCCAAAGGGAGTGGAAATCTGTTTCTCACTTGAATGAAGATTAAATGACAGGCTACAGACCTCCCTACCCTTGCTGCTACCCTGTTCTCTACTGGAATTCAGTAGGCCAAAAGAAGTGAGAACAAGCATAGCCAAGGAACCAGCCCAAGAGCTGGTGATGGAGGCAGAATGGGAAAGAGGAGATGGTCTCTAGCAGTTCTCACTGAGCATCAGGATGTTGTGTCTTCTCCTTGGTGAAGATGTAGTAACTTCACTAGTTACTCCATGAGCTACATTAACCTCATCTCATCTCCTGCATCTCAGTCCTAGTGCAATCTGTTTTGAAGTTATTTTAAGCTTGTGCTTCTGGCTCCATTTATCAGACCAGAAGGTGATTGCTAGTAGAGTAGTTTAAGAGTGGTTTTATTTTGAAATTAACAGTTCATTAGATATCTAGGGCAGGCCTGCTTAAATCTCAGGCTCCAGACTTCTGGAGCACAATAAAGCTATCAAAGCTTCATGACTGAATGGAACAAGCTAACTAATTAGGCATCATAATTAGAAAAGTAAGCAGCTTAGTCAAATTTTCAATCAATTTAAATTTGTTTATCATATCTTGTTCGTCTTCTCTCTATGTGGCTTACCATTGCATTTTCTAAATGAATTCTGATGGAATGGAGTCTCAGGCAGTCACAGAAAACAAGTGAGGCAGTGTTAAATGAGGAGACCTTTTCTAGCCAGTGGGGATAATTTTAAACATTCACACGTGAAAGGAAATGCAAGGACCAGCCTTTCAGATATGACTTTTGCTGAGATCCTACTCAGAGGCAGGGTTTTTAAAACCAGCAGAAATATTCTCACACTTTTGGTAAGAGTCTCCAACAGCCATGTGGTAATGCCACGGGTCAAGAACAGACCAATTTTAAATTTCCTCAGTAACTTTTCCTCAAGCTACGGGAGGACCAAAGTGCCTCTGGAACTACGACTGAGACGTACATCAGAGTGCTTTCTGTGGCTTTAGGTGCTGGAGAAACCTCACCTGCTGTGACTTTCCTCGGTTCCAGAACCACAATCACACGGCCAAGCTGAGAGCCAGCCTGGTGTGGGGACTGAGCCACACCAGCCGCTGTCCCGCAGCGGGAGCCCATGGCAGCAGAGGCACAGGGGCCCTGCAGGTGAGCCGGCGCCGCGCTGTGCCCGGCCGCAGCGAGCCTGCCTCCGGGCGAGAGTGAGGGAGCGAGTGTCACAGCGCCGATAACATCTCCAGGCTCAAAGCTCCTCCTCGCTCTCCCTCTCTAACCCGTGCCCCGGGAAGTTCTCCTCGGGCTGAGCCAGCCAGCGGGACGTTTCGCAATGGCAGAGTTTCCTCATTCCCATGGGGTGGGGACAGAAGGGTGGCCTTGGGGACAGACTGGCGGCCGGAGGATGCGTCAGGACCGTGCAGGGGAGCGCCGGGCTCGCCGCCCCCTCTCCGCTTGGCCTTTTCCTGTTCACAGGCTCCCGCACAATGATCCGAGCCGTAGCCATAGCGACGACATAGTGGAAGGAGGCTTTTTTTATCGACACAAGTTAAAATATACGTGAGAAAAACAACCCTTCCCACTCTCCTCTTCTTGTAAAGAGCCTTCGATGTCGATGTAATTCAAAAAGCCAATGCAAACTTTTCCTGTGAAAAAGCGTATGGCGACTTTAGTGCATTCCTGCTCGGTGCTTTGCCTTGGGAGAGTCGCCGTCCTGGAGCCCGGCCCGGGGGAGCCGAGGTGTCAGCTCAGGGCAGACACCAGCTCCGTACGGAGCGGGACTCGGGAAAGCTCGGCCTGATTCCCCGCCAGGCAGCGCTGCCTCGGGCTGGAGGCCAGCCCAAGGGTGTGTGTGGTGCCTCCTTTCTTTGAGTTGACCAGGAGCTTTATTTCCTTCGGTTTGCTCAAGCTCCCTCCCCACAGCGCTCGCTCCCCGGGCTCTCCCTCCGCGGCCCTCGGGGAGCGGAAGCTGAGCTGAGCTCGGGCCCTCACACGGATGGGCGGGCGGCAGCGCCAAAGGACCAAACCTGCGTGTTTAAATAACTCACCCACGCAACAGACTCGGCTGTGCCCGGTCGTTTTGCTTGCCTGGGCAGGATTGCTTGATTGCTTTTTTTTTTTTTTTTTTTTTAACCTCAGGTGTCAGAGAAGTGGCTGCAATTTAAAGAAAGGCCTCAGCTGCTGTCTGAAACCAAGCAGCAAAGCAGCACCGAGCCCGCTGCTAGTGTTTAATCTTGCTGCAAACTCAGAGCAGGCTCTAACTTCGCCATCTTTCTTTCACCAAGACCTGGCTAACTTTTATCTGTTCAGACGTTTTTTGGGAAATACAACCTTGATGGAGGACTTCAGAACCCATCGGGAGCTCAGACTTTTCCCACAGGGAGCTTGTGAGGAGAGAGCATGAGGCTGAGGACATGGATGTGGCTCTGGGGCAGGAGCACAGCCCAGCACCAGTGCAGCACTGGGAAATGCATCTCTTCCCCACCCTCAGGCCTTGCCTGCTGAGCTCTGACTTCTGTGATCAGAAACATTCTGTGTTTGCTAACAGAATAAAGCACAGGTACACACCTCAATTGAAAAGAGTGAGTGTGGGGGAAGAAATTCCATCTTCAAAGCAGTTTCGGTTTCATTTCACAGATTTGCTTCAGGCCAAAGAAAGAAACAAAAAGCCCCAGGGGATAATTTGCTTGTGAGGATGGAAAACAAACACTCTGTTCAGAAACTGCTCTCATGTAAATAGTTCTGTTTATTTTGTTCCAAACTTTGCATATTTTGATTGTTGATATAGCAGGTGTCAGATGGTCACATCTACTCAAAGGAAAAGGGAAGCTCCGTTTTCTTGAACTATTTCCCTTTGCCACTAAAACAGACTAAAGATAACATGCTTTGGTAAGACAAAACCAGGCACGCATCCTCTCCTGAAGGTTTGCTGTACAGTATGATGAGGTGGGTTTACATCTTCACAATCACCTCCCAGGAACCCACTGTGCAGGGATGAGACATGAATCCCTGGAATTCATACTAGAAACTTTCTTCCACACAGAAAAAAACGTGAGAGACACGGTAGCTTTATCCAGTTCCTCAGTATTTCCAAGTAACTGGATATTGCAGTGTTATTTTCTAAACACACTGATAAAACTTCAGGGTGAGACTTTGGAAAGCTGGTTACTATAACTGGACACCCAGATACCCCTGTGGAGGTACCTTTGAGTAGAATTTCTTTATTGCTCTCATGATGAGCAAACTCCAGTCTGGGCTCTCTGTGATCTCGCTGAACTTCCAGATTTGGCCCACTTGAGTCACCGACACACAAACAGCACCACACACCTTGAGCAGGAGGAAACAAGACACGTAGTTTTGGTCTGTAGTCTCGTGCCTTTTGCAATCAGTTCACATGACAGCATTTGGGTTTCTCCCCCAGCCAGCTTCCTGCCACGGCCTAGCACAATGTACCAGAACATTTCCAACCCCTGCCTCAGTGTGTTCAGCTACAGTTGTAGGTACACGGGCCTTTTTCAGATTTAACATAGAGAGATGGGTCAAACTCTGCCCTCAGCAGAGGTCATAACCTCCATACAGAGATGTAGCTTTGCCACTGGGGCAGAAAATGTAAATTAAAAAGGAGGCAGGAGAAGAGACCTGCAACATAGAAGGAGGCCAGGTGCAGGGGCTGACCACAGCCTGCCACAGGAAGTCACACACCCAGCAGAGGAAGCAGCATCAAGGGAGACAGTTTAGGCTTTTTTCTTTCCAGATAATGTAATCAGAACAAACTGTAAGACTTATTTCAGAAAATCAGAAGCCTGAGAGGCATATTCTTGGCATACATTAATAATTTCTGGATTACTTTTACCTCCCATTGATGCCATTAGGCATAACTTAATGGATTAGCAAGTACTAATTTTGGATTTGGTGGTGTAGAAGCAGGAATTATTTATTGCTGAAGAGCAACAGGCAGAACTGGCAGATGGAGGCAGCAACAAGGGCTAGGAGCAAAGAAATAACACCTTATTGATCCACTTTTAAACAAAACCAAAACTAGCTGAAATTTTGAGGAATGGTGGCTATGCTTTAGCTAGGCAAGAAAGCACACCCATTTTATGTAACTACATTTCTCTGAAAGCTGTAAAGCTGCCAGACTGTAAAACAGGGTGATAAACCAAAGTCCACTGCTTTACAAAGTACAGCTGGTCCAAATGACAGTGAAGTCAGGACAAGGCTAAAGAATCCCAAAGGAAAACAAAAATAAATTACGTAAGCAAATACTCAGGATTTATAGGCATGAGTTGATGACCTTCTCAGCACAAAGTAATAAAATTATTCTGTATTTGCATGCTGGGTTTGCCATCATCACAATTTGAAATTTGATTACAGGAGTCCTGCAGGGACTCAGAACCCCAGAGCTCCTTTACTTGCCATTTGGGCTTGGTGTCAACAAACTATTTTTTGCTGTTAAAAGCCAAATTACTTTTCACCCCCACAGCTCAACATACTCAGACATCCCTGCTTCACTCCCAGGCAGGGCCAGGATTGCTTCTAGGCACCCAGAGCCATGTGCCTCTCCAGCAGTTTGGGCAGCTGGGGCTCCCTTTACACAGGCTTCCATCTGGCTTCTTAGCTGGGGTATTTTCTGCAATAAGCACAAGACTGCAAAGTTGAAAGGTCCTTTCACACAGGTCTAAAAGCAAGCAGAGGTGTAGAGGAGGATGTGACATTATCTCCTGTTTGTTCTTAAGGAAACTGTTGAGTCTTTTGGATCCAAGCAGTGATGGTCTTTTCCTTGAAGTTATAAAGCAGCAGGTACTCCTGTTTACAGAAGTAAAGAATATAAATCAAATATAAATGCACCTCAGGCTCTTGCAGCTTGCAATAAAAGGTTTAGAAGCACCAGCATGCTGTGGGCTGTGCTGAGTCAGCCTTCACCCCTTTCCAGAGTGCAGACACAGCCCCTCAGCTGGCTGGGCTGCCCTGCACGTGCAAAGCCCCAGCACCATGGAGACAGGGGCACTTGCAGCTGGTCCTCCTCTTTCATTATCTTTTCCAAGCTGGTGGCCTTACACAGCTCTAAGTAGCACCAAGCTCATCACAGGTGCTGCAGGATGTTCCAGAGGAGTTTCTGTGGGAGCTGGCACAGAACAGAGGGGCATGGAGGAGTCTCTGAGCTGTTCCCAAACCCTTGGTGCCCAAGCACTTGCTCTGCACTGAAGGTCACACTGAGTACTCCACAGGAGATGCCTGGGAAAACAACCACAGACAGCTCCAAGTGTCACATCCTGCTAGTGTTGTTTCTGGTGAGACTGCAGCCAGCAAAACCTGCCTGGCTGCAGCGTGGGGGACACCTGCAGGCTCAGCACCTGCCAACACACACACACACGGGCACACACCACGCCAGCCAATGCCGAGACTGCGCCCTTTTCCAGGAAGGCTGAGCCCCAGCAGTCTCATGACATGGCAAACAGTGTTTGAGGAGAGCCTGGCCCTGTCTGAGGCTGCTTCTCTGCGGTGAGGCTGAGCTGGGCAGTCAGGATTCAGTGCCTGCTGGGACACCACAGCCAGAGCCACAGCTGTGGCCTCAGTGGCCACATGGTGGGAGCACGATGGAGGAGAAACCTCCACAGGCAGACATGGGGGCAAGGGTGGGTTTATTCTTCCCCAGGCTTTCGGGCATGCCAAGGGAAGAGCAGGGCTGGCAATGGCTCTGCTCCCTGCTGGGTCCCCTCAGCAGATACTCTGCATCAGAGGGAAAGGAAGCTCAAACTTCTCCTTCAGACAGGGAAGTGTCTTGTCTGAAGAGACTTTCAGACTGGAGCATGAAGGCCAAGGATGTGTTACAGTGCTGTGGACAGCAGCACACTTGGCTGCCTGTCTCACATGGCTAAAACATACACTGGGTTTGTAAGTGAAGAAATACAGCACCCTGCAGGGAAGCAGCAAGTCTTCCCAAAACCAGCTTTCTGCCATGCAGCTGGATGAAACATCAATATTTTTTCCAGAGAGTCTCTTTTACCAAAACACTGCAAACTCAGCCACCACCCCAGGCCAGACAAGTACAGCCAGGATGTCCAGGGCTGACTTCAAAGCAGTCTTCCTTGTGACACCTGAGAACAGCCTCCATGGGCATCCAGCAGAGCTGACACCATTAACTAAATCCCCTTTTTTTCATAGATTATTTAATCACATAGTCTCAGAGTTATGTGTGACTCACATCCATGTGAGTGAGTTCCCCTTATTCTGCCCCATTAATGCCATAGTTAAAAGAATTTTCCCACAGACATAGTGGAGTTTGACTTCATTCACAGCACGTACAGTTAGTACCCAGGGGATAATGTGCAGAAACAGTACATGAGTTGCACCTGATCATGGTAAATTTTTTGAGTAGTATCCATTAAAGGTGTAGCAGTGAATTTATAATGCTCGTGTCCAGCTGTGGGATGAGTGGGATTACAGTGGGCTGGGTGAAATCTGGCTGAAGGGCAGGGCTCAGAGTTGTAGTGAATGGGACTACATGTGTTTGGTCACCAGTGGTGCTCCTCAGGGCTCAGTTCTAGGGTCAGTTCTGTTCAATATCTGGGTAAAAGAAGGCTGAGGGGCAATCTCATTGCTCTCTATAGCTTCCTGGAGAGGGGGGTGATGATCCCTTCTCCCTGGGATCCAGTGATGGGATGTGTGGGAATGGTTCAAAGCTGCATCATCAGGGACGGTTTAGACTGGACATTAGGAACCTCTTTGGCAGGAGTGTGATCAAACACTGGAAGTGGCTTCCTGGAGAGGTGGTCAATGGCCCAAGACCATCAGTGTTAAGAGGCGTTTGGACAATGCCCTTTACAATCTGCTTTGACTTTTGATCACCCTGAAGTGGTCAGGCTGTTGGACTAGATCACAAGGATGTGTTGTTGTATCACAAGGAACAGAGCAGAATAGAACAGTTTCACAGTTTCAACACAAAGTGTGTTGAAGACACTAAACACTGCATTTTTATATAAAATAATTTATTGTAAACGTCTTATTCTTGAGACAACTGTATGACTATAGAATTAAATAGGAGACAGTTACAATCACCAATAAGAAGTATGTATTACACCCTCTGTTTTGGAAATTGCTGCCCATTGCAGTCAAGTGCCATGTTTTGTGTCCTTTGTCCAGCCAAAAAAGACATGCCTCACCAGGAACCCCAATGTGTCCCTGACTGTGTCCCAGCAGGGTGAGGACCTGGTCCCCACAGCAAGGACTGGCTGGTACCTGCCTCCCTGGAGGTGTTACAGGGGGTTTGGCATGGCAGGAGAGCCCACATCCCACAGAGTCCTGTGGTGGGGCTGGCTAATGGCTGAGCCACAGCTCCAGTGCAATGAGCCCATCTCCTCTCTTTTCCTGGAGGGCAGTGCTGGGTGCCATTTGGGCTTTTTTTTTCCTGTGCCTTTTATTTTGTGAACAAGGCAGGAGGTCCTGTGGTGCTCTGGGCTGCCCATGTCACTTGATGTGTGGGTGGGGGGCTCAGCATCATCTTGAGGCCCTTCCTTGGGCCATCCATTTCCAAGGCTCGGTGCAGCCTGACCCTGTGAGCTCACACCAGCACTGCTGCCAACACCTCCTGCAAACCAGCCCTGAAAATTCCAGTCGGGCACCCAACACCTGCCAGTTTGTTTTTAGTCACAGGCTCTGCAACACTGGGTTTTGTCTGTCCTTCCCTGCCCTGTGACAACCCCTGATCCCAGTGTCTCATCTGAAGGTAAAAAGTGCCCAGGGACCTTGGCACTTGGCAGGAAACCCTCACCTCTGCTGAGCCTGATCAAAGGAATCCTTTGGGAATGCCCCAGGAGAAACACTTGGTGCACTTCTCCAGCAAAGTGTTTAATAACATTTATCAATCCAAAACCATCACTGCACTGGGATTATCATATGACATATTTGTTGTGTCTAGTTATGTTTTCAGTAAGATAACAATGGCTCAGGCTTGTTAATCTTAAGGAGAATTAGGGCACTGTAATGGCACAGGCATGCTTGAAAAGGCCCAGATAACTTTTTTCTTATAAACACAGTTTTGCTTGTCTCTTTCCTTCCTTTTTTTAGGACAAATGAAGTAGATAAGTGAATAAATCACTGCCTTAATCTCCATCCCAGAAGCAAGGACCCCTTTTGATTGCCTTGCTACAAGTAAGTTGTTCTCTATGAAATTTATTTAAAATCTCAAAGTATTTTCCTTTTCCTGAAGTTTAAATGTTTAAAAAATAAAATGTTTAAAGAATATATCACCTATAGCAGTCAAAATAAAACTCATAACAAGACTTTGGTGTTACTGTAGCACCTTGAGTGAAATCAGGGCTTGGAGGGCTGTGCCCTGGGTGCCTTCCCACCTCCAGCTTTGTGCATCCTGGAGAAACAGGTTTTCCTCTTCCACAGCTGCAAGTTCCCCACAGAAATGTCCCTTAAGCTTTAACCTGGGGAGAAGTGAGTGGTCCCCTCCAACTGGACTGCTGAGCTGGGAGTAGGAAAGGGGAAAAAGGAGAAAGGGATTGGTAAGAAACCAATCCTTACTAGTGTGGGGAGAAAATCAACAATGGAGAGCAAGTATAAAAAAATCCACTGTAGGTTTTCACTGTGCTCTTTTTAAACCACAATGAACATGTTTGCTCATTCTTGTTTTGATGTTTCTTTTCTTTTGTTTCTTGTCCCCATGGCTGCAGTCACTGTGGAGGGAAGGTCAGGTTTGAGGAGCTCACCTGGCCAAGGGTACCACAGTGTTCCCCAGTCAGCACAGCTGTCTCCTGTAGCTGCCTTCACGTGAGAAGGAAACTGAATGTTAGAAAAACAAACACCATGCCAACCTCTTCATAAATAAACACTCCTAACCTTGATTAGGTCCCTGTTATGCAAGGCACAACAACACCCTTCCAGGGTGCAGGGCACCAGCAGTGCTGCAAAGCTGCTGTTTCCAGGATTTTAGGGACAGCCACCCAGATCTGCTGCTGTGCCAGAGTGGGGAGACAACCTGCAGGCACCTGTGCCAGCCCTGGCTGATGTGGGCATCACCCATGGCCCCACACACCATATGTGTAGGAATAAGGGCTCCAGGAGTGCTCCAGACATGCTGCTCCTGAGCTGTGGTCCCCTGCACTGGGTCACATGCAGCCATGGAGTCAGCACAGCCATCATCACTAAAAATTAACCTGGCTCACAACCTTGATGTTTAAAATAAATTATGTTTTTAAAAAGTGAGCCTATTGTTTTCCAGCTCTCAAAATATTACTTGACCAAGTTTTAAGGAAACACTGTTCCAAAATTTCAAAGTGATAAAAGCTGAAAGTGATAATCATATATGAGGAACTTTAGTATGTGTATACCTTGAAAGCAGGGATGATGAGGTGCCAGAATTCCTCAAGAAAATTACTGAAGTGAGAGACGAAATGTAAGGAAGACCTCAGCAGGATCCCCAGGCCAGGGAGGTGCTTTGGGAAAAGCCAGGAAAGTCTACCAGAGAGAGGGATCACAAACACAGCAAGACAAAAAAGCTGAGAGAAAACAAGAGAAAACAAGTTATTGCAGAGAATTAAGGCAACAATCAAGTATGAAAACATTACAGAATCTTCTGCCCAGGAACCCTGGCACTGAGAACCTGCATGGATCAGAAAGAGTCCCACTTTTCCAGTCAGGAAGGATGTTGCAGAACTCTCCTGTTCTCCAGGAGCATCCCTCTGGAGCAGTCAGGTGGGTCTCACAAAGCTCCTCAGCCTTCCTGCAGGCAGAGTGGAGAACTCTTGTGCAAATAAAACTGCTCCTCTTGTGCGTTTCACTCCACAAGGAAAATACAAACATACAGAAAGCACCACAGGACTACCAATTAAAATTAGCGCCTCACACCTCCTTTGTGGTTGTGATTTTATTTATTGCAGTTTGCTTACAAGTGGTGGCTATGGGTTTATCATGGTAGTAGCCTTCCAGGACAGAAATCAGGCTTTGATCACAGCACATCACAATCTTAGTTCAGAGACTTGTGGCCTATGGTATGAAGAGTTCTACCTGCACATCTCTGTGTCACTTTAGCTCACCCACTGGGAGCCTAAAATCATTTGGGTTTTTTGCTCCCATAGTTCTGTTACTTTTGGTGTGAGTCACCCCGGGCTGGCTAGCCCAGGGCAGAGAGAGCTTTTACATCACTGCTCCTCTAACATTCCTCAAACAAGGGACTCTCCTCAGCAGGCTAACCTCATCTGCAAATGGGACAATACTGCAAAAGAAATAATGGTAAAAAACTACTGGTGAATTTCTGGCCTTTTTAAGAGTTCAAGAAGGGTTGTGGTAGTAAATGAGGATGCACTCACATTTATGTTACCTCTTTTTTTCCACAAGCTAAGCCTCCTTCCCCTTTACTGTTTTCTTCTTGGTCAAAACACAGTTGCTGATTTTAGCATCTGTGTGTTTTGCTCTCTTGAACAGGGAGAGATCATACTGATCTTACTTCATCAAGGCAGAAGTACAGCCAAAGTTTGTTTGACCCCAGGGACGTGTCCTTGTACAGTTGGATGCTGTGCAAAAGCTGCTAAATGGCAGAAGACTCCAATATTATGTATGAATTGGCTGGCGCTCCCTCTTGGCAGGGATAGAGAGAGGCGAGTAGCGCGCATTTCTTTCTTCTTTGAGCCAGTAACAGCTCATCCCTTCCATTGTCAGATGAACCCGGAGGCGAGTACAGGAGAGATAAACACAACAGACCGTGCCTCGCTGACCTGCCGATGAACCTCAGGCAGGAGAGCGAGTCGCCCGTGGCAGAGCCGAGCTGCCCCATCCCCATCCCCGGGCTCGGGGAGAGGCGCCGCGCTGAGCCCGGCCGGGGCCCGCCTGACTCAGCGGCACCTCCTGATGCCATTCCTCGTCTCTGGCAGGATATGAAAAATGTGTCAAGCCTGGCACACGACAGTAAACATAATCCTTTGGGCTGCCTTTGGTGCTTTCACCAGCCCGTTTCAGTGTGGCCAGTTTGTAAACGATGCCTTTTAGACAGAAGAGCAAAACCCCCCTGGCGCCGCTCCTCAGTAAATGCAAAGATGACTTCAACGCGCGCTGCGCTGAATTACAAAACTCTTTTTTTTCCTCTCTCTCTTTTTTTTTTTTCTTTTGGTCCCACGCCGAAGTATCAGAGCAGTGCTTTGAACTGAGGTTACCTTTATGATTCACGGCATGAATGAGCACTTAGTGTGCGCATACAAGAGCCCTGTACGAATCAGGAAATGGCTCTTTCAGGTCTCCTGACAAAAGGAAGTGAGTCTGAAGCTTGCTAAATTTACAAAGAGGACGTTGGTGAACTTAATCTGGGGCAGGGGGTGGGGGGAAGGGAAGAATCTCTTTTCACTGAGGATTGATACACAAACTCCCCATGTTTCTGTATACCGTTTTTAACAATAACAAAAAAAAAATTAAAGGGCCCAAAACTGTGGTGGTGAGAGCCGTCTCCAGCTGGCTGCCTGGGATCGCTGGCTGGTACGTGCATACAGCCACGGAGACATTTCTGGCTTCGTGTTTCAGCATTCCCCCCTTCCCTGGGGCAGTGAGAGCTCTCCTCCATCTCTGGGGTGAAGATGTGAGCTGGCAGGGAGGGAGCATCGCCCTGCTCGGGGCTCCTTCCCTCCTCTGCCCGCGGAGCGGGGGCAGGGCAGGCTCCGGGGCTCCTCCGGGGCTCCTCCGGGGCTCCTCAGCGCTCCCAGCCAAGCCTGTGGCTCACTTTCAGCTCAGAGAAACCGACTGAACTTCCCCAAAGGCGCGGGTGCTGCGCCCTGGAGTTGAACGAAGGTACTCCAGATAAAGACATGCAAGGTTCAGTGGGACACAGAATAGCGGATTTTGGAAGGTTTTGGTAGGGCACGTGGTGGGTCCTGTGGTTTCACACTGTAGCGGCCGAAGCAGAGAGAATTAAGTTCTCCTTGTGAGGTTATTCTTTTATCCGGGCACGCAGGGGCTGAACTCACTATTGCCTTACAATGCACATTGCACAAGCCCCTGGGAAAAGATGAGGTGCTCTCTGACAGCCCTCCAGTACTTGTCTATACAGCCCCCTTGGGTAAAGGACTGCACCAACAGCCTTCCTGCCACTGCCTCTGTCCCCTCAGCCAAAAAGCGTGGAGCAAATGACCCATCCTGTCACTTCACGGGCTCTCTTACCAACTCCAGGTTAGCTTTGCTGAGGAAGAGCTGGACACTCACTAAAGTGCACCCTTTAGCTTCACTCTCGATCAAATTCTTGAGTCTTGTGAATGTTTACAATTGCACTATAAACAAAAAGAGAAGTTCCCTGACCAGGCTGTCTAGTTATCCCCACTGCTCCTTTCACAGTGGCCACAAAGGCTCTGGGATCACAAGCACAGCTCAGGCTGTGCCATGACTGTGTCCCAGACACACTGCAAGCAAAGTCAGCTGGGATCCTCCTCCCTGCAGAAGATCCAGCAAAGCTCATCCACTACAGGATCATGCCCTAGAAACCGAGGCTGAGGATGGAGCACTGCATCCAGTTCACCTGCCACAGCAGGACACAGCACATGAGACTGACTGGCTTTGTGGGTTGCTTGGTAGATTTAGACCTTTAAACGCGCACACACACACACACACACACACACACACACACACACACACACACACACAAACACACACACACAAACACAAACACACAAAGAAAAAGGGTAAGGAGTCAAGGAGCTTAGTCTACTGCAGGCACTGCAGGTCCATTTGCAATGGAGCAAAGGGAGGGAGGAATCCTTTAGAGGGAGCAGACTTGGAACCAGCTGTGAGACATCCTCAGCCCACCTTTGATTTTGCCAGCTTTCAACATCAGTGCAATGGCTACCAGAATACCAGCTTGAAAACGTGGCTGTGAGAGCAGCACTGGAGGAATCCATGAACTTCAAGTCCACCTTAGAGATTCATCTTTAGGCAGAGATATCCAGTGATGTATTCAATGTCATGAAATAGGAGATAATACTCCAATTGCATCAATACACCAACATTTTCTCCAGAGGGACCCTAAGGAAGCTGCCAGCTCCAGTCAACTTCAGAACCATATCCGGTCAAAACATAGCAGAATCAGCTAATGGTACAGACTTAAGAGGACAGAGGGCTGTTGCACAATTAGGAACATTTTTTTTTTCTACTAAAACAACTTCTGCTTTGTAGTTTAGATATTGTTATCAAATGTCTTCCTTGTAAACAAGAAGCTTTTGTACCTGTCAAAACCCCTCTGGAAGGGGGTTAACCTAGGCAGCTGCCAGGCCACCCAGGTGCAACATCAACACCGCTGTGAGAGGCTGCATCCAGGAAGGTCCAGTGGGAAGCCAAAATGCTCTCTGTCAATAGCAGTTTATTGTGATAAAACTGGCTTTAGAAGTAGCTCAGAATTCAAAGGAAGGTACAGAAATAATCATAACAAAACAAAAAAGGGGAAAAGAACCAAATGCAGCAGTTTATATTTGTCCAGAAGCAAATGTGCTCACCCTGAGGTTTTTCTGCCAATAAACAGCAGTAACAAGTCCCTTCAACTCCCAGGGCACTGTCTTCTCACAGGGTAAAATGCAATGCCCTCCACATCAATCTTGGTCTTCACTGCTCTCCTTGAAGGTGACAGATGCAATGACAAATACTCCAAAACATTTTAATTATGACTGATGTGAAGTCTGTCTGGGGCCTTCTGCAGTCAGAGGACTGAGTTTGAACCAGACTTTTGCAATGAATATTTGTGGCAAAATCCTGTGTGTTTACTGAAGGCTGCAAGACTGTGCACATTTACCTGGGCTAACTGGAATATTCCAGGCTGGAGATGCTCCTTCTAGCAGAGAGGCTTCACTGTCACTTTTGACACGAGACATGCTGCCTACAGGAATCCTCATCCCAATGCAGGGCCATCCTCTGACCCTGATGACCTCCAGTTCTACAACTTTCACATGCTGCAATTAAAGACGGTGTTTTAAGAGAGCACTGCCCCAACCTCTGCTGCAGCCAGTGCAGCCAAGGATGCTGAGATCAGAACACTGATTCAGCTGCGCACAGTCCAGTTACCAAGCCAAAAAGCTTCAAGTGGAAGGATGACCCAACATGACACTTGGGTGGGGAATATACCATTTTTAGCCTACACTGTAATACCCACAGGCAAAGTCTGGCAGAAGATAACACATGCATGCACAGTTTAGTTCCATGTGCACACACACACACACATATAGATGTCTATAGACACCAGCAGTGGTCAGCTCCTCTCCTGCTCCTCATTAGGAACGTCTGGGCCAAGAGAGTTGAATGTTTACAAACTCTTGGGCTCTTACCAGCATGACACTTTTTTTTTTATTTCCTGTAGTTATAAAACCCAGAAGACATAAGGAAAGGATTCCAGCTAAGGCTGTCTTGCTCACATTTTGGAACCATCTCCCTATCATGTGTGTATGCAGGTGCCTGAAGGCAGTCATTTCCTGCTAGATAAAAGCATTCCTGTTTGATGTCAATCACTTGGGACATTTTTAAGCAGCAGTGTAAATATGCTGAATTAAGACCTGATCAAGTGAAAAGCATTTAAGTGATATTTATTTAACCCAAGCTATTAAACATGCACATGTGTATATGTAAACAAAGAACTGAATTACCAAGTAATCACGTCCTTAAATGCTAATGTGGCATATGCCAAATATTGAAATAATATTATACTGAAAAAAACCCAGGCATCCAAAGCTGTATTCCCAATTCTATGGTAGATATTCTCTATGTGATATGAGAATGCATAAGTGAAGAACTATCTTAAGGGCAGAAACAAATCTATGCTTGTACCACAGGAGTGGTGTAACAGAGCATTTACTGCTCTATTTCCCAAGTTTCCTTCCCACTACTGACAAAAACACTACTTTGATCCTCCCAAGCCTGCTTAAACTATCTTGGCAAGTGTCATGTAAAAACAAAACCACACACACACACCTCCCAAACCCCATGCAAGAACTCTGCTCCCTATATCAACACACATCATTAGCAGCCTAAAACAATCATAAAAACATGCACTGAACATGTTGGGAGATACTGTTTTTCTGCCTAAGGCAACCACATGCCTTATTGCCTGTACTAAAAAAGAGCTGGCCTGTTTTACAATGCCCACACAGACTGGCATTCACACTGACAAGGTCTGTTTGTTTTTCTCTAGAAGTCTGTGGAATACAGTCAGCTGGAATACCTAACCATGGAATAACAAAGATGTTTAGAAGCATTTTGAATCTGATTTACTTTGCATTTTCTTCCCTGCTCTTTTTAGAAAGTTAATGTATCACACAAACACGTATTTCATGTTATCCTTGCCCCATTCCTCATATTCACTGATTAATTAAGGAGCATTTAAGGTTCACCAACACAGCTTTAAATGCTGTGAGCCACTTGGATTACAGTAACTTGTAATGCATCAAGCCCCAAAAGAGAGACTCATGGAAATGACAGCAAATGATGAAAGAGTTTTATTGTGCAAAGATTTCAAAATGCTGGAAATCCTTTTGCATTTCCCTCCACATCACTTTTTCCTCCCCTCCCCTGGGTGGGAATAAGGAAACAGCCAAGTTATTCTATAGCTGGTTCCCACCACGGTAACGTTCTGGTTCCCATTGTGCTGCTCATTCAAGCAAAAACAAGAACAAGCATTAACAGCTCCATTCCCATCCATCCAGCAGACAGGAACTCACAGATGCTTCATTACACACCTCCTGCTGGCACTGATGAGGCAGAGGACGTGTAGAGAAAGGAGGGGGGGGACTCAGACAAAACACAAGAGGCATTGTAATTGTTCCCATTCCCAATTCTGTGAGCTCCTGGTAGCCAAAACATCCTACTACTGTCAAGCTTTCCTCGATGGTAACAAACACAGGCACTGTCAACAGCACCCAGAGAACCTCTCAGATTGTGCAAACATCACATCCATGAGTTTAAAGAAGACAGGAGGAGGGGAAAAAACAGACATTTTCTGTAACTGGAATTTTATTTTATATATAAATAATAAAGAGACTGAGGGATTTTGAGACTTGCTACTTGCAATGTTGATCCTGCAATGGGACAAGCATGGGCAGCCTTGAGTCCCTGTGCAGAACAGGGGACAGAGTCTCAGGACTGACCCAACACAAGGGGTGTCCTTTCACAGCAGCCATGGCAGCAGCCCGAGCAGCAGATCACCAGACTGCCCTGGGGCAGAAGGCAGATTAGTCACATTCAAAATGGATTCAGGTGGTTTTCATCTTTTTCTTGGGAAAGTGTTGCTCATATCTATATTTTTATTCACCTATAACCAAAGAAAGGGGACAGAGGTTAAGGGGGAGAGGAATGGAGGGAGAAAGCAGAATGAAATTAATCACAGGCCCTTTCATTTTTACAGTGTAATCAAAACTTTTTTCTTTGATGTGGCAAGTTGATCAAAATCTGTTTGAGGAATATTCTCAAAACCAATTTGCTTGCAGTAGAGATATTTAACTCTTCATATTACTGACATTAGAGCACTAATCATCATGTCTGTTCTAGAGGACTCAATTCCCATAGTTGAACTAAATGGAAAGACAAAAGAGAACACTTCAAAACAAACACCAACTGGAATCTTGTATAATAAACCAACTTTCTCAAAAATAATTCTTTTAAATTCCCACCAAATGCATGTTTTCCTAATCTTCTTTACTCTGGAGCAAGACTACGGCAATTTAACTCAAAGAACTGGAATTACATAAATATAGATCTGGAACAGAGTGCAAATGAGATATGCCATCTTCATGGAAAAACACAAAAACCTGTCACTTCTGTGCAACTCCCAAATACAACAGCTGGATAAAATTAAAATTTTTTTTCTTCTACAGTGGGATGTGGTTTGAGCTGAAGTTTGCATATAATTTTTGATGACAAACTATAATAAAGGAGGTGCAGTGCTGCTGGTTTTTGGAACAGAGAAATATGTTGTCTTCAACCCAATATGATTTTGTCCTTGGCTGACCATTCACAGTTCAGAGACCCATGCTGTGGCAAATCATGGAGGAAATGACATTGTCTTTATTTTAGTAACCACATTCAACTAGGAATATTCCCAACAGTTGAAAATGCAGTGAGATTTTTAGGACTGATCTCATCCAAAATAAAAAATGTGTCTTTTCAAAGATCACAGCAATGTTCTCCAACCTTTGGGATCACCCAAATCCAACAAAACATCTGGACTTGGGTATGGAGTTAAATGACAGGATTTGATTTCAAGCACAAGTAACAAACTGCCACCCCCGCAGTGCAGCTGAACTCGATACTGAATTGAACTTTCACCATCTGCTTGCCCTAGGTCACAAACCCAGCAGTTCCCTTCATGTGCCTCCTCCAGAAACAACAGGAGGTCAAGCATGTAGGTTTCAAAACCAGGAGCACTCAGGTTCTTCAAGCACCTGGGCAATTTATCTTCACTCTCTTAAAACCTTCCTCAAACAAGGAAAATGTGCCTGAAGCAAAAGGCTGACATTTCAAAAAGTGAATAAAAAAATTCTATTCATAGCAAGAAATTCTAAAAGAAAATAAAACCTATTTATGGATTTCTGTTTGAACCTTGATATTTGTGCAGTGTCACAAATAGAAGTTCAGTTTTCTTGGGTTTTTATCATTTAGTAGCTCTGTCCTAGCTGACAAGAAGCACAACAATATTTCAGTGAATTTTAGAGAGGCTTTTCTTCCTCTCAGTTCTCTTGGGATTCTTTACAGAAAAAAATATTCAAAAATACTTCCATTATTTTTTTAGTTTTTATTTTAAATTACTATCTTACAAACTACTTGGAAAACATGTATTTTTAAAGACTTTGTATTCATAGCTCTAAAGGGAAAGCTAAGGTACTCAGTACATCAGCCAGTCAACAAGCTCACATTGCTGTTGTGAGAATTAGCAATAACAATTAAAACACTTTAACATTAAAAACCAGGTTTTCTTTTGAAGCTGCCCATGAGGCAGTGGAACACTGCTGCTCAGCAGATGGGTGATTCCACCACATCTGCAAACATGTGTGACTGATGCTGGGGCATGACAAAAAACTGATGCAGTTTGCCAGA
Source organism: Ammospiza nelsoni (assembly GCF_027579445.1). Classification (NCBI taxonomy): domain Eukaryota; kingdom Metazoa; phylum Chordata; class Aves; order Passeriformes; family Passerellidae; genus Ammospiza; species Ammospiza nelsoni. Next base: position 106,162,156 of record NC_080634.1, read on the forward strand.
TCTGGACTTTATTTACACAGGTTGGCAGCAAGGAAAAAAAATAAGATTATTCTGGTAAATGCAATACTGCACACAAAAATGATGAGGAGTACCAACAATGCCAGGATCACTTTCTGATGAAAAATAAGTTCTTAACATGATGCAACAATAATAGAGGGCAAAGAGAAGCAAGTAGAAAACATGTTCAGAAGAGACATTCTTTATCAACTGATAACAGAGCAGACATCTGACATTTTGTGCTAAATTATGTCCAATTATGTTATAATTATTTGTAATAAGCCTCAAATACAGAGCAATTTTTATCCTATGAAACCAAACCACCACAAAATGTCAAGAGGATGTTTCTGTTTTGCTCTTTTAGAAACTGTAACCATAGGACTTGCTTGAGTTTAGAACACAGCCCTGAGGCCAAGTCAGAACTGGTATCTCAACTCAAGTTTCTGCCTTGGAGAGCCTGCAAAATGCTGCCTTCATTTCCTCCATCTTCTGCTCCCAACAGGACTCATTTGGGAGCTGCATTAACGTGAAAGGTCAGGCACATCATGGACTTTTACAGGCTGTAAGGCAGTGCTGCACCCTGGCACTCACAAATCTTTAGGGAAAACTTATCAGCAGGGAAGAGGTTTCTTTCCCCACCCTAATACTTGTGCAAGCATGACAAAAAAGGCAGAGAGGTTTCTGGTAGGGAAGGCAGAAATGGGAAGACAAAAAAGAAAATAAAAGGCCAAAACCAACCAACACCACAAAGACAAGGCTTTCCTCAATTAATTCAGAACCCTTCAAACACACATGCATTTACTTGTTATGCTCTAAAGATGAAAATTTAGAATTCTTAACTTGAACAGTGTTAGGGAGTGCATATATTCTTGACGAATTTTAGGACAAATAAAATTATCTGTCTGCACTCTCCTAATCATTATGAAGAAAACTACAAGTCAAACTTGAAAGTGTTCAGCTTTTCCCAGTTACTCTGCTGTTTAGCCACAAACTCTTACCAGTCTTTATCCTTTACCTGTCTGATGCCAGGTGATGTAGCATTCTACTTCTGGATCTGCTCTTTATTTGAAGCAGCATGGACTTCCAGGGGCTTGTCACCCACTGCATCACCCTTGAGGAAGAAAAAAAATATGCACAGCATTTCAAATGAGGCATGATTAATGTTTTTACCAGAACAGAAACCCCCTTCAAAAGCTAAAACAAAAATATCTCACAAAATCAAGTGCTTCATGAGACTAATTCAGTATAATACACTCAAATATGATCTTCTACCAAACACCTTCTAGACTTTAGTCTTCCTGTAGCTAGCCAAGCAATTAAAGGGTTTAAAAGAACAAGTATTTTCAACAGAAGTGCTTTAATTGAATCATTTTGCCTGTATTAATAACAGAGGATGAATACCCATAGAGTAGTTGCTATTTTGCATTCTCTGAATTCTGTGTGGATTTATACAATAGATCCCTTTCAGCACATACCCTTTTAGAGGGTGTTCTCACACTTTCCCCAACATTAATGACAGAAATCAAGGAATGAAGAGAAGCTTGTTACAGGGTCTGGTCTATCTATCTGCCAAGATGCTATAACAAACATGCATTTGATTACAGCTTTAAATAGATATCCATTTAAAAATACTTAAAGGGCCACACACATGGCTTGGGGACTGAAGCACATAGCAGGACCAGCTGAGATGAGGATCTGTTCAGACTGGTGAGGACCACACAGAGGGGGAACCTAATTCCAATCCACAATTTCCTAATGGGCATTTACATGTTTGGAAGAGCCACGTCCTTCTCAGAGGTTCACATCTAAAGGACAGGGAGAAAAGGACAGAGGAGCATGGCAGATTTCTCTTACTTCAAAGGGCAAAAAATTATAAATGTATCACAGCACTGATCATTGAAGCAGGTTTTCCTGCCAACTTTCTAAATCTCCATCCCAGGAAATATTCAGCACGTGATTACATAAGGCCTGAAGCACCAAATCTAATTTTGAAACTGCCTCTGCTCTGAACAGGAGTTTGGGTGAAATAATCAGAGGTGGCACCCACCCTCAATTGTTATTAAATTCTACACATGGAAATTAAATGGCATTTCCTCTTTGTTCTAGAAGGCTATTTTTACCAACATGACTTAATTAAAAAGATGATTGGTGACAGCCAAAACAGCTTCACTAATGGCAAAGTGTGCCTGACAAATGTGGTGGCCTTTTGTAACAGGGTTCCAGCAGTGGTGGACAAGGAAGAGTGACTGATGTCATCTGTGACTTGTGCCAAGTGCTTGACACTGTCCTGCAGGACAGCCTTGTCTCTGAACTGCAGAGACATTGATTTGATGGATGGAGCACTTGGCAGATAAGGAATTGGCTGGATGGTCACACAGAGCTGCAGACATCACTCTGATGTCTGAGAGACACCAGGGACAAGTGCTGGCGTCCTCTTATTGCAGAGGTTCCATACTGTTGTCTCCTTATTGCAAAAGTTCCATATCTTCTTGATACTGTCTCATGGGCAGCTCCTCAGAGCACTGACTTTCTTCTCCACAAAGCAGCCAGCTAACTCCAGTTCCCTTCTCGCCCAGCCACCCCACTCTTTTATAGCATCTTCTCCTTGGTTACAGCTGTGGCCTGGTAAGGTCAGGCCTGCTCCTAATCTTTGCTAATTGGCCCAGCTGCAGCTCCTTAGGGGTAAGATTACTTTCTACACCATCTTTATTTTCCTGTATTCTATCCCACTACAAGTGGTGCTCCTCAGGGGTCAGTGCTGGGACTGGCACTGACACCTCTGACAGCAGCAGGGACCTGGGACCCTCAGCAGTCTGCCAACAATCCCCAGCTGTGTGCTGCTCAAGATGCTGCAGGGAAGGGATGTCATCATCCACAGGGATTTACAGGCTTCAAACATGGGCCCGTGGGAACCTCATGAAGTTCAGCAAGGCCAAGTGCAGGGTCCTGCACCTGGGTCAGGACAATCCCAAGCACAAACAGAAGAGAATGGATTGAGTAGAGTATGGATTGGGTAGAGAATGGGTAGAGAATGGATTGAGAACAGCCCTGGGGAGAAGGATTTGGGGATGCTGGTTGATGAAAACCTCAACATGACCCAGCAATGTGCCCTTGCAGCCCAGAAACCAGCCACACCCTGGGCTGCTTCAAAAGTAGCGTGGGCAGCAGGTCTGCTTTGCTCCTGGAAGCACACCAGGAGTGCTGTGTCCAGCTCTGGGGCCTGGGACATCACAAGGATGGGGATTTGCTGGAGCAAATCCAGTGGAGGCCAGGGGATCATCAGAGGGCTGGAGCACCTCTTCTACAGAGACAGGCTGAGAGAGTTGGGATTGTTCACCCTGGAACAGAGCAGGCTTTGGGAAAACTTCTAGCAGCTCTCCAGTGCCTTAAGGGGGCCACAAGAGAGCTGGAGAGGGACTTTTCAGAAGGGCCTGTAGTGACAGACAAGGGGGAATGGCTTCAAACTGGAAGAAGGCAGGTTTAGATTCCATATCAGGAAGAAATTCTTTGCTGTGAGGGTGGTGAGGCCTTGGAACAGGTTGTCCAGAGAAGCTGCTGATGCCCCATCCCTGGAAGTGTTGAAGACCACGATGGATGGGGCTCTGAGAAACCTGATCTAGTGGAAGCTGCTCCTGCAGGGGGCTGGAACTAGATTATCTTTAAGATTCCTTCAATCCCAAACTATTCTGTGATTCTGCAATACTAAATGTGACGGAAAATGTAGCAAAGGAAGCTAGAAGAGACTGGAAAATATTTCAAAGAATGGGTCAAATTTATATATTACCAGTTCAACATGATAAGGCACCAAGTCTGTGCAATCCTGCATATGCTGTGCTGGAGACATGGACTCAATATATCAAGATTCAATTATGAAGATATTTCTTAAATGTCTTATTCAAAAAATGCCTAGCAAGACATTTAAAATGTAATTACTTCTTTGAAAAATCCATTTCTACTCTAGGTATTTCATAGTAGGGGAAATCGCATCCACAAACCACACCCATTTCAAAATAATAATCTACTCTGTAATTTGCCTGTACAGGAACTTTTAAGCTATGACATTTTACTAAAATTTACAATGAATAATCTGACTAACGATGCCTCATCTCAGAGTTTACTCAATCCTGAACAAATGAAGTAAAAATAAGCTCCTCACAGAGAAGGCTGTGTTTTTCCAGTTTCTTGTTTTAACTTGTAAAAAGTAATTATTGTCTAGGTAAGGTTGTTTTTTTTTTTTTTTTTTAATGTCCTGAAAGAGGAAAACAATCTAAAGCAACACACACATGCACAAGGGAAGAGTTGTCTTGCTAAATTCCTTTGTTTGTATGAGCTGAGAAGATCTCATCACAGGGCTTGCCTTCAGTATAACTGTTAACCTGAGTTATTTAATTCAAGCCAATCCACCGATAGACTGTCATTCCTCACACAGTCATTTGCTGAATTAGCAATTAAGAAGTTTTTAACTCCAACCAAGTATATGCCCACAGTGTAAATAGTGAGCTCGAGCAGTAATGTGAGTTAGCCAGAAAAGGACTTTCTGTGGCACAGGCACATCATTTAGAAAAAAGTGCCAAAGTCCTCTAGCACACTCAAAACCAGGTCAGAAGCACAAAATGTGTTTAGATCAATGACTCAGAAGACAGACTTCCTCTGTGCCAGGGTACCCTCTCATAATCAGAAGCAGGCACATATTCAAGACAGTCTTTCTGCTTTCTGGCTCCACACAACCACTCCATAACAAATCTGGGTAGCCAGACGAGGTCACACATTGGAGCTCTACTTCACAGCAGAAAAGGAAATATTTTGCATTCTTGTGTTTCTGACTGTTTCAAGTGAAAGGTGACTGATAAGACATCCCCATAATACATTTATTATCAAATGTTCAATATATAGGGATTCCTTGGAATTAAAAAAAATCATTATTTGAAACTAAAAATAACACTGGTACTAAGGGGACTGTACAGTTTCAGCACATGAGTGATTCAAAACCACCCCAACTTAGCTCACACAGCATCTAACAGAGATACACTGAGACCTAAACTTTAAACAACAAACTTCACAAAAAACCCACCATGATTACTCTGAAAATTTTCCTTCCATACAAAGAAAAAGCCCCCAAAGCAAACCAGCTAATGTCAAACCCCCAAATGTGAGGTGCCTCCTTCCCTTGCATTACAGTTGAACCACGTGCACAAGTTTCTGTTGCTACCTCAGAAGTCTTGCAGATGGCCATACCCTTTTACACTAATCTTAGAAATTACAACTTCAAAAGTATGTAAGATAGGTGTGTATCTTTTGTGTTTATGGAAACTCTTGAAAGGGAAAGTCTGGCCACTAGGAAAAAAAAAACCAAAAACCAACACAGCTGCAAGCTGCAAAACAAAAACAAAGGCTCACCTGGGCTCACAGATTAATAATTTACCTTCTTTCCTCTTTGGTTTGCAATGTATTGCTTGGAATAAAGAAAACATCACTGTCTTACCTTATTCATCCCCCCCTAGTCAATCAGTAACTTCTTCTTCTTTTACTTAACTTGACCTTGAACTTAAATTTTCACAAAAATATGAAGTACTTTCAAAAATGTTGCTTTAAGCGGCCCTTAGAGAGATCAACTTTTTGCAGAGTACATTCTTTCTGTCCATCCACTTCTAGCACATCTAAATTCCCCACTGCCCAGACTAAGGATCCACTCCATAAGAAGTCTGTTTGTATTTCTTACAAGTTTCATATTGTTTTTATTCCTACTACCAAACAATAAAAGGAGGGCATGTGACAAGAAACAGCATTTTTGCCAGAAGTAGATGTTTATCTTTTAGTTGAGATGACCAAACTTTTGCCTGCCTATTCAGAACCCACCAAAGCCAAGCCTAACAAGCATTTTCTGTAGAATAAGCTTCGTCAGCTGCTTATGTTGTGTTTTAAAAGATGACCAAAATACATGGGACTTCAAAACTCTCTTAAAAGACAATTTAAGGTTTGTTATGGTCACAATCTGTGATGCTGACAGTGAGGCTCCCCAGTCAAAATACTGACACCACAATTTTCAACAGAGCTTTCAGGTGAGGAAGGTTCTGGTCCACAATTTCCTTGACACTTGTTTTAAGCAAGTACAGGAAATCAGCCAAAGCTGAGCCCTCTTTGCACCTGGAGACATTTTGTAACCAGCCAGCACTTAATAAAATACCCAGAGATTGCCATAGAGATACACTTTAAATATATGTATATATAAATATAAAATATATTTATATAGTTTACATGTGTAATAAAAACATATGGGTTGAAAAACTGTATGTATCATGTATTGCTAAGTCACTGGTGGTGTCCATCAGCACACCAGTCAGGAAGGAAAACCAAATAATATGTCATAAAGGTTTCTCAGTCTCTGAAGCTGAGAGGGAAATTAGTTTTCTGTGAGATCTCATTAACAGATGGGCCAAAGTGGGAAAGAGCAAACACAAGAAGAAAGGAACAAGGGCTGAAAGAAGGGTGTACTTAGAGCTGTAGTGTTGTTCTGCTTTTACACAATTTGGCCTCTTCACTAAAAACAAGGGGTGCCCAATTCAGTGCTGCTGGAAGAGAGAGAATCCAAAATTGTTAAAAATACAGCAAAAGTCTTTGAATGGTATGGAGACAAGATGAAGTGAGAACTAATAGAAGAAAATTATTTTTCTCTGTGCTTCAGTTCTAGCAGAGAGATTTTATCCTGACATCCTGAAGAGCTCCATCCTTCAACAGCACATTAAAAACATTTATCTGCCTGACTTGCTCTGTGGAGGGGCTGCAGCCACAGTGTTTTGAAATGGAGGCACAGAAGGTCCCAGAATTCATCTTTCTTGGCAGAACTCAGAATTCAGTTGATATGACCTCAATCTGGCACAGGATTTTGTTTCATAAAACCTTCAGCAAATTAACATACCACATTTATTTTAATGACATATTGCTACACAAACATGAAGTTATGCACAGCTGTGGTACCTATGACTATCAAACAAATTATGAGCAACGTAACAAATTAACAGAAGCCAAGAAGAGCCACCCAAATACTGCTTGACTATTTGCAAGAATCCTTTGTGTAGCAACAGGAAAATGCTGGAGTAAATGTCACAAAAACAAAAATAATGTCTTTTGCTCTGGCATAGTTTCATGAAATGGGTTACATCTGCTGCAACAACAACTCAAGAGTCACATTTAGACCTGTCTTCACTAGTTCAGGAATCCAGCTGCCTAGAATGACAATAAGAAATACATGTACAAAAGCAACCAAATTCTTCCACAAGGTTGTTAAATTAAGACAGAAGTGACAGAATCTATCCTACAATGCTTTGCCAATTTTAGTTTATGATAGTTAAAAGCATTTTCTTCCATGACACTTCTGTATGAGTAAAAGCCTTCAATAAAAAAAATGGAACTTAAACAGAAATTCTTCTGCTTGAAAAATTGATAGTGATTTGGTGGTGCTGATAATCTGTAGGATTATTTCCACATGAAACAAACCTAAACCAAACCCATCTCTACCCACCCAGATTCCCAACTGCATGTTTTGTATGGTTTCACCAACCCTGGCCAAAGGAAGCTTCAGGACAAACTTCTTCCATCAGAATCACTTCTCATTCCCCCTTCTAGACAAAAGCATGTGACTCCTGACAGCTGCTGCTCAGCCTCTGTGCACAGCAGGGAGACAGGAGCCTCTCCTGAGGAACTCTGAGGACACAGCCCCAGCAGGGCTGCTTGCCTCAGTGGTAATGGGAAATGCAAGCAGTTCCATCAAGTGACCAAGTACTGCTTCTTCATTTGAGTCACAGGGGTTTGGGCCTTGTCTAATCCATCACAGCAGCAGCAGCTCACACTGACAGCACCTGAACAATGAGATGAACTTTTGCAGAACACCCATCCATGAGCATTTTGCTCCTTTGTGCAAGTAACGTGCTTTGGCAACTAAGGGGTGTGATTTAAAGGTTCTGCAAGGAGGAAGAGAAGGAAGTGTGTTTACTTAGTGGTCTGAAATTCTGCAGGCTGTTTGTTTTTCTGCTGAGGTAGCAAGTGCTTGAATAAGCCTTATAGCAAAATGAAAGTGTCAAAAGTTTTTGCCTTTCAATAACAACCATGTGTTCCCTTTTGAAAGCCTGGGACACAATAAAAGAAAAACTTCAGCTATTTTTTACTAATGCTGTCAGTTTGTCTTTCTGAAATATTTTAATATTCTCTCTTTTTTGAGTTTCTTTTTGACAGCCTAGCTTTCAGGAAAGCTACAGGACAATTAACCAACCTTTGTTTATCCAAGTTCATTTACTGAAGTGCCTTGGGCCAGGACAGGGTGAGTATCCACTGATGAAAGTCCTCCCTCTCAGGAGACTCAGCAGCTGCCAGCACATGCGAACACTTCCCCAGCCCAGCTTGTCTGGAACTAGTCCTACACCCAGCCTCAGCAAGGGAACTTGGTCCCATCCCCAAGGTCCATCCAAGTGCAATTTTGTCTCCAACACACCTCTCTCCCAGTCTGAGTTCTAATCTGAGTTTAGAAGTGAATTTAAAACAACAGAAGCTTTACATAACACACATGAACTTTTCTTTCTTTAAGCAGCAGCTAAAAAAAACCACCTTAAAACCTTACAGGCTTTCTTTGGCACACATTTCATAAACTTGCTCAGTTCAGCAGTCTCTCACACTATGCTTCACTAAGCCAGGTAAATACATTTCTTAGAATTCTGTTTGCTTATCTGTATCTGATTATACTAAAGGAAGCTTCCAAACAGGATTTCTGAAAGTTTAGCTTGAAGTAAGCCTAATGTTTTTCCACAGCTTAGAAAGAGAGAATGAAAAATTTCTCTTCAGAAATAAAGGCCAAGTCACAGTGGAACAAAACCACTGTTGTTCATAATTTTTTTTTTCTGAAAAGACAGTGGTAAATTCAGAAATCAAGTTCCTCAGACTTCTTACCTTATCACCTTTTTCCCCTGATTTCTTCTTCTTAGGAGTATCCTTCCAAAGAGCTTCTACAGCAATATATCCTTGAAGACTCCAGTCATACAGCCGTGTGCCAGCAACCTTTGAAACAAAAGTTTTTAGAAAGCGTGAACTTAATAACCTGGGGAATATTGCCTTGCTTCTTATTTAAGTAGAAAAAGTCTCATAACACAAGACGTTTAACTCTTCCTGTTCAAGCTCACAATGTACAGAATTAATAAACATCTTGGAAAATAATGTCCCATGAGGAATAAGAAAAAATAATGTGCTAAAAACCTAAGAATATATATCTGTACAAACAGGAGTGGAATGCTTCTGTGTGGAAACAATCCCTGTTTTCTTAGTATTTGACATTCAACATAATTAACATAGGCAAAGTATTTCTTAATTTGACCAGACTCATTTTCAAAGACTCTTCTAAGGGTTGTCATTGTTTTGCAATTTTAGATTTTATTCTCATTTTTTTAGAATTTGCTGATAGATGAATGTTATGAATAACCAGCTGTCAAGTCCCAAAACAGTACACAGCTAGGAAAGACTGTGTTTGCTACATTACACCAGCAAGTATTTTATGACAGGGAAAGGCCCAAAGTCTAATAAAACAGTATCCCTTGTCCCTTATGTACATGGAATTGTAGTATTTATAGCACCCTTCAAAACTAAAGAGTGTTAGGTTTTTATAGCCAGGCTCAGGTCTATACTGACTTTCATATCACTATCTGTTTCTGTAAGAGGAACAGCAAAAAGGCCAATTTGTCCAACTAAACAGCTATTAAACTAAAAAGCTTATGAAATCAAGAACTAAGAAGGTATTTCCCTATCTCCTACAGCAGGCAAAGCCATAAAATGTAAACTCTGAGAACAGCGCAAGTGTAAATGTTTCTGAAACAATCTTCTGATGTTTCTGAACTACATTTTTCAGTTTCTTCCAGTCTCCATCAATTCAGAGACAGTTCAAAGACTTCCTGAGCCAGAAGTGATTTTTATGTGTGTAAAGAGGCCCAAGGAGTTTCCCTTCTATGAACGTTTTTTGCAGTTCAAGGGGAAGTGCAGATTTTCAGCATCCCTGTGCCAAGTGGTTCTGCTGCTGGGTACACTGGTGTGAGGAGCCACTTCCCCTCGTTTGTCTGATGTGCAATCAGCAAGGCTGATTACAGCAGTTCCTGCACAATGGCACAAGGATGTGCTTCTGGGCAGACACCATGTGCTGGCTACCTTACAAAGGAGCCTATTGAATAACCAGAATTAAAAGAAAACAAACCCAAATCAGCAACTACACTTCCAAGTCACAACTACATCCAAAATGTAGGCTGTCTTAAATACAAAATGTCCTTTTTGTCACCATATCTAACCAATTATTTTGGTTTAAATAAGTCCATTGGATGCACTCAGTTTTCTCTATAGCTGAAAGTGATGAGTCATCAGAAAAAAGCACATCAAGTGATCCTGTTAAATTTCCAAAACTGCCCAATTTAAATATTTTAGGTATAGACAGTTATTTTGGTTTTCAGTATCATAAGTGTTCATTCTGTAGCATCTAGCACTTCAACAAACCAGCTGGCTCATCTGAAAAAATGGTGGTCTCTTGTGCAAATAGTACAAACCTACCACTGAAAAAGTTTGAAAAATATTGACAATAAACAAAGGGCTGGTTTTGTCTGCAATATCACTGAAGACACAGCTCCCAACATAAAATGAGAAAAAACAACTGTCCTTAAGCTGTATTTTTGTTTCTGCTTAAAAATACTCCATTAAAATATTGAAAACCACACTAAATGCCCAACAGTACAAACTTAAAAATATTCTTATAGTCATATAAGGAGTCACATGACCAAGTGATTTATGAATTGCATTAGATGAGAAACTGGTCATTCAGGTTGCTGGATTAAGTAGCTCCATCACAAGGTACAGCAACCCAGACAGTTCAGTCTGCCAAAACCAACCAATGTTTCACCAAGGCACAAACCCCCAAGAGCCAGGACCCACAGACACTTCCACAGCTGGAAAATGCAGTTCTAGGCAGACTGGAAGTGCAAGCTGCAAAGCCAACATGCCAAAATACCATTGCTGCTGAATGCAGCACTGTGAGTGGGTCTGTATGCTGAAGTTTGAACAAACAAGTTCAAAAGTCAGATTGAGTGGCTCTCAACAGGGATTCTGAAAGTTTGAGGTGGCCATGGGCCACCAACACCCACTCTGGGCACTCCTGGGGGGGCACCAGTGCTCTCCAAGGCCTAAGGTGGCACACAGCACCCTGAGCACGCATTACTGACCACACTGGATGTCACACACAATCACACATTCAGAGCCTTGATCAGCAATTCTTTATCTGTACACTGAAACTACAAACTGAGAGTGCACTGGTTTTCCTGCACTTACAAAATGCCATTTCAGGAGCCTCCAGCAGCCGCCATGGATGAAGGGACCCCAGGTCCTGCTTTCCAGCTCACAGCTCCTGGAGCCCTGTCCTGCTCTCAGCACAGCTGTTTATGCCTCACAGACTGAACCCAGCAAGGGACAAGGTGCAGGTTCAAAAGACACAGAAATAATGTGGTTTGCTGTCAAAGAAACAAAGCTCTATTGGGAAGCTTTTCTTTCTTTCTAGAAGAATGAAAGCATAACACACAGTACTTAAGTAAAATTGAAAGGTTCTAATAACAAAGGACAAAATTTAATTCCAATTATAGAGTTATTTAAATAACTGCATAATGGAAAGTTCTTTCCAGGTGGAATATAAGCCACAGTAAATACGACGTATTTTGAGTATATTATGATTAGCTGGAAAGCAATAACATTTCAAAATACTAAGTAGGGTTCCACCAGAATAAAATAAGCTTTAGTATTAAATTCAGTTTCCTACCACATATACAGTCTGACCTTTTGTTCAAAGTTATTAAAAATATAGTAATACTGGCAGTGAGGAAATAAATCCCTTACAAATTTGTGATTTATTAAAATGTGATCTATTATTTATTAGATTATTTCCTAAAGCAGGGAAAAAATAATAGTCTATGAATTTGTTCCATCTTCAATTAGATGATTAGTGTCTGAAAACTCCCTGTTACCAATGATGAGCTCTGTTGCTACAACTTCACTTAAGGAAGTCATACATCTTAATTAAAGAAAAATTTTTACCTAAGATGAATTAAGGGTTGGGCCTCAATTACAAATTCCCTTTGCTGTGTTTATTTCCAACTCTCCACTAGAAAGTCTGAAATAAAAGTGGGACAGAAACAAAACCCCCACAACTTAAAAAAACAAAAACAACACAATACCCAGTGAAGGGAATTATACAAGTGTAAAAGAAAAAGCAATGATAAAGTACTTAAGTGTGGAAGAAAAATAAAAATAATATAATATAAAAAATAATTTACATTTATGTTACAGAATATTTTCTACATTGTTTCATGAACTTAGCAAGTGAGCTTTGTACTGCAGGCATTCCTTTCTAGCTTTACAGACATTTTTTGAAAGGCTTATGAAGCATTTAAAAATAATTAATTGACAGGAAAGTGTTTCCAATTTCAGATTAAAGATTAAAAATTCTGGATGGTAAGATATGATATGCTTAAAACTTCGCTTTTTTAAGAAAAGAAAGCACAAGATAGATTAGAGGAACCAAAACAGTATCTAGGATATTACTGTCCCCACAGAAGTTTCCAAATTCAGGACTACTGTCCTGACCAAGTCAACAAAGCTAAACCCATTCCAATCTCCTATCAGATTTTTCATTACAGCCAAACTAAGAACTGTAAATTAATCAAAGAGCAACCATGCACTTCAAAGTTCTCATAAAATAAACTAGGTATTGTGAAGCTGTTAGCACCAAATCCACAGTTAAGCCCGAACTGAGCTTCTTTAAAAACAGTAACATCAGTTTGAACAGGGTTCAATCACTTCCCACTTCACTGTTCAGAAGGCAAGCACAATTTTAATACAGTTTCCAACAGAAATGTCTAAGCTTCTTAAATTTTGATGGGTCTTTTTCTTGCCACTTGTATAATTTTCACGGTCTGAGAATAAGCCAAGAGAATTATCTGTATTTAGAGCGTCTGAATCCTGGAAGCAGTAAAAAAAGATTCCACCAAAGATCAGAGTACCACCATGCTGGCAGAGCTCAAACTCAGCAGTTTTGACTCTCCCTAAGTCAATGACCTTTCAGTTTTTAAAGAATATTATGTGTTCTTGAGAATATCATACACCATTCTGACATCTCAGGGTTATTCACAAGTGGCCAGTAACTAGATGGCAAATTTACGAAAGGCTGAAATAGAATTTGTGAAAGATGCAAGTATGTGCACTGTGAGTGGTTAAGGGCTGGATATGAAACACAGTGTGGTGGGGAACTGAGGAATGTGCCAGCACTAAGTGTGGACAGCAAGGCACATGATCTAACATCAGTAAGGGCTGTAAGCAATTCTGCGGTCTCTTCAGTTCTTTCTCTAACAGGAACTCATTTCAGCAACTGCAAGTTAACATGTTTCTTGTGTGCCTGAAAGAACAAATCCATAAATAGGGAAGGCATCCAGCAAGTTTGCAGCAGAATTCTTACCCTGTTCCAGAATGTGCACGCTATCTTTCTTAAAGTCCCAACAAAAAAAAGGCAGAAAATGTCAATAACATTTATCTCAAAATGTTATGACGACTTGTCTATAGAAACTCCTTTTTGTTCTTTCAAGCACTGTTTTCATTTGCTCACAAGATATTTTATGTTTCCTTAGTATTGTAAGTAAGCACACAAACTGTACTCAGCATATTTATGTTAATTTAGTGTTACATGAGGTTAGAGGTTTTGAAAGGAAATTACATTCCTCTAACTGAAGACACTACTGCAGAGGTTAGAAAAAAAAATGTCACTAAAAGGAACAAGTCTGAATATCTTTCAGCCCAGAATGCATCTGTTTTGACAAATTAACAGTAATATTGTTAATTGCCACTGACATGGCTTTTAAACATGGATGACCAGTTAATCTGAAGCTAGGAGGCAACAAATAAACACTTCTGCAAAGAAAGGAATCATCACTGACCTTTGCAATAGCAACTGCTTCCTGAGGGTAATACATGGAGGTACCCATACCCATGAGAGCTGCAGGATACACCAACTTCTTTATTTTTGAACCTGTTTTGTAACAAAAAATCAAAAACCACAAACCATTGATAGAGTATATGTTAGCCAAGTCAGCTGAATGCCCCTATTTTATTTATAAACAATTTTCTTAAATACATTTTAGTGTATTTTCTCTTCCATCCTACCAGTTCCTTAAGAAACATAATCACTCTGATCAGTAAGGGCTCCCCTAATAGTTTGCTAAACTTTTTAAGCCTCACTAAGATCATATCTTAGATTGGTTGTGCACATAAATTCCTTTGGACATGAACTGCTGACCAAGTCTGGGACTAGGACTGGACATATCTAGTCTCCTCTGAGTAGGAGTCTATAAGGAAAGTCTCTGAATGCTGTGACTCAAGAGGAGGATCCTCCCCAGACAGGTCTGTCTGACCCTGTCCTCTATGCAGAAACTGATCAAGTTACCACCAAATCCTTTCAAACCACTGCTTTACATCAATAATCACATTGCTGCTGCTCTCTTGCAAGTGAAGTGCATCACTCCATCTGCAACACGAGTTAAAACTAATTATCTCTAATGGCATTTTAAACCAAGCTGGATGACTGCACAATATTCACATGATTAAACTTTGAATACCATATTTTCTACTTAGTGAGCAGCTGTGCATATTCAAGTGTTATGATTCGACCTGGAGGATTTTATCTGTACCTTCCAAGAGGGCAATTTCTCCACAAAGACCAAGGAAAGGAAGAATAAAATAAAGAGGACTTTCAGTAACATCAAAATAAAGGGGCACTTCCATTTATGGTTTGAATACTTTCTGGAAATAAAATTCATATTTTAAACTATTATCAGAAAAAAAAAAAGTGTTTAAATTATGGCTCCCATCCTAAAAGATTCACAAATGTAACATTTTTAGTATGAGGTATTTTCATTAAACTTAGGATCCTCTAATCTTTCAATTCCAGTCCCAAGACTGCACTCCCCCCTCTCCCCTCACTTTGCTACAAAGTGTTATAAATGATGGAAGCTGATCTCATTCTTCATCATGCTGCTTGAGAAGCAGGAATACAAAGAAAAAGAACTTCAAACAGGGAAGTTATCTTGATTTCATTAGAAAAAATACACAAGGAAAAAAAGTGAAGTACTGTTTCCACCAGCTTCACTAGAAAATTAAATAGTTGGAGATGCACTTCTAATTTCTACACAGCCAAGCACACACTTCCAGTGCAACACATTCAGGCCCCACAAAGGTTTATTTTTGTTCAAACCATGTCCTCACTGGTATTTAAATTCTACAGCTTTAAAGTTCTGTTACCTACATTTCACTGCATTAAGAATATCTTAATGTAAGCACAAAATACTTCTTCACACTTAACGTTTCTTACACTAACGCTTCTATTTATGAAAGCATGAACATTTTTTCAGTAAGTGTGATGAAATTAACTGCATCATTTTTCTGTAGTGCAAAATGTGCAGGTATTTACAGTGCACCCAGAATTAGTTCACCAATCTATTTGCTGAATCACCATCTGCAGCATCCCTGCATGTCAACACAGAATACTTTGAAAAAAATCGAATATACCCCTGATTGGACACATACCATAGTTCAGGAACATCTGTATTTTACCATAACTTATTCCACAGTTGTTTTCTACAGTAACATGAAGAAACTGATTAAGAACTTCAATAATTAAAAATATTTTTAGGCTAAAAGATACTAAACCAGTCCTTTGCCATTTTTGTTATACTAAAATACTGCTGGGGAAAATGGAAGACTAGATTTTAGTAACAAATACAGCAATGATAAAACAATAATTGTTAGTTATTAAACACCTTTTCCATGCAGTTTCTTTATAAGGAACAGTGTAGAAACATCCTTGTAACAGTTAATTCAGATCTCCTTGTCACAACTAAAAATTAGTACCCTAAAACCCACAAAAAATTACTTACCCAAAATTGTAACTTGAACAGTCCAAATGGTTTCCACTTACCTCTAGCAAGAAACAGTCCAATAATTCCAGCAAAACTTATCACACCAAGCCTTGGATAAAATCCAGCAGGAGGCTTCTGGAGAAATTCATAGCCCTCTGAAAAGAAGCCAGAACAAAGTGCTTTAATGTAATGTGAAAGTGTTTTTGTGAAAAGGAATCATCAATACACGCTGGCAATTGTTACAAAACACAAAGAGTTATCAAAACACATTTAACTATCATGCTCATTTTAGATATGCTGGCAAAAAATTCAAAGCCTTTGAGTTTTTCTCTAGTGACACATGAATGAAACTGAGTATTGTATTGTATTCACCAATTTTCACAGGAGCTTTGCCTTTGCTCCTGGGCCATCTGTTTTGTTCTGCTCTTTGCATCTCAATCGTATCTTTTTCAAATTAGTGATAAAAACCTTTGCAAAATGGAATTTCACAGTTACACTTTAACAATAACTAGTTTCAGTAAAACACTGTACAAAAACCAAACCAGAGAACAATGCAAAGACACAGCAAAAGCAAAGTGCACTCTAAGATGGGAGTCTGGTGGGGGAATGGAAAACTATGGAAAATCTTCCATGTCAACGAGTTCAGAAGACTGAAACTGCTAAGTTTAAAGAAAAGAGGTGCAGTATCTGAAATGAGCTCTACATAGAATCCATCCTCAGTCCTGGTAAGCCCAAGTGTGAAAGGATGATTCCAAAAATAAAAACAAATTAATTTTGGATTAATTCAAAATTCTTAGGAGATCCATGGAAACAAACCAAAATGAAAAGGCTAAACACTACAAACAAAAGACCTAATGCTTGCAACAAATAATAAACTCTCCAGGAGGTTTCAGCTACTAAGCTGGGTCAAGCAAATACTGCTGGAGGCTGGGTCAAACAAATACTGCTGGCTGGGAATAAATTGTGAGGGGTTTTCCCCTTCTTCTCCTGCATAACTAATTTTTAGTGACATTGATAAACATAAGTGCTGCTCTCAGATTTTAATTGCTTAGAAATGTAGTGTCATAAGTGACCCACAAAAGAAAATTCAAACAGGTACACAGTGGAAATAAATTAGTCTTAAATGCATTAGAAATTATACATACAATGATGCTTAATGGAATTCCCTGTAAACTGAAGATACAGTAGTCCTGCATTTTAAATTGCTACTTAAGAAAACTAAGCTGATTTACCTCTACCATGCTCAACAGCTTTTTCTAACTTGGGCACAGCTTTGGCATAAAGATCCTAAAAAAAAAAAAAAAAGAGAACAAGGGTAAATAGATACCAAGTAAATAAAATATTAACTATAGACTGAGCTGACAAAGAAAGGAGAAATAAAAACAACAAGAAAGAAAAAAGTGATGGGTCCCTAATATACCTTTTATTCCCACTTCCACCCATCACTTATAGGGCTATGCTTGCTCAATGTTACATTTAGCATAACTTACAGATTCTTCTCAAAGGACTCTTCAGAGAGAGATAAAATACAGTACTTCAAAACACAGACATCAATCTCAGTCTGAGATCAGGCAACTGAAACTCAGAATTATCTTGGGTTTCTCAGTGTGTTCAGGTATTGCAAAAACACTTGAGGTGATGCAAAGAAAAGAAGTACAACACTGCAATCAAAGGGGTATGTGACTCATTCTGCAAAGTGATAAATTCCACTTTTCAGGAGACAGTCTTACACTAACAAGACTGCATTTGGAAGTGACTTGGAAAATTAGATGTTCATAGATGTCCAAAGCAAATCAAAGACACTGCATCAACCCCACAGACCAGTTCTACATTTTTTTTCAGACTGAGATTACTCAGGAAATAAAAGAAAGCACATTGCCTTTTATCCAAATAGAAAAAAAATCTCAAAAATAACCCTGCTAATTGTTATTTACACTAATAATGCTTCAGAGGAACAGTGTAAGGCTGTATACAAATTAGGGAACAAATTCTTAAACATATATGCCCAAAGCTAAAGCAGAGAGTAGTCTTACAATTCCACCTGAGCTGCACCTGTGCAGAAGTGAAAGCATTTGTTTAGGATATTGTATGGGGATATCCTTAGAACTTTCATCTCCTCACTAGCAAGAGTGATGTAAAAAAACCACCCAGCATAAAAATGAAAAAGTGTTAGCACGTGACACACAACATAACTTTAAATGGATGCTGGTCTTATTAAAAGACAATGTAAGAAGAACTTGCTCTAAAGATCCCAAAGACAAAGTCTGATCTTCTGTCATAACTGAAATATAACTGGCTCATTTCTACATCTGAGGTTTGAGCTGCATTTCCACTACAGTTAAGTAATTTTGGAAAAGTAAAATGGGTATACAAACATAACCAATTTCATTCTGATTATCCTGGGTTATCTGTTTGATTTTAAAGACAACTGAAACACACCTAATTACTATTTTCTTCAACATAGCAGGGATGGGCAGGGGGTGTAAAACCAAAGCTACCTCTGACTACAGTTAAGCAATATTGCCCAAACCCATAAAGTTTACATGCCCACTTCATAAAATGAGTCAGTAAACCACTGCCAGGAAATGGCTTCTTGTGTGTGAGCAGAAGAGCACATCCTATGTCAATGATCACCAGACAGACAAAAATAATAAAACCAACAGGATGCCAACAGGTCAGCGAGACACCAAGCAAGGTTAGAGGCCAACTTCCTCTGCAATTTCACTGCCAGTCAGGGCTACCACAGGCAACCAAGCAAACCCATGTGCTCAGGAGCCAGAGCTCTGACTATCCTGAGAAAACTCCTTCCCCTGCCAAGCTGCAGCCAGGGCTCTGCTGGGGACACTTGAAACACCAGACTGAGGAACCCTGAAAAACTGTTTCAGTCCTGTGAAAGGCAGCACCACACAGAACTTCCAGGCAGAAAGGACACCCCAATCTCCATCTCAACAGCTTGAAGAAGCTTTCAGTGGAGAGCTGGGCACAGAGCTGGCAGCTCAAGGGGATTCACAACAGGCAGAGGGCAAAGCACAGAATCACCCACAGCTGCCAGGAGACAGCCACAGGGCAAGGGTTCCCCCACTTCAAAAGAAGCCTCAACATTTCCTGGGCAGGGAAGAGCAAGAAAGCTCTCCTGGGGCTTTGCAATCTAACACCAACAATTTAGGCCTTGATCACAAAAATATTGGCTTTCCTCTCTGCTACAGAGCCTATTTTTGTATTTAATGACTATTTACTCTAAACATACTACCTAATAAAATATATATATATGAGAAAGTTTTTAGGCAAGGGCTGGGGATTAGGTTTACCAGTGCTTAGTGGCCTGGGATTTTCTCTCTTCCAGAGAGCTGCATTCCTTCCCTCAACATTCCAGTTCAGCTAATACTGATTTATTTTTTGCTAAGTTGTGTTTTGTCACGGTTGCAGTAAGGGTAACTTGGTTTTGCTGCTCCAAAACACATTGCTTGATAATTTAAGGCCTCCTTGAGCATGAAAACTGCAAATACCACTCTCCTATCTTCCTGACAGTGCCAAATCCAGATGTGTCTAGGTATATTTAAGCCTTAAGTTCACTTCAGAAAACAATTCCATGCTTTAGTTAATTTTAATTCTTTTGGAAGGAGAATCCCTAAACCCAGGGTTTAGTTCAGCAAATTAGTATATAAGACACAGCTGGTTCTGTGTGAGAAGGGGGTGAACATTATGACCTGAACTGTGGAAAATTTTAAGCAATGCAGAAAACTTTCAGTGATGGCACATTTTTGAAAAATGCTGTTAACAGCTATCAGCTCTTACTTTGCAGCTACCTGTTAATTCCAAGTCAGAAAAAACAAACCACAATCCCAGCTGGAACTTTACCCCTGAAGCATCAGGGGTGCAATACAAACCATTGTACCTGACACCAGGCTGTGTATGGCTCCAAAACCTGTCGCAAACGGGAAACCCCCTCCTCCAATTCTGTTTTGGGATTCTCCACATATTTCGTCTCACGAGCTGGGGAGGAGTACAGTGACAGCTGTGAATATTAGCAAACAAGATGTTAAAAACAAAGGTGGAATTGTGTAAGTAGGTCTTCAGGGCATGAACAGTCTAAGCAGAGAACAACTAACACTGTGCTTACTACATAAACAATGCATAATAAAAATTCACACAGCTCTGAGACAACCATTATGAGCAAAGTTTAATTATACAGCACATAATTATGATGAAGATGACTTCTAACTGCTATACAATTCATTCATAGCTGCTATATGATCCAAGTCACAAGTTATAAATTAATATTAAACTAGTTTAATAAGAAAACACAACATAATTGTGAAAAATGTTTCCCACCTTAATCAGCACTTCTGGTTCCCAGTTAACATACTGAATGCACTAGAAATGACAATCAATCATTTTCTATATATGCACAAGGCATCATTAAAGAGCCTAAGCAGCTTCTAACAAAGGTAACATCCAACACACATGTGTCTGTTTGTGACTGAGCAGGAAAAGGGTCCAACATCCCAACCTTTGGTCATAACCACATCAGCAACTGACAGCATTAATGTACCCGGGCACTGTGCAAAGAGGAACTGTAATGAGCAATGGGCACCTTCACATAATAAAGGCCAAACCACCCTATTTAGGGTTTACAATCACCACAACATGTACTATAATTATCTAAGCATATTTGAAACTGTATTCCATTTAAAAAATCCAAGTTCGTACTGTTGAACAGCAAAGCTCAAAACAAAACCTATTAAAATTTCTAGCAGCTTATATACTAGACAGATGTTCAGTATAAAGAGCTTATATTTTACACCATATTTATACTCCATTTAGTAGTTTATTATAATCTGATGATTACAAGTATTGCTGCATTAAAATGTAGCCAGCTCTCTTTTCAAGATCAGCTATGTTGTAATTTAAAAAGCTGCTAACCACAACATAATACAAAATTATAACAAATTTATCCAATAATTTGGTAACTTGTGCAGCTGGATTTCCCATAATACTTTGAAAGATGAGGATTTTCAGCCTCACTTCCCTAGGAAACCAGGTCATCCCTGGCAATCACAGTCACAAGCTGAACTTTGATCCTGTTGGACAACCTAACAGCAATGCCTGGCACGAGGACAGAAATAAGGAAATTCCCATATATTTTATGAAACTAGACAGCTGACACATAGAGATCCAAACTAAGAGCCTGTGAATGGCAAGAAAGGCAGCCAGAAGTCCAGGCTTGCACATTCTGCTGAGCTGGAGCTGATGGCAAGCCCATTACTCACTGACATGAGCTCCACGCTGCTGCCTCAGGGCTGACTCAGGCCAGCAGAGGCTGGGCCCAGCTGAGGCTCCCAGGACCCCCTGCAACTGCAGCTCCTCTCACTGCTCAAGGGAACTGCCAGCCCCAGCACCTGGGTGTGCACAACACAGCCTGGTTCAGTTCCAGTGCTTATGGCACAATGCTTTGGGCTGGGTTCAAGTACTCAAAACTTTTAAACAACTGCATGCTCTCATGCCTGTAAAGCTGGATTTAGTTATGAAGTACTTATTTTGATTTTTTAGTGCTGGAAACCTTTAAAAGCCTGTGTAACAGTGCTGCTGAATCTACAGTTTGACAGGGTATTTTAAGGCTCTACTTATAACCAAGACATTTGTTACATCTTAAAGAAATGAAAGCATAACAGGTATTTATTGCCACTATGTATTGTATTTGTTGTTGCTTAGGTCTGAATACTGTGAAGAAAGGAAAACTGAAAAAATTCTGCAGGCTACTATGGTGGATTCAAAGGGTTGCCAGACAAGAACTTAGATATTTAAAAAAGAGAATATTTTTAGAAATAAAACATTCTGATTCACATTTATGTTTTAGTGGAGAACATAAATGAATTTTTATTAGAATTTACCAACACTATTTACAGTAAAAAGTAAGTGCTATTATCTGGGTAAAAAGCAAATAAAATATTCCTGAGGACTTGAAATACAACCATAAGTAAATCTACAAACATGAAAATGTAATTTCTGAATGAATAATAACAGGTTTTAATGTAGGAAAAATATTTTATACACAAGCAAGCCTGGCCCTATCAAGTGAAGAACATCAAATGCCATGCTCAGGTAAAAGCAAAACTGTACAGACATCCCTGGTGAGGAAACCCGAGCAGCAAATTTAAAGGCAAGAATACAAAAGGTGACAGGATGTACCGAAATGCTTTCATACATCAAAACACAATGTTTCCAGAATTCTTTAGATAGGAGAGCACTAAGACTCTAACCACACTCACCTCCTCAATTTTCAGCAACTCCTTCTTGGAAGCCTTCTCTGAGGAAGCAGCATAAACCTGGACAGAGAGCAAGCCCAGGCTGACAGGGGTGGCCCCCAGCCGGATTACCTGGAAACATCACCAAGGACAAGAACATCATTGTGTGCAAACAAAACTGCAACGTGCCTGAACACCGCCAGGCAGACAGGTGTGTGTCCCCCTAGATGGTAAAGAGGGATCTCAACAGATGCCTGGAAATTAGGAGAAAGGAGGGTCAGCAGTACAGTCTAATGCTCTCAGGCACTGACATGGTAACATCTAAATCACTCAGGTGGTAATTGGAAAAACCTAAGGCTAAAGGGGGCAGTAGAAATAAATGCTAATCTCATCAGTTTTCATCTCACAAAAAAGATCTTGTTTTTTCTAGTTTAAAGTAATTTTTGTACTAACTTTCTCAGCTTAAATAGCAAGATTATATTCACATTTTAAACAACTTTGTGTATGCCCATAATACCTCCATTTTTCCATAGTTAGTACCAAGAAGTTCAGTGTTTTACTTCTACTTAATATCTGCACATAGACTTAGGAAAACAAGGAGACCTGCAGCTATAAATACCAGAACAAAATCAATACTTTCTAAGAATTTTAGGAGTGTCTCCTACTTTCTGTAAGAAACATGAATTACTTGACTGTTTTTGAACACTTTAAATTCAATCCAATCACACCACACAACCACCATGACTAAGGTGGATGGATATAGTTCTTCCAATATTCAGGACCTATGCTAAACTGAATTTCTTAATGGGAAAGTCTGCTTCAACTTAAAAAAAAAAACAAACAAACAAACAAAAAAACAGAAGAAAAAAAAAATCTTAGCTCCAAAGTAAATCAAGATGCCCAGAGAGCATTTTTTCCAGCAAATGCACATCTTTGTTAGCAGCAAAGTATAACTCCAGAAATATCAGTTGAAATGGGAAAGCTTTCAGTGTCTCATACTCCTGTAGTGCAGAGTTACAGCAGCCGGTGTTTTGCTGGATCAGGTTACAGCCCCAGTGGGTCTAACACCAAACTGGGGGTGCCTGGCTCCTCTCCAGCACTGCTGCCCAGCTGTGGTGGCTGGAGGCTCCCACCGTGAGGGAATTCACCTGGCCAAAAAGATTAATCCTGCAGGAGAAGGGAGAGCTTTGTGTGGCTCAGCAAATGGAGTCCTTCCTTCCATGGAACAGCCCGGCAAGCACCACAGGAGCTGTGGGACAGGGCTGGGAAAGGAGAAGGCAGCAAGGCCTCTTCCTTTTGTGAAAAATGCATGTATTTTATAATTGGCTTCTCGCAAATATTAAAATGAATATTGTACGTGTTGTGTCAGAAAATAATGCTGTATTAATTTTCTTAAGTACTGTGTTAAATATAGTTTTAGGTTATAAAAATTGTTAAAATAGAAACTATGCTATGTAAGATGCTTTGTTTAACAGAAAGGGCTTGCAGCGAGATAGCAGCCACAGGACACCAAAATCTTTCAGAGAAAGGGAATTTATCGCCCTCTTATCAGAAGAAACGAACTTCTTCCCGCCTTGGAGGCGCTATTAGGATTAGAAGGAAGAAGTTGACACTGACCAGACAGAATCCTGTGTTTGAATGGAATTTATACATAATGTATGAGGTGTATGAATATGCAACAGGCTATTGCTTTTGAGGGTTAATCCTTTCTTAACGGGTGTCCTTTTTCAGGCTCCTGCTGCCCAGAAAAGGTACCCGGACGTCCGTAACTCTTTGTCTTTATTGTCTCATATTGTTTTAATTCAATTTGTCCAAACTGTTATTACTCTAATTGTGTTACTATTTTTATAACCACTTTATTACTATTAAACTTTAAAAATTTTAAAATCAAGTGACTGGCGTTTTTCACACTTTTCACAACTAGCAGGGTCTGTGGCACTGACCCAGCTGCTTGTGGCACTGGAGCCGTGGTCACACCACCCCTCCTCCATGCTGTGATGGTGGCAACTGGCCCAGCCACGGCACAATTGCTCTGTCTGGCTGCTGCAGAACTGTTAGAAAACAGCCTTAAAATTATCCACACCACAGCAGCTTACTGTAGGCAGTCAAGCATTTGCAGCTTAAATTTCTTCCACTGCCCTGCAGGTGGAATGTTTATTAAATGTAACCAATAGACTTCTCAAACTAAAAATTGGGCTATACAGTTGCCAAACTTCCTGAAAATGCTGGTTTAGGTGTAGAGAAACAGCACACAACAACTAGGTTACAGGATTGCTCTTCTGGAAGACATAAGGGATCTGATGGGTCAAAAGGAGTGGAAAAACTTGCTTAAAATGGAAGTTTTTCCTTGTCTGAATTTATGGACTCGTTACTAAATCACTATAAATGAAACACCACAATGACTGGATCAGCTGTTTCACAGCCAAGGAAAGACAAGGATAATCTCTAATAGTGTTTGCTTAAACACTTTTCACATACTTCCATTAGCCAGGACAAAAACAAATGCTACTAACCATTAATAGCTGTAGAGTTTATTTCCTCAATCTTTCCTTTTTTCATTGCAAAACTGTTCTGTCACTGAAAAGGCAAAAATCTAAATGCATTTTCTTTCAGAAATATGTTTTCAAACAGTGTAAATGGTGCTAAGTGTCACCAGTAGAAACTGTAAAACCAAATGTTTTAGATATTTCAGATTTTTATATAAAGACACAAACAGCAGAGCACAAGGCTGGAAGCACCTGGGTTTCACAAAACAATATCAGTGATCACAGAACTACTCAGACTGAAATGTTAACTGTTTATGTTATCAAGATAATGAAGCGCAGACATTTTCCATTGATTTTAATTTTTAACAAAATGAAACTAATCTCTGAAAGTGCAAGTTAAATCTCTTCTTAAATGTGCTGTTCAAGTCATACTGCAATGGTCTCCTACATGAACTGCCTTATGGGACAGACAGAACTGCTGCTGAAATACTGCCTGTTTGCATACACAGAAGTGTTTGGGAGTATGAAAGATCAACTGCTGTACTTTTTGTTTCCAAAACTCCCTTCAGGATCTCATTTTTGAATTCCATACTAACCACATATTACTAAACCAATTGCTTTAGTAAAATATTTTGACTGATTGAGCTGTGCCTTCAGCCTGCCAGTCTTACAGCCACTCAGTATCAGAAAACCAGAGCCAACATTCTTTTCCATTGGCAATGCTCTGCAGTTATTTTAAGCAAAAAAGATACATTTACTCCTCTCTAGCTAAGAATTCAACTTTATCTTTAGACACCAGACAGGAAAAGCTGGAGGATACTTTTGAGAAGGCTGATATGGTCCTGAAGTATGAAAACACTTCATTTCTCTCATCTTTTTCAATTCTCCCTCCTATTTCTCGACCCAAACTATAAAAACATAAAACCAAAATCCAAACTCTTGAACACTCCTGTCCCTGAAGCACAAATATCCTGGACAAAAAGCCACCTTCCCTTTGGCTCTTGGAGGCACAACATCAGGTTGGCCTGAAGCACCTAAACCCTCATTAGCAGCATAAAGGTACTAACATACTTAGTGCCCAAATGCACAGGTTCACAGATAAACCTTCTAATGACAATTATGGAATTCTCAATGATTCCGAGCACAGAATTCCAACATCAAAGCACAAAAAGAACAAGGAATTTGTGACAAGAGCAGAGCAAGCAAGGGCTCAGCACATCAGCACCACAGACTCACAGAATTGTCAGGGCTGGAAGGGACCTCTGGAGCTCATCCAGTGCAGCCCCGTGCCAGGGCAGGGTCACCTGAAGGAGCAGTGACACAGGAACATGTCCAGGTGAGTGAGCTTTGGATGCCTCCTGGGCAGCTGTTCCAGGGCTCTGCCACCCTCAACGTAAAGAAGTTCTTAATGTTGAGATTATGAGTTTCAATTATATGTTAGTATTTCATATACTCAGTATATCGGTATCTAGAGATATTATCAGCATATCACACGGAAAATGGTACCAAAGAAAATGAACACCAAGAACCAAGCATCACCAGGTTTTGATTTTTTTTTTTTTTTTAAGCAAGCAGCCGTAACAGCGATCTGACTGGCACAGAGCTCGCTTTTAGCCTGATCTGGGCATCTGGAGCTCCTCTAATCAGAGGCAAAGACCTCAGAGACAGCGAGAGCCGGACCGTGCTTTCCGCAGGTCCCACAGACAACCTTCAGGCGCTAAAACGGAGACTTTTCAAGATCGAGCTGACACTTTGAAGCGACAACTCCCCGAACCCAAACTCTGCGGCAGCACACTGCAAAGAGGGAATGCGATCTGCACGCACCGCTCCGCACTCTGCGGCAGCACCGCTGCACCCAGAAACGACTCTAAGTCGGGACTGTGCCTCTGTTCATGCAGCATGGAGGGCACGCGGTGCCGAAGCGCTAAGAGGAGCGGTGAAGCAGCTGCAAGGAGCGCGGTCCCAGCAGCGTGCGGAGCGGTGCGGAGCGGTGCGGAGCGGTGCGGAGCGCACGGAGCGGCGCGGCAGCCACGAGCGCTGCGGGCCCGGCCCGCGCGGGGACCCTTCCTCACCTTGAACATGGCGGCGCCGGGCGCGCGGCGACGGGGCGATGGCGTCACCGCGGCGTGACGTCACGCGAACGGCCCCGCCCCGCTGCAGGCGCCGCCCGGGAAGCGGAGGGGACCGAGGGCTCCCTGGGGAATGGCGCCTGAGGGCTCGTGTGGGACAAACGTGGTGCCGGAGTGCTGAAAGCGCTTATACACTAGTCCTCAGCCCCGCGGCATGGCTCCATGTGTTACTCTGCGGCCTTTATAAAGATGGTTCGGCCGTTCAGAGATCACAGAATCAATCACAGGATCACGGAATCATTTAGGTTGGAAAAGACCTCTGAGGGTGTCGAATCCAACCTGTTACCGAACACCACCCTGTCAGCCAGACCATAGCACTGAGTGCCACGTCCAGCCTTTCCTTAACCCCCCCAGGGACGGTGACTCCACCTGCAGTCCATTCCAATGCCTACTCACCCTTTGTGTGAAGAAATTCTTCCTGATGTCCCACCCAGCCCTTCCCTGGCACAGCTGTGTCCTCTCCTCCTGTCGCAGGCTGCCTGGCAGGAGAGACCGAGCCCCAGCCGGCCGCGCCCTCCTGCCCGGGAGCCGGAGAGGGCGATGGAGGCACCCGAGCCCCTTTACCCGGCTGGACACCCCCGGCTCCCCCTCACAGCACCCCTGCCCCAGGCCCTCCGCCAGCTCCACCGCTCCTCTGCCTCTGCCGGAATAACGTGGATGGCAGTGCTGGTTCTGCTTGGGGTAGAGTTCGTTCTCTTCACAGCACCTATGTACTGGATTAGTGCTGAACACAGGGTTGATAATACAGAGATGTTGTTGTTACTCGTGTGTTGAAGACAGAATATCCCTTTCGTCATTTGGGGTTACCTGTCCCAGGTGTGTCTCCTCCCATGCACTCCCGGCCCCTCTCCAGCGTGGCCTTATAAAAAGCAGAAAAAGCCTTGGCTCCATGCAAGCCCTGCTCAGCAATAACAAAAACATCTCTGTATTATCAACCCTGTGTTCAGCACTAATCCAATACATAGGCCCATACCAGCCACTGTGAAGAAAATTAACTGTACCCCAGCCAAAAGCAGCACAATGGGACTAGTGTATGGATAGCGTTCTGTGCCTATCTCATATTAAAAAACAAACAAAAAAAAACCCCAAATAAAACAAAACAAAAAAAAGCAAAAACAATTACCCACCACTCTTTTCTCAGTATTTTTACACTTTTCATCTCTGCATCCCTTGGGGCATCTCCCAGCTCACTTCAGTGAGTTGGACAGGTGAAAGTTTTTTCTGCTCACATCTGCAGCAAGGGAGGGTCTTTTGTACATTCCACAGTGACTGACTTGTAACTCAGTGGGAGATGAATATCAGAAATGAGGAGTGCTGAATTTCTGTCAGAAAATTACTTGGAACAGGCTGCCCAGGGAGGTGGTGGAGTCACCATCCCTGGAGATGTTCAAGAAACATAGTTTCTTGAAAAAAGTTAATACTGATTTTAGAATATGAATAGCACTGTGTTAGTCCTAGAAAACGTTGTTAGAATTTTAATGCAAAAGGTGAATCACCTGAAGAATACGGTAACAAACACTTCATCAGGAACAGTACTGTGGAAAGACAGACAAGGTAGACACCCTTGCACGATTTTCTTTGTCGTGATAATTTTTGTTGTTCCCTCTTAAAATTCCTACATTTCTTTACTGCAGATTCTTTATAGACCTAACAGAAGCAGCTATAGCAGGAAGAAATTTAACCACTGCATTGCAGAACTGGGCAATGCTCCTTAACTGGCAAATTAATGGGACAGCAGAAATACCTCTAACAAATGGTACAAGATGAGCTCCAGTACCCACAGACAATACTGGTATTTTATTATGGACTTGGTTATAGAGATTTTAGCATGGAGAAGTTAAACCTAAAGGGTACCTAAATGACCAGTCAGTGAGGAACACTAATTGCCCTCTTTCTCCATTGCACCATGCTTTGCACAATCAGTTACATTTACAGAATATAAGCCACAGTGAGGCAAATGTATATGGAAACTGATTTTGCAGCATTTTGTGAAGGTTTTGTCAGGATGTGGAATGATGGTGTAGTTTGCAAAGCACTTACATTTCTTGATGCATTTTTAATAATAATTCTCAAGGAGTTTAGAGAAAATGTTCAAAGCTCAAAGTTACAGGTGAGGAGTGATGTGAATCACTCAAGGTGAATAATGGCACCCAACCTGGTTAGTTCTCAACCAAAGCTAAATCCCATGCCATGGGTAGGATCAACTGCTCCTCAATTTTTGTAGGGGGCAGACGTAAGAATATTTCAAATACACTGTCTTTTTAAGTTTGGTACATGAATAGTAAAGAAAATTCCAATTCTTTCTGGACATAAAATGGTGTAAATGTTACAAATATGTATTTTTGTTATCAATTTATATGTAGTGGCTATACAGCAATTATTAACACAATTATGTAACATATATAAATATCTGAAGAACAGATGGTTGTTTCAAAATAAATTTAATCCAAATAATTTTATTAGCTCAGATATCCTCAGTGCACTTTTTTCATTGCGGATATTAATCTTTAAAACTACTGATAGACTGATTAAAATAAATGGGAAAACCTTTGTAGAGAACAATACAAATATATTTGCTTTCATGTAGGAGTATTCTTCTCTTATACTGGAGGAGGTTGTCCCTGCCAAATTCCCCTGGGACAAGGATAATATATGCCATAATGGATTATGCACAGTCCAAAACACTGTCAGACAGGCTTAAAAAGGAGCTCAAGTTTCTGCTGCTGAGGCCACAGAATAAAGAGGTTTGGCATGATTGACTCCTGGCTGTTTCTAATGTAAGGACCTCTAGCAAATTTCAGTTTGATTTTGCATGCCAGTAATTTTAGAAAATTGGTTTTTCTAAACACTTGTGAAAGACACATTTTCCCTCAGAAAACTCAGAGATGCTTGAAAATGTCACCACAGTTCATAAACTATGTAATCACAGGCAGAAATACAATTTAAGGAACTTGATCTCTAAGCCAATGCCTTAGGCATTATGGTCTGAGCTTTCATAATGTTGTATTAGATTGCTTGTTTACAGTTTACTTTTTGGTCAGGAAAATAAGATCA
Source organism: Ammospiza nelsoni (assembly GCF_027579445.1). Taxonomy (NCBI): domain Eukaryota; kingdom Metazoa; phylum Chordata; class Aves; order Passeriformes; family Passerellidae; genus Ammospiza; species Ammospiza nelsoni. The sequence continues at coordinate 106,192,035 of NC_080634.1, forward strand.
GTCTTTTACTACTACTACACTTACAGTTCTTTGCCATAGATGTACAATTGTAGGGGAAAAATTGATTTGTTGCACATTAATGTTAAAATATGAGTGTGTAACATCTGTCCATCAAATACCAATGAAGTTACCTACTCACACTGATTACTGGAAAACATTATAATTCTGGATGGATGGTTTATTTTGATGTTCTCCTTCAAGATAATGTTCTTGTATATTAAAAAAACCAAACAAACAACCCCAACACCCCCCATTTTTCTCCATGCACCTTTTCTCATTAAAACAAATTATTTTTAAAAATACCATGACTTGTCACTACAGTTTTGCCAGCCTGTTCAGAACTGGGTTTTGATGTCTTTATGAAATAAACTGCTATTCCCCCTCATAGAGCTTTTTGTGTTATAAGTGGAAAGTATGCTGTTTGGCAGCACTCTCTTCAAGGTCATTGAGAACATGTAGTTAATAGGAAATACACAACCACAAGAGCTTCAGTAAATTCAGTTCCAGCTGTTAAGCAGCTTCACCCAATGCCGTGAGGCTCGAAATGCCCACACAAGGCCCAGGCGGAGGGCCACGGCAGGCACAGCCACGCAGTCTGCAGAGCCATGATCAATTCCTCAGGTTCCTGTCACTTTAGCACGTATTTGTCAGGCAGCTGACTGAACTGCCTTTTATTGGGTGCGTGATGACACTTTTCACAATGCCTTTAGTAGTTTGCATGTCCATAGGAATACCCCTTCATCCTTTCTACTTCATTTGCTTACGAAATAAAAACAAACAGAAATTGAACAGGCTTTTGTATTTAATGAGACCATCTTATTTAGAGTGAAACTTACCCTGTGCTTTTTCTTTTCACAGCTAAGGTGAGTCGTTCTTCGACGTTTGTCAAAGGCACTTTATTGGCAGCTACAGGTCTGAATTCACACATTCAGAAAGCAAATTGGCTGTTGAGAACAGATGCCATTGCAGAGCTATTTGTGAGTTCCCACTGACCTACCTTTAATTGCAGCAAAGGCTTTATGCATTCACATCTGAGGTAAACCAGGACGAATTTCAGCACCTGTTTTCTCACCAGCTTTGTCACATTCTGACAGCATCCAAAATACACTCTGTGCTTTCCAAATAAAAATTCTATAAAATAAGACAACAGGCAGGTAGAAGAGAGACATACATAATGCAAAAACCCCAGTATAACCCAAATGCATCTCTTTCACTTCTGGTATACCATGGTTAAAAACCCAAACATTCCTTCCCTGATTCAAATCCTTGGCTTCTTGCTGCAGACACCAGGAGCTCTGGTTCCTCATTTTCCAGCTACTCCTTCCAGCCACAATGAATAATTCTTCTGCCATTCTATCAACAGGTTGTTCATACCACCAGCAGAGATGTGTGGATTGCCTAGTCAAGCACAGGTAATAGGCTACCAGTAGCAGTGAAAATACAAACAGCTTTTTGATGCCCTTAAATACTCATCACAACAAAATCCAACTATTTTCAAAATTCAAATGCACCTCAGATTTCAGTTGAACAGGATACATTCTGGAAATCAGCTGAGGCTAGAAGATGAAAGGTCCTGCATCTTTTGCCAGTCTGTATATATTTTGTGCATGAATTTTTTTTACCTTAAAAAATTATTTTCACAGCAATCCCTAATTTCTTAGCAAGGTGATGTGAATAGCTTTACCTCATTTGCCTGTAAATGTCTTGATTTACATATATTCATAAATATGCATGCCTATTAAATGCAGTCGATTATTTACCTAAATGAGTTTCTAGGTCTACCAAATAATTCTCAATTAAAGGTACACATTCCTTCTGGAAGCAAAATGCCCTTTTTAGGACATAATCTATTTCTGTTCAGAGCACTCCTTAGTCTGGGAATCCTTCTGCAGTTCCTTGCTCTGTGGTACCAAGGCCTTTGTTCAGGCTGGGTTTGCACCTCTGCATTCCTTTGCCTCATTCATCAAACCCCATCATATCTCGTGGCTGCCACTATTGCTTCCTTTCTAGCAGCATTTGCCACAAGGGAGCAACACCAACCTTACCCAAGCTTATTCCTGAAGTGCATTTGGGAAACTCTAGGACAGGTCTCTCACAATCACTAATGAAAGCCCTCATTTCAGTGGTTTCCCCTAATGATCCCTTTTCTGTTTAACACACTTTATCCCCTGCTTCTCCTCATGTGACACCATTGATGCCTACCCCCACTCCCTCTGGAGAAGGGCCATGGTTGCATGACTGCAGCTCCTAGTGGGGCACAGCCTGACAGTCTTTACTTTAACTGCTCCTATCCAGTACAGCATTTGAAACTACCTCAGACTCATAAATTAGTACAATATGGTGCCTTAGCTTGCTTTGGCTCTGGTATAGATGAGAAAAATGTCACATTTCTCAAGTGTGATCAAATAGGTTCTCCCTTCTTTGTGCATGTAGCAGTGCAGGGTACCACACAGGCCCAGAAACTGGGTGTTACAAATAGGAGCAGCTTTGCTGAACATCAAGAGTGGCAATTTCATGAACTGAAAAGCCTGAGGGATCAATCCATTGCTACAGAAAAAGGGAATATGAAACAGGTAAATTGTATGTCTGGTTCCAGGCATTATCTCTGGAGGATATTGGATTATTTCCATCCACAGCAGATGCATAAATCATCAAAAGTTAAAGTACTGGAAAATTGCTAACCCATCCAGCCACTTTAATGTGTCCTGCCCTGCTTTGAACAAGGCTGCAGATCTGAGAGCAGATCTCTCTGTGGCTTTCTACTCCGGTTTAACAAGTTTAGCATACATTCTTGTAATTGATTTTTACCATGGGAAAAATAAAAATCTCTGCACAGCAAAGCTGGGACAAAACTAAAATTGAGAAACTCTGATCACTTTTTAAGGAGCATATGTTCTGCAGAGTACAGTTGGTTATTATTTGTGTGTTAACAATTTTGTACTGAGATTTCCTTGGCTAAGGTATTTAGTTTATTTAATTTACATAGAGGTTAATCTCATTCCCCTTGTTTTCAGAGAACAGCACTAATCCAAAATCCACCTCCTTCAGAAAACAGCTAAAACACTTCCAAGAACGTTGTTAATTGGATCAGTTCCCAACTTTAAGACCATGAAAAGTCATTCAACTAAAAGCTACAGTTGAGTTATCATCACCTTTTTTTTTCTTCTGACTACATAATGCTTTGCAGTGCTTTGGATAATCTGTCAGGAGAATGATTAGGAAAGTTATTACTTGACAGTAACTTCCTGATTGCAATTAAATGAACTCCAAATCCACAGGAGAAGAAATATATAGATTTTAAAAAAAGTTTTTGCCCTCTAAAACATCTTCTTCTGAAACTGGTATTTTGGATTTCATTATAGTAAGTTAAAATTCAGTTCTTGGTATCAAGTTGCCCCCTGTGTTAGATGAAAAAATCCTTGCAGAACTGCCTGTAAGAGCCAGAGGATGAAGTGAGGGCATGTGTGGCACAAGGCAAATCCTATGGAACATCCTCAGCTGACCAAGGACACCTGAGGAACTTGGACTCTTCCTGGGCATAAATTTGCCAGGAGGGCTTTCTGAGGGGTGGAGAATGATAGCAGAGCAACTCCTTGCTTGAAGGAGTGAAAATAAAGGTCATCTCTACATCAACATAGGGGAAGCACTAAAGGCCTGCCTTCCATTGACACCAGAAGCACAATCCCATGCATTTTGTATGACTTGGGCAATCTGGGAAGGTAAACACAAGAGGAACCCACTGGCCACATTAGAATTCTTACCCTGACGTGACAGAACTTGAACACAGAGTAAATACTTGGTTTCTGTTGGCATGATGTAATTCCTTTGACAAAGAAAGGATGGTAAAGTCAGAAAGTCTCATCAATAGCACTCAAAGTACTATTGATGTAAATAATCAGACCCATAAACAGACCCATACCATGAAAAATTCACCACAGGAAAGAAAAGATTCTCACACAGAAAAAAATTGCATGGTGTAACTCAAACTTGTGAGGTGAAGCACATGACAAAATCCAAACAAAGTCCAAACAATGTTTAGAACATGCCTGAGGACATATGGAAAAGGCTGTGGGAAAGGAGGCTGCCAGTTCAAGCCAAAGACAGACATAACTGTCTGGTAAAATTAAATAGTGCAATATAAGGGTTAACCATTAAAAGCCTTCTTCCTCATTAGAAAACAGATATTTTATTCAGCACCACTTACTGAACAACATTTATTTGTAATGTACAGGAGAAATGCTAACAAGGGTGACACCACCAGGAGACATCTGAAGGCATCAGACACAAAGCAAAAAGTATTTTTGAGTTCCTTTACAGACCACATACCATCAATCTCGAATGTTTGGTGCTCAGCATATGGTGTTAATGCATTCATTCCAGTGGATAGATGACTGACCAGTCACTGCAGGCTTCACCAGACATCATGATGAGGTTCATTTTTACCTGTAAACATTGCCCACAGCACCTGTCAGCACAACTATAGAACTGAATGTAGCAGTGGAAAGTGTTCATGAAAACAAGAAACTGAAGCTGCCTTTACACATATTCTCTGCCCTTTTCCTTGAATGAAGGTTTTGCACATGCCAAGGAAGTTGCCTCGGTCCAGGTGGTGTCTCAGTTAAAGGATGACACTGAACCATCAGCAAGATTTGACAGGCTAGAGGTGAGTAGGGTATCATGTATCTACAAGAGTATTGTGGACTCAAAAGGTACAGAACTGATACAGAATCTGTGCAATGGCCAAAGCAACACTCTGCCTTTCCATATTATTATATCAATGAATGAACTCATTATATGAATCCATATAATGGATTCAAAAAAAGAAACAAATAAACAAAAAACCCCAAACACAAAAAGCAGAACCCCAAAACCCTAACCTATAACAAAGGGGGAACAGCTGTTGAAATTAGGAATTTCATGTCAACAAGAATAATTTATAGCAAAGAATACAGAAAGCATTCACCAAATAAGCTTTTTGCCAAAATAACATTAATTTCATACCATACAGAACAAATGAACACAGATTACTAACTACTGTCAAAATTAAGGCCACATATTAAACAAAACAAAATGAAGAATTTGGTACGAACCAGTCAAAATGTGAGAGCTCTTAGTGAAATAATGGGAACTTTGTTGGAGATGCCTGATGAACTACAGAGGTGCTAACAAGTAATGTCAGGCATTGTGACATCTTGGAAAAAAGGTATTGCCAAAAATTCCACCTGGCTCACTGAGAAGGGAAATTAAAAAGGCAAATGAAAAGAAATGTAAGTAATATTTACAATGTGACAAGATTGTAATCTTCTCTTCCACTGTATCAGTCTAATGCATTTAGTCTCCTCTTGAACTCAAAATGGGGACACATTACAATTAAAAGTGGCCCTTCCTCCCTTTAATTCATCCACAGCATTCTCTCATTAAACAGTGCACTGTGTAGGATGAAGAAAAGTTGCTAAAAAAGGAGGGGAAGGAGGAGGGGGTGGGAAAAGTTACTTTATGCAAATGAAGTTTGAAGTAATTTGAATTATTAAAATAAAATTAAAATGCTATTTTAGAACTCAATATTGAAAAAAATAAAGACATCACAGTTATTTTCAAATATTCTTGACAACCTTCAAATATTCAGACTTTTAAACCAGGGGCTTTGATCTGAGAGAGACTTGACAAAATAGTGACAGAGAAAGTAAAAGTGTGGCAGTGGACTGACAAGGAAGGCTTTCATCAGACTGCTTGAGAAAATAGGATTATAACCTGTTTTACCTGCCCTCCCAGCCTGCTCCTCCTCCCTGGCACTGAATGCTGATCTGACACTTTAATGCTGAAATGAAGCTTCCCCCTCCTGTTACAGGCAATGTTGAGAAGCACAACCTGGTCCCGTGGCACTCTGAGCTCCAGGGGGGATGCACACCTGGTCTGGGAGCCCAGAGCAGGGAACCTCTGTCCTGGCTGCTGACCAGCCCCAAAGGCTGCCCTGCCTGTTCAGCCTCGGCAGTCTGAATTCAGAGCTCCACACCAGGGGACAAATGTGACAACCAAGTCAACTCCAAACATTGATTCAAGCCTGAAATGCAGAGTGAACAGATAAACACACCACAGCAATTAGACTGGGGACACAGTGAAATGCAGCTAAAGAGAAAAGCCTGAAGTTGCTCATATAAGCACATCCAACTTGATGGGACAGCTCTAACAAAATCTTACACAGACATTGCAGCAAGACAGTTTTGAAGAGTGTTTAACTGAGTCATCTCTGAAGTCCTGGAGAAGATAATCCAGGTCCACTACATTTTTGAGTACTACAAAGTTTACACAAGAGTGTTTAAAGATTAAAAATATTTTATTTACACTTTTCTTTATACACATTTTATACATTTTTTTCAGCTTGAAACCCAAACAGAGCACATATGCAAGTCTGAGCATACTTGTATCCATGACAAGGGAAAATTACTTTCTGCCAAAAAAAAGACAAGAAAAAATGCCTTAAAACAGTTAAAAAGAGGCAATTCTTAAATTATTTAGACAAGTTTATAGCAGTCCTAGGGTAATCATTAGACAGGTAATCCAAATGTATATATGAGGACATATACAAATAATTTTGATTTTCTATAGGAAAAGTATTTCCAATGGCTAGACACAAGCACAGTACAGTTTGAAAATAACTTTTCCTGTTAACTTATCAAATACATTCTTTTCAATACAAACAATCTGATATTGTACACTGGAATTGTGGGATATTATAGTGGAATTGCAATCTCCAGCATATAATAATTTATTTTAGAAAGATCTACAAAAATAACAATATGTAGGGAAAAATATTTAACATAAAAACATAATTCACTCTTCCCTTCACCTGCTCCAACACTGACATAAAAGTTAGGTGGGTCCCTCTGAGGTAATAAAAGCCCCCCTAAATATAGCTAGCTTTACAGTCCTATAGAGCACTTCATTTCCTAGACTTACAGTAAGATTTTTCTACCAGAGCCATAAATAAAAACTATCTGCACATAGAAATTATTTTCCCCTAGCTACCAACATAATATTAATCCAATAAGTATTTAAAATTGATTTTTGAAAGCTGTTTCTAAAAGATTACATAAATTGAACTTAGAGAAGTGTAAAAAAATTAGTAGAGGGACACACAGGAAAGCTGTGCTCAAAACAAATTAGTTTTTCTGCCACATGCCACACACAACTGTTTTATGACGTTTACCCACACAAAATGGAAATTTTCAAGTTACTCACCAACTTTCAAAAATAGAATACAAATGCAAAAGTAGTCATTAGCATTTCTTTTAAGCAGCTTTTAAGTGTTTAACAAACATGAAAATCTCAGAATGTTAGCTACAGGACACCAGCAAGCTCTGTTTAAACAGATGATTTAAGATGTCTTCTAGTTATGTTCTTTCCTACTCTCCTTCGGCAAACCCTGCCATGTGTGACAGATGCTTATTCAAGTAGCTTCACCACCTAGATATATATTTTTATTAGCAGGAGAGCAGGAGGGATGTTCTCTTTGATGGCCCCAACCCTATAAACTCTTAAGCACAGGCAGAGTAACACATGTGCTTACATGTTTTCCTTTAAGTACCTTAGAGTTTTCTGTTTCTTTGTATTGGACTATTCACATATGTGAAGTCTACATCTGAAGAATCTGGGGCCCAATTCACTATTTATTTTTTTAAGAAAAAGTATATTAAAAAGGCAAAATACCTCTACAAATGCAACTACTTCTAAATAGACTTTGACAAATGCAGGCTGACACAAACTACAAGTTTATTTTAAAGAACTGTTAGTGTCTCCCAAAATGCTTACTCTCCCTTTGCTAAAGAATGGACATCATGAGTTAAGCAATGGGGTTTTTTACATCAGTTTGAATTTGCACCTGCTGAACTTTATCTGTTTCCTGAGTGTCAAGTGAAGCTTCATCCCTGACACAAGTAGGTACCATATTCTCAGCATGAGGAAATGCAGCACTTGGAATTCTTGAGGCAGGAGGGCCTCAAGAATCAATAGCTTCAAAGCCCAGGAACCAGGGAAGTGTTGCAGTCAAACCCTCAGAGCTAGTTCTAACAGGACTGCTATCATACTGCAGGAAGTAGGGCATCCACATTTTTCAAAAGTAACATAAAAGCAGGTTGCCAGGTAGCTCATATGCTGCCACTTGCTAGCAGTGCTTTCTGAAACAGCAGGACCTCTGTAAAACCAAGGTCTGCCTTCTTCCAGCTAAGTTCATGGGAAAAAAATACCCAAAGTTTCTTTTTGCCAGCTGATGCCTCCCCACAATGAAACTACCAACAAACATTTTGTGGCAGAAAGTGAGCTATTTTTTCCTTATGCAGTACTTAAAAAAAAAATCTGTCCCCTAAAACCAGACCTAGGAGCATGTGAAATTGGAACTGGCAGTATCCAGCCCCTTTACAGGAACACTGTGCTTTTTGTCCATTGTCTTGTTTGAAAAGAAAATTTATTCCTGAAGTTGGTTGCTAAATTAAGAAATGAAGCTGATATATTTTTTCTATAGATGTGAAAAAAAAACACCCTAGATTGTAACTCATTATGTCCACCTTTCTAAAAAAAGGCAAGTACATTTGCTTTTAAAAGCAAGTCATATGTTGCATTTTAAATATGTGGGTGACATTAGATTTGCTGGTATTCCGTTATGGGATGGGAATAGGAGAACCTTCCCAAATCTAATAACCAAAGATCATAACTTAGCTATTCCTTCACAAATGAGAGGCATTTAAATGTATTTTAAACCCCATCTTAATCTGACCATAACGCTCAAAATTTGATAGTAACAGGCAATTCTTATCAGCCATCTTAGGTTTGTTCCTAGTAAGGTACTAAGTTATCTGGAGCTAAATACTAAGAGCAAACGTTAAAAAAAAATTTCAATTAAAAAAATCCCTCCAAGTAACCAAAGTAACTGTCTCAAAAGTTCCATTATAGTATAAAGGAGAAGCTAATTTTTATATTTCAGGTCCAAAACAATGAAAGCACAGTAGATATGTAAACTGACAAAACATGCTCCCATATCCCCACCACTCTAATCCCAAGCATCCCTAATGCTGGAAAGCTTACAGCCAGCCTCTCAATGGGGACACAGCTTCAGGGAAGCTGAAACCAACAGTTCAATTATAATTTCACAGAACAATTACTACTACAATCCTGAACAAGAGCTTTCAGAACTGGGCACCTGAAGATAAACATGAGCTTAAAAGCAGAGCACCAAAACCCATCTGGTTCTTCATTTTTCAAGTGTCAGCACTCACCAATGACTTTAGTGGCAGCTGCTGAGTACACAGAGCTTCAGAAGGTGCTTAAATGCAGACTCAAAAATGTAACTTGAGACACCCCTATCCTTACCACTACTTTTAAAAAAGTCTTGGCCATGTCTCTAGGACATCTGACTCCTGAACACCAGATATCCAGAGCCAGGGCTGCTCCCACACTGGCACTGGCCCCACACAAAGTGAAGTGCTCTACTCTATGTAACGTGCCCTTGAAGCTGCCTCACACAGGATTAGCTTGCTGCCCCATTAAGAAATGAGCTGGTGACAAAAAAAAAAAAAAACAAAACCACTAAAACAAACCAACTGTAAAACCCTAACCCCAACAAACAAAAATCTCTCAACCTGTGTTTTTTTCTCTTGTGCCCCAATATTCCATGAACTATGTACAGTCAGCACACAGGCAGCACCTACCAGAGTCAGTTTATCTCTCCCCATGTAGGGTGATGTACACGTCTCACAGTGAAACTGAGGTTTTAGTGTAAGCCACATTTTTTTTAAGTTAGTCTATCAAGAAAGTAAATTAGATTTCTAATTCAGTAAACTGAATTCTTATTAAAAAGGACAAATTTAGCTGCAAACTAGTCTGCATCAGAAGGCTGAATATCAATATTTGGTCCAGTCCCTTCTGTTGTAAATAACTTATCACTACAGCTACGATGGCAAACATTACCTCCTTCTTTCAAAATATATGAATATACTCGATTAATAAATAATTTCTAACAATAAACAAACCCTAAAAAAATCTGCTGACTTGCCATATAGCTCCAAATACTCACATTTCAACCCAAAACATAATTCCTACAAAGATACAGAAACACAACAGGAGAAGTTTTACACATTGTTTTAACTTCTATTATTTGAAATTTCATTTACACAAGCAGATGTTATTTTTATATAGAAAATTTAGGGTGATTTTGGTCCCTTTGTAAGTGCATTCTTTTGAACTCCCTGAGTACTGTACATTCCTTTTCTACAGTGAATTCTGACTGGAAGATGCTGAATAAAGTGGTTTTGCATTGCTGCATATAAAGTAAAGTCTACTGTTTAAAATGAAACACAGCAGCATAAGATTTTACAAAATATGCAGCTCATGTTTCAGCATCTGAACTACATGTGAGCCTTCAGCTTCACCAGATCTCTCCTGTGGGTTCTAAAAGTGGCTAATTTACATCCACAAAGATAGTCCAAATGTTATTTGGACTATACTGTTATTATTTATGTCGTGGCAGATAATTCTTGTCAATCTACTGTCATTTATACCTGCAAGTTAGCACAATGGAATAGTCAAAGCCCTCTTGGACCAGCCATCTCTACTCAGGCACTCCAAGGTCAGTAGCCATAGTTGTGGAGGATTTTATAAAAGAAGCAGAAATTACACTAACAAACCAATCACCTAACTCCACATTTTCCAAACACAGTAGTTCTTAACAGTTAATAGTTAAATAATAATAAAAGATTTTATCACTTCAATATGAGCACTCATATTGAAGTGTGAGTATAATAAAGTATTGACAATAAACTGTAGCATATCCAGTATCCAGTTCCAGAAATAACTGTGGGTTACAGCAGTGCTGAGCATTTGCTTATTGATGTTTTCAATTTCAACAAAAAAAGAAAACTGGGCAGCACATTGAAACCAAAAAGAAACTCAGGTAAAATGATTTTACTTTTAAAAAATAATTTATAAAATAACAAATAACCAACAGTTCATTACGTAGCAACAATATAAAGAGTTTAAGGTTACTGGATCAATCAGTATATACTAAAGATACTTTGATACCAAATGAGGCTTCCAGTTTCACTTAGGAACTTTGAACTATTTAGCTCATGAAAGAATACCCTAAATGCAACAGATATGGCTGAATCTGTGCACTAGTTAAAATATAATATTGTAACTGCACATAAAAAGATGCATTTATATACAGTTTTTACAGTGTATGCACATGTGTGTATACATTTTTTTACTCACCAACAAACAACACAGACAATAGAAGGCAGCATAGAAATAGAGTTTTGAATATAAAAATGCTTTGTTTTAAATTTAGTAGAAAATGTGTAATTTGCATTTTGGCAGACTAACTGGTACAGCTATACAAAACCAGGAAAAGGGTCATGCAAAAGGGTCAAAATTCTTTTCCAAAGTAAATAAGGAAAAACAAAAACACCTAGTAGATTTGAGAGTACTTTGCAGTTAATAGGAAAAGCATCTAAAAGACAACATAAAATACAGAAATGGTTGGCTTGTTACTTTATACCTGGTTGTACCCAAGTACAGGTGATGAACTGTATTTTGATGCTCAATAAAAAATGAAAGTAACATCCTCCTTCTCTTCCTTTCACAAATATTTTTGTCAAACTCAACTTACTTCAAAAGCATAGTGGTATAATGGCCATTAAAAAAAACAGAACACATTGTGGACATAAAATGTTACCAAAAAAAAGCAGACTCAAAAATATATTTTTTTCTCATACTTACAATTACATTTATTTAAAAAAAAACAACAAAGCTTTCACAAGGTCAGACCAACTACCACCTTTTCTAATAAACTTGGTAAGTACACTGCCTGTACATCCTGTTTCTCTTGAGCATTTGGCCATTGTTCTTATACACAAGGAAATGTCTCTGCAGGAATTCAACTGTTTGTAATTTTTTTCAACAAATTAGTATAGCTCTTTTGTATTTGACTGGGTTGTTCATTCTGTTTTAGCTGCAACGTCTGACATGCTCCAAAACATACTCAGGGAAGTGCAGGCTGCAGACCTGTAAGCCATCCAGCTTGCACGGCATCCTTGGATATTCATCTTCTTTCCACTTGTTTTCCTCTGGATCAAAAGTGAGAATTGAATCACTGTAATGACCATTGTAACAAAGGCCTCCAAGAACCATTATCTGCTTGTCCAGAACAGCCACACCATGACCGCTCCTGCCTATTGGCATAGAAGCCAGTATAGTCCACTGATCGGTATCGGGGTCATAAACCTCTGTAGATGGACATCCCTGAGATTCAAAGGAAGCTCTCAGGATCACACAAACACCACCAAAGACATAGAGCTTACCATTATAAGAAATCATTTTGTGAAAGCATCTGGCATAATTCATTTTGCATTTGTTTTCCCAACAGTTAGTGACCACTTGAGTTCTCCGTGTTCGCTGCTCTACCGTCCCTTCTTTACTGGGATCAAACACACACACTTGCTTAGAAGTTGAAGAGGATGTAATTCCACCAGTGATATACAACTTGTTACCGAGCACAGTCCCTTCATGTCCGTACTTATTGACTGGGTAGGGATCCACAAACTCCCACTTATCTTCAGTAATGTCATAGCGTTCAGTGGAGTAAAAGGTTTCATCCCTGGTTCTGCCAGCCACTGCATACACGTACCTGCCAATCACCCCGACAGCGAACTCGGAGCGTGGCACAGACATGTCTGCCATCCGTAACCAAGTGTTCTGCCTTGGGTCGTACCTGAACACTTTGGATGAAGCATGGAACTCGCCATCTGGCCCCAGTTCTTCCCCACCTAATAAGAACACGAAGTTATTCACAATGGCAAGGCAGTCTGGTCGCAAAGGTACTTGAGGACCCTCTAGTTCCCACCAGACCCTCGGTTTGTGCAAGAGAAGGATTTTACTGTTTACCATACTGTGTCCTATCATTCCTCTAAATACTGCAGTCTGGGGTTTGGCAGAACGAATTTTGTTCGATTTCATTTCCATCAAAGGCTGCTGGTGAACGCTATGAAAGTAATTCATGGCTTGGTCAACCTCATGTCGCAGCTGCCGGGAGTATCGGTAAAACTCTGATGTTTTTACCTATGAATACATTTAAAAGATATTAAAATTCTGACCACGAGAAACAATCCAGAAAACCTAAATCACTATATGTGATTAGAAGATTATTTTACTTTGTTTCATTCAGGCAATCTTGAGAGCAATTGCATTTATGCATGAAGGTTTAAACTGATGTATTGTTATCCAAAATCCAGAAGGCAATTTAGTGATTAAGAGCAGTGACTAACATTTTCAGCAGAATAATCACATGCAGAATTTATGCTGGAATTAGGCACAGCTGAAATCCCCAAGTCTAAGAATCATTCCTTCTCCTGAAAACAACTTCAGTTCATCTTCTGCTTAATCCATAAAGTACCCAAATTAAAAATTCCATATTTTCCTGGGTTTCAAAGACACTCTACACACCCATTCTGTGGTTACCAAGGTGTACTCTAGTCTGGTTTTTTTCTGCATTCTCACAAACAAAGCCTGAGCTCCCAAATGCTAGGCTCTGCTCACACAGCTATGAATTGCCATGGGGTGGGAAGGGAAGGTACCCAACTGCCTTCCTTCAGAAGGCAGTTCAGAACTGCCAACTACTCATCATGATGACGACCTTAGTGTTTCCCCTGTGTGAGTCTCCAGGTTAACACATGCCTTGAACCAAGAAGGAAACATCTCCACCTATAATCCTTTGGTTGTGCATTTCTTTGGCAAATTGCAGAGGTAGGTTTGAACTTCCACTTCCCAGGTTGAGAGTTACAACCTAAAAGCCATCTTTGTTCAGTTTTTTTGGAATTGCAGACACAGGGGAAAATAGGAATTCGTTCTGGGACCCTTCCTACTATCTGAGCCTATTCAAGTGCCTGAGGCTGGTCCTGAGACTATTCCAAAACATATTCCTGTCTTGAACATTTTAATTAATCTAGCTCACCGTGGGAATTTCTTCAGAGGCCTCACTCTTCCTGTACAGTGTGGTGTAACACAGCATTCTGAATCACACTTCTAAAACAAATCAAAACCTGCTAGATGTTGCCAAATCCAGAAACCCTCAATCAGATTTGATCCTAAATGCCAGTTTCTTTCACATAAAATTGGATTGCTTTCAAACAGTCTAAAAGCCTTTTGTATCCACCAGCTCCAAATAAGCAATGCTCTGAAAAAAAATCAGAGGCCACTCTGAAATTTCAAGTGATCACAAGGTAACACCAGGAGCTACTGTTTTTAAGTATCTTTTACCCCACCTCCTCCTACCCTCTGTCCCAAAGAATAAATGCCTCAGGCATGGTGGTATGAATTTTGACATATATGGAAAGCAATTTGGAAATTAATGTTCTTTATATCTTGTGAATAAAGTAGCTGCTTGTTCCATAAACACATACCATTAAAATTTTGTTAGCCATCTGGTAATCATATCTTCCTTGTGTAGTAATTAGGGCATTCTGCTGTCAAAGAATGATTGTTTAAAAAAAAATGTTTTGAACTGCTATTATTGAACACAACTTGCACAGTTTTTGAGACAGTTTGAAACACCCAATTTCAAAAAGAAAGCCTAATATTAACCTACTATTGTAAAGTGATGTATTGCTCAAGAGTTACAGTGACTTAATGTTTTTATTTAAACTTTTTCTTTCCTCCACTTAAATCTTGACAAGTTTAACTTATCTTTATTTGAAAAAAAGGAGGATGGTCACATGCAGATCATATATATTATTCTTGAAGCAATGTCCAGCCTCTTTCTACTGTTTTTACCAGAAGTGATTTTGGAGCAAAAAAGTCTACTCAGGTATGGTACTCACAGAAAACCCACAGCAAGCCCAACTCTTCTGGGAACAACAGCTCTGTTTTCTTGTTGCAAATAAATAATATATCATACAAAAACAGATTTGCTCATATGATATTTGTTAGAATAAACCATTTACCTTGCCTGACTGAAAAGACTGAACATAAATTACAGAAAATATGCTAGCAGGGAGAACCACAGCACACAAAAATGGTGACATATACAGGTGAAAAAAAATGAATAAAGAAGTTAAAATAACAAAGAATCGTGGCTGGGCTACTTTATCCTTAAAAGGAACTTTCAAATTCTAAACCAGCAGGACTACTTCATGTATTCCCAAACTAGAGCTATCCTCTTTGGAGTTCAATAAAAATATAAATTCTCTTTTTTTCCACCTATATGCAGGTTTTCTTGGACAATTATGGAAGACAACAGGATCAACATGCTTACAATGTGAAGCATATCAGTAGAACCTGGCAGAAATGGAATTTTTTTTCTTTCTCCCTCAGCATTTACAACTCTGTTATTAGATCTAGAAACTGGAATGCCAGCCAGAAACTGGAATTAAAATAAGCCTACAACCTCAACCTCCACATAGCCTAAATCTCACCCCATGAGACCATGCCAAAGGAAACAAGGAGTATCTCTAATTCCAGAGAGGGACCCTCAAGACCAGGAAATCAATCTCTTAGTTTACTATTGCTTATCTTGACAAAGGCACTCATGTCAAAGCCAAGCCTCAAGCTCTTACCTTAAATGACAAAGACATGATGGAGCAAATGCAACTCCAGTTATTTACACCCTCTGTGACTGCAGCTCACGGGGAAGCTTTGACAAGCACAGCTTGGAAGAGCTGAACATGAAAATACACAAGCACTAGCCATTCTTACAATATGCAGGAAAAAAAATCCCACAAAACAAGAGTGATTGACTGCTCACTTCTGGTAAGAAAAGCTAACTGGAGCAGTCTTAGACTTGGCTGTCAAGGAAAAATATCCCTGTTTTTAACCACTCACCTTCAACCATCCACCTTTCACCAGCATAACCTCTGCCATACAGGGGCAGCACCTCTCCTGAGGCTCAAATGATGAATGTTAGGATATGCCTATAGGAAAGTACAGACTGCTCACACTTGCTTAATGCAAATGAAAACAAAGCAAATGTAGGTCATTTGACCCATTTTCAGTCATATATTCTAGGATGTTCTAGAAATATTTGCAATGTCCTAGAAATATTTGAAAGCCCTGTTCAGTCCCTAGTAAGAAAAACCCTCTGCCTACACTTTCAAGTAATTTTACAGTAATTTTCATTACTTGTGTATATTATCAAAAAAGAGAAGCATTAAAATTTAGGTGGTTTGGTATTTAAAACATCTCTAAGTTGTGAATGTCAGCAGATGAATGCCCATGGCCTTTTGCAGGAACTTCTATCTGACACCCAAAACATGCAGAAGGAAAGCCCTCAGCCTTCAAAAGCAGGCTCTGCCACTACCTGCAAGGAGCAACAAGGAGCTGATCAGCAAATATCAAAGTCCTTATCAACAGACCAATTTTCCTGTTAGGCTCAAATGGAGAAGCTCTGGAAGGAATGTGTCCACAATAAACAACACTCAAACAGAACACACGGATTTCAGCAGAACAGGTGGAAATGCACAGCAATTGTCAGGAACCCTGAAGTAAAACAAATGTGCATTCCTAAAGAGTACATCATCAACTCCGAATTTTTGAAAAAATATTAATGCTTCAAAGCATTTTAAAGTTTTTCTTTAAAGTGTTCTGTTATCTTGCTGAAAGGTCTCAGAGGCATTTTAAGTCGGACTTGCTTATCAACCCCAGTCATACCTGTTAAAAAAGGAATTTAATCCAAGTCTAAAGCTTTGCTCATGTGATTTTCTTTACATACTTTACATTCTTTCCAAATCTTTCTTTAATTTTCTGGAGAAAATCCCCTTAAAGAGGTTATGCTGGGACAAAACCTAATGTAAGAGTTTCCACAAGATCTCCAGAGATGGAGGATGGGAACTATCTCAGTGTATGAACTACCAGCGGTTCACAGTTTTTCTGCTACACAGACAGAACAGCATAAACAAAATCAAATGTGTTATTCCATAATAAAAGATGTAAAAATAATTAGAAACATCCATCCCTCTACTTGCCCCCTGGGGCATCCCTCCAATGCATTTGAGCTTTAATGCATTTCCTCTCTTCATTTTAAACCAGTGAAACACTCCATAAAAAGTGCTGGCTTTCCAAGTTAATGCAGTGATTAATCACTGCCTATTTTTCTGAATGCATGCTTTTCTAGTTGTAGCAGCTATGGAAGTCTCAGAATCTTCCATTTATATTATATGAAGAAGTAAAACAAAAAATTAAGCCATTACTTTCTAATTTGAAAACTTATCTCCACAAAAGATCAGCTGTGTCCCACATTATGTTCATCAGCTTTCCCCCTCCCCAAAACCAATTATGCTAATTAATAAGCTGCAGGAAGAGCAATGAAATGCCAGGTAAGTGTTCTCTAACACATCTGACTTCAGTATACAGACTTAAAAAAAAAATTCCTCATACAACCACTTACAGCTACTGCTCTGTTTGTATTCTTGTTACTTAGGTTTATAAGAAAAAGTTTTAAAAATCAGAAAACTGGCTTCTTTTGAAGTGCTCAAACTAAACAGCTATTATTTGTGCACCTGGTAACTAAATTTTAGTATGTGATTATATGGGGTAGCTATTAACTTGCTTCCTTATGTAGAACTCGTAAAAAAACCACAAAGGCAAACATAAACAAAAGCACAGAAAAATCCCAATGGCTCATAATGTCACTTTATCATCTCTAATCATTAAACAGAGAATTGTTTTAAAGATTCCAACTTATTGTGCTTATGTTTTCTAAGCCTGCCAATTCTGAATGTGTGATGCAGCTCAAACTCAGCTATCAGGAGTACAGAAGCAATGCTCCACCTTTCCAATGAACAATGATGGCATCTGTATCACATTTCTAATAACCAAATTCTTACTCAAAACAAAACCCTGAACTTATTTTACTAGAGATTAACCTGAATCAAAACCAAAGATCCACCAATTCCACTAACAAGGATCCTTATTATTTTCACATCTGTTTATCTCTGGCCACATTCTAGCCACAATTACAAGCTGGTATGAGAACTGCTCAGTACCAGTGAAGGGCTTTGAAGGGCTATTCTGCAAGAACAGAAATCCCTTAAGTGTTTCAGCCTAACCAAAGAAAGGCACAGCCTCTGTGCAGCAAGGACAATGCCCTTAAATTGATTGCTCAGCTGTTCCTTTTTAGAAGTTTTTTAGAAGGAAAGAGAAATTGTCAAAATCAAGCTGGAGTCTAACTCAGTCTAACCTCTGAAATGAGAGTGGAATCAAAAATCTATATGTCACAATTAAGAAGCTCTGCATGTAATAAATGCTGCTAGCAAATCTATTCACATCAACAGTGATCCCAACACCCAAAAATATTGAGCCCAGCACCTATTTACAATAAAAGGGGCCCCTAAATTCATCCACACTTCTTATTCTACACCTCAGCAAACAAAGTTGTGTAAGCAGATACATATGTATTACTAGAAATGGAGGTAAATGGGAGAAAAAAAAATCAACACATTTATGAAAAGGCAAAGTCACAGTAACAAAACTACAACGACATCTTCTCAAAAATTACTATTTTCTAGGAAAAAATTACTATTTTCTAGGAACAGGACAGCAGATATTCAAATATAATGTGCTATTTATCCTACCTCTACAACAGAAGCTGATGAACCTAGTGATTAGTAAATTTTTGATTTAAACTAGCAATTAATAAGAAAGAGCTAGTCATAATAAACCTTACAGACTGGACATAAAAAAAAATCTCTGGGTTTTAAGGACAGAGATTTTGAAACAACATTTCAATCTGAGTAGTGCACAGAACCTAAATGGAGCTTAAACAGTATATATATTTCAGGGAAATCATGACATAGTTGCCTCCAGTAACATGGAGATTAACTCAGTGATCCAGGTGAAAGGCACTTCAACTCCTATCTGCAAACTTCCTCAAGACTTACAGAGCCATGGATAGGTTTAGTAAAAACAGGAAAGCACATGGATAATATCACATGGATAGTGAAGCTTGTGCTTTTCCCCAAATACTTTGCCTTTACTTTCTAACTATTCCCTAAATCCTTATCTGATTTATATTCCCATTTTTTCCCATACATCTGCATGTACCTTAAGGGCTGAGGAACAAAAGGAGTACCTACTCATAGCTCAGAAGTCATTCTTCCAGGACATTCTGTAGTAAGCAAACATGCTGTACCTCCACTTGTGCACTCTAAATGCACTTCAGCCTCCAGGTATTAATCTAGACTCACTGATTTAATTTTTAAATTGTACATCTCTCAAAAAAAAATGATGTATGGAACAGAATGGCTTAAGAGGACAAAAGTAACCTTACCACAACTTGCAAAGTTAAGTTATATAAGTTATTTATATCCTACAGTGACAGGCATCTGAGAAATAGGTATTAGAAAGGTTACACAAAAGTACATAACAAGTCAGCCAGTGTACAGTAAATACAGAGTTTGGTGAACTGGAAGACTCAACCTCAGACTGTATTTGGTACATTCATGCATTTACTATGTCCTGGCTTCAGGAAAAGGGAGGATTCTGTTTGTAGATCTCCAAAAAAGGGAGTTTTACCACTATTTCCCCATTCCACACAGAGAAGAAAGAGGCTTTCCCTGAGTTACTGCCAGAACAGTGAACAGATATGCTCTTTTATTAAAAAAATGAAGTGTTCTGTATTCTGATGTTGGCTCCAACTGCAGTTGTCCTGCTGGATAACTCAATACTCTGCAGCCAGGGTAGAACATAAATGCATTCCTAGCTGCAGTAACAAGTGGCATAATTAGCTCTGCTTCTCTCTGCTGGGCTGTCTCACTCCATAACCTGCACTGGCTTTTCTCTGCTCCCACACACAATTAACAGAGAGGGTATTAGCAGATAAAGCTTTTACATGTAGGTACATAACCTGGCATGCTCAAACCAAGTGCTCTCCTGAAGTTGCACCTATTGGGCCACTGTCAAGATAAAACATGAGGAGCACTGTATGCAGGATTTATGCCAATGATCCCAAAACCAACTCCAGAAGTTATACCCAAATATAATGCTGAACATACACTTTCACATGCACTTACAGAAATTTAACTGAAGACAGCCTGATGCTTGAGCTTGCATCCCCAAAATTCATAATGCTGAAGCAGACTCACATAAATCCTGCCTTATCAGATTAACTTCAAAAAATATGTTGTGAATTCTGTAGTTTTATTACTGAAGGGCTTAAATGATGTAATAATATGGTTGAAGTACCCATTTAAAACAAGACACTACACAGTATCTTGCAGAGTTCAGCTCCTACTAGTTAAAAATATTTTAACCCAATAGAAACATTACATTAGTGTTCTAAAATATGTTTAGGTATTTATTTTATTTATGTCTATAATCCAATATAGCATAATAAATATATTTTATGTATTATTACTTCCTATACTCAGTTCACACACAGAGAAAGAAATCCAAAATATAAAAAGTCACTAGTCTGAAGTAATTAATAGCTCTTATAATATGAAATACAAATAAGAATTACTGCTTAGATGATCCAGTGGCTCTTAAAACCAATACAACCTTGTCTGTAGATTCACCAGATACTAAAGTAAAAATATATGGAAGATTAATTTGTAAAAAGCACAACAAAAACATGGGTTCTGAATTCCTATTAATTTGCTGAGAGGTGAAAAATACAGAACTTGAAGTTGTATCTTATAGCACAAAATTAACATTGTTAAAACAGCACAAATCAAGTAATTCCTAACCTGAACACTGTTACTGGCCTGTAAGAGAACTGCTTACAAAGCATTGTAATCTCTGTACTATTAATAAATATTCAGAGAATCTGAAAAACTAAAAAACAATTTTTTTTTGTCTGTTCTTCAATAGTAGAAAAGGCAAGTTCTCATTTAACTCTTACTACATACAATGGAAGTTAACTATAAATCACCTGTTACAAAGAGTCCTCTGAGTCCTCCTTTATTTAAAGTAAATCATTACATTTGACACCATCAATAATTTTTGACTGTTATTATGTCTTGTGTACAACCAAGTGTATGAGTAATTTTGCAGGATCAAGGCTTACTTCCAACTGCTGTGTAATAGCACAAGCACTGAAGATATAACAAGAAAACTGCAGATTTAAGAGCAGATGCTACTTTTCATTTGTAAATAACTCTCCTCTGTACTTAAGCCACATAAGATCTGCAGTCACTATTTTTGATTGTATTGGTAACAACCATCATAACATATACCCTACAGATTATGTGCAGGTCTAGAGCCTCTGGAAAGCAAGAAACAACTTGTGGAAAACAGTTAAGAACATTTAAAAATCAAACTAGATACAAGTGACCTTATTTCAAAAGATCTTTTCCATATTAAGTCACATATAAACATGAACTGCAAACATACCTGTTCTCCAGCCACTGTAGTATTATTGTCTAATAACCAAAGGCAACACTTCTAGATGTTTGCCTTCTCTGCTTTTCTTTATTAGAAAAATAAATGCTATCATTTTGTTCCTTTGCATAGCTTCTGGAATCTTACCTATTTAATGGCATGCTGCCCTAGCTAAATGGAGAATCCTGCCTACTGCTTTTCAAATGCACCAACCTTCTCAAAAACACTGGATGGTGTCATCAAACAAAACCTGATGTTCTGAATGATGGTGTCCGTATGTCTCCAGCGTCTTCTATCATGGCGCAGCCAGGCCTGCACAGCTTCATACAGCTCTATCTCTGGAAACCTGCTCAGATGGTCATTGTCCAAGTAAGACATGAGCTTCTCAAAGCTCAGGTATGAAAGAAAGTCAGGTCTGGACATGAGTGGCACAAAATTCTCTAGCAGAAAGGAATCCAGTTTTTCCCTGACTCCTTCGATGTTTACACCAAAATCATCCAGAAGTCTCATAATTTCTGCACAGTTTTCTAAGCAGATTTTAGCTAAGAGAAAAGAGCAGCAAAACTTTACCACCTCTATAAGCTGGACATACATGGCAGCCTGAAGGATTTCATGAACAGTGTTCATACTCAGTTCAATAGTTCCATAGTACATGAATTGGAGGACATGACTGAAGCCTGTAGCTGTCAGACCTTTCAAATGGATTTTGTCCTGATCTCGTTCTCGCATGTCTGCTGTGAACATAATCCTGAAGTAATCACTCTGGGTGGCAAGCAGTGCTTTATGGGCCTGAAATTGGTGGTCTTCAATGACAAGTGTGACATCAAGAAGCAATCCCTCCTCAT
This sequence comes from Ammospiza nelsoni, assembly GCF_027579445.1. NCBI lineage: Eukaryota > Metazoa > Chordata > Aves > Passeriformes > Passerellidae > Ammospiza > Ammospiza nelsoni. The sequence continues at coordinate 106,214,234 of NC_080634.1, forward strand.
ACAGTGCTCTGAATCCTGCAGAGACACTGGTGTCATGGATGGAGGAGCTAAACCCTTCCACGTCCCCTGCCATGAATCACCTGGGGGGAAGAAAGAAAATAAATAAAAATAAAAATAAATCATAATTTCTAATAACATATTACAAGCTCTTCCTGACCAGATAAATCCTAACTGAGATTGCTTTGAAGGACTTAAAAGTTTTCACCATTCTTTCTGTTCTATCTCCAGCTGAAAAATCAACTTAGGAAATAACTTAAAACACAAACTTTAAATATTCCTCCCCAAACCAAATATTCTCATTTTAAAGACAGGGTAATGAACAAAAATAACTGTGCAATACTGCCAAAATGATTCCTTACTCCAAGTTAATTCATGGTCATATAATGAACTAAGAAGGTTGTCATGGTTTTTTTCCTCTCCCCCGTCAATCTTTCTAAAGAATTTATCTCAGGGGAGCAATAAAACACCCACTCTTGGATATCAAAGGTCTCAAAAAAAGGAAGCCAAACTTCCTTAACTTCAGAAAAGCTCCAGTAGATCTGTACATGGTATGATCATAAAAAAACCCCAACATTTATTATGCTTTAAAATCTATGACAATTTACTCCAAAGTTATTTGTAGGTAAATGAACATTTTCACAGATACTATTTGAGACTGTGTGATTCACTTCTCCTGTAACAACACAGTCCCATCATGTTCCCCCCCATTTCTTACTATAGTGATTGATACTAAGTTATGAAATTTATGAAGTGCAAAATACTAAGGCAACAAGAAACACTGACAAGAACAGGTCACAAAAAATAATATTCTGTACAGTGGGCTTAGTGAAGCTTGATTGCTCATTAAGCATTTGCAGATATAATGTTACTTATATGCAAGCTAAAATTAAACTGCAAATAAACCAAAAAAATCTAAGAGGTGCAGGATCCTACCCTGCTAAAGTCTATTACATAATCAAAATAAAAACCTGTTCAAAATTCAGAAACTTCTCAAAATGTTGCTCAACTTCTTTGGGTTTAGGTAGAGTGAAGTTGCCCAATGCAGCTTGAACCAATTAACAATTCACCAAAGGACAACAGCAGCTGCATTCTCCTTCTCTGTCACACTGCAGGACCTGAGCTACTGCTGCCTACTTTGAGCCATTTCTGGGGTTCATTGGGCTACTCCAGAAAGTCTATTCAACTCATAAACATGGCTAAAAATTAAACTAAGAGCAGGGAGAGACAGATGTGAAAAAGACACATGACACAAACATGACCACCCCACTCCCCAGCACACACAAACCCTCAAGACTAGAAATCTTTCTGCTTCCCAGTGAGCTGACTTCTGACCTGACACTGTGGGGTTTGGCACAAGAACCAACCTGATGCAGAGGGGAGGACACATACTTGTGCAGGAAGAGAGAGAAAGAGAAACAACTTCCCTACTTGGCATTCATTTCCTATTAGAATTGGTTCAGCTACTTTTGTTCCACTTCATCCCATCTTAAATTACACTTCAACTTTCCCTCAGATATTTGTTGCATTTAATTCTGAATTTTCTATAACAAATGAAGCTGATAATGTTTTGGTACTGGTAACCCACATGAAAATCTAAATAATACCATACATTAGAAAAACCTGCAGATTCTCAAACTTCACACAAGTCTATGGAGCCAGAAGTGACTCCAGGCTGGCCTGTGTTTCACAGCCCCAGAGAGCAGTTTCCACTCACCCCCACTTCCTCAAGCACCACATTCTGGCTGCTGCCATTGTAACAGGAATGCATTTTATTAGACTCATCAATGGTTAATCATCTCCTCTCCTTCACTCCTCAGCACACATCCTGGAAAACCAAACTGGAGATACCCTTTGTGCAAAACTGATCTGGTGAATGGGTGTTTGCAGCCACACCTCAGCAGCACTCCCACACTGCTGAAGGCTGATGATGGGTTCTGGGCACGATAAAGCCAATGCTGGGAGTGCTCTTTACAATTAAGGCGTTCTCACAGAACTCAAATTCCTGGAAGTAAGAGCAGGAGCAAAGAACAAAGATGGCAACCCAATCACTTTCTCACCAGTATCCAAGACAGCACCTTCCCTTCAGTGTCACTGAAGACAAAGAGAAACATGCAAACTGCTCTGCAACCTCACACTGTGAGTCTCTCATTCCTCAACATCAAATGCCTACCAGAAAGAAAAAATACCATCAGATATATTTCTTTGTTGTTGCCAACTCTTACACAAAAGCAGATGAGGAAAGAACCACTTCATGAATTTTTACCACCTCAGAAAGAAGCACCCAACTGAAGAGGAGGCATAAAGCCTGACTTTGCTACAGGATTTTGCTTTCTAACTGGATTTCTGATATCAAATAAAAAAGTAAGAACCAGTATCAGCTTACTTCCTTCTTTCATTGGAGTACTTGTAACTCCTCTCCACCCATGCCCAGCTCTCTGATGTTAAATAATAGCTGAGCTCATCCTTCCTGTTCAGAGATTTAATGATCACTTGCCTTTAAATGGGCCACTTATTTTCATAAAACATACAGTGACCTAAAGCAACTCTCACTGCTGTCTGAAATGAGCCAAGAGCTTCAGTGGTCACAAGGACTCTCAGACAGTACAACTGTGGAAGTTACAGAGCTTCAGGAGACCAGCTAAGACTTGGCTCAGCATCAGTTCCACGATCAGGATTAAAAATGGGAAAGGACAGTTGGAATCTGCAAATGTGACAATGAGAACAAAATGACACAACAATGTATCAGGGGAGAAAAGTAAAAAATGAAGCAACATTCCCCAAGTGACAGAAGCAACTGTATATTCATCTGGAAATGATGGGATCTCCCATCCCACAGGTAATCCCACTGAAGGGATCTCTTCAAAAGAGTATGTGCACATCTGTGTACCTGAACAGCACTGAAAACCCACAGCAGCAAGCTCCAAACACAGGAGGATCTTTGCCCTTACCTTGACAAAGGTAATTACATTATGGGTACTCCTCAAAAAAAAGGAGACAAATTAACTTGTACACAAGATGGCCCTAAAAGAAAGGCCTCTTTCAGCACCCTCAAGAAACAAAAGGAAAAACGTTGGAAGTGAAGTTAAGCAGAGAGACATGGTAGATGCACCTCCAGTGTTGCCTTTAAGGAGCAAAACAAGGAAATAATACTCAACAGAATCAAAGAAAAACTCCAATTCCAAAACAAACAACCCCCAAACAAACAAAGAAAACAAAAAACCCCCAACCAAACCAGCACCAGAGTGTCCTGGACAACTGGCTCTAGGTGGCCCTGCAGGTGGCACAGATGACCTCCAGAGGTCCCTCAGGACCTCAGCCAGTCTGTGAATCTGTGATCCTGTTGCTTTTGCACAGACACTGCAACGATGTGGGGATTTTTCTGCCACCTTCTTTTTAATTCTGATTGAATAAAAATAAGACAAATATACATACACAAAAAAAATCATGTATATGTTACTGTCCTATGAATTTTAAATCTAACAAGGCAGCAATCACTGAAATACTGAGAAATAAAATCCACCTGTATTTAGGGAACACCCTTTAGGGCTGCAATTTTTACATCTCACTACAAGTGGATATTCTATTAAAAATATTTAAAACACTGAGTCAGCCACAAATCTCCATAACAGTAACAAAGGGGTCAACACTTGGAAACAATTATTTCTGAATGTTTTAAAAATGTGGGTGTTTAAATAATTTAATCCTTCTTTTCTCATTCCTGCTGATATTACTTTTAGTAAATCTACAGATTTCAACATTAACATATTTTTCCTCCTAAACAGCAGTGAGCATTTAATGGATTACTTAGGAAGCCACAAAAGCATTAAGACTTCTCCTTACACCATCTAAAGAAGCTTCAGAATTCTAGGAGTGAAAAGCAAAAGGACTACTTGTCTCCCTGCATTAAATAAAAGGAGTAAATATCCTTTTCTTGGCATAAAGCCATACACATTATCAGCAGATAAATTCTTCTTTAAATCAAAAAAATGCATTGCCAGTGCAAATACACAAAGGGGTTAAAACAGTACAAAAACTGGGAAAGTAGATAATTAAATGCATATTATGCTTAATTGGTAAAAATCTTCATTTCTAAAGCAAACATGCTCCATCAAAAGCAAATAGCAATGTGGTAGTTCAAACATTTAAAAAAGCAACACAAAATACTCTCAAACCAAGTAATTTTTCTAAAGCATAGCTATGCCATTCCTCCCACACACACACTTGCAATCTTTGATGTAATTCTGAGCACTATTCAAATGCTGCACTTATTTCCCAGAGGACAATACATAACATTTTTTTTTTCATATTTTCAATAAAAATGGAAAATTCAGTTAGATTTTCTTCATGCATGCAAATCACAGCTGCACACGTAATCCAATGGAAGACATGGAGCCTGCAGTGGTCTATAGGAAAACTGGAACAAAAAAATTCCAATGTATAAACAATGAAGGGGAGGTGGGGGGCAATGTACATTGACATTTGTTATTGTTCTGCACCTATTAGAGCTGATCAGGATAATGCAGCACAGGAAGTAAAACTCTGCTGAAAAGCCAAAAGAGAAATACATTTAACCTTATTAGCTGTTCCTTACATTTTTTCCTCTTTAAGCACATAATGCATTAGATTCTGCAGTGCTCTAACTGCAAAAGCACTTACTTGGAACACTGATTCCTCATCTTTATTCTGCAGCTGTAATAAAAGTCTGACAGCCCTCCTCTAGACTGCTTTTTCTTGCTAAACAAGGAGAACCTTCTTTCCTCCTCAGACCTCGGGGTCTGAGGCT